>NW_025999502.1:6710000-7045000 GCF_019419815.1 Pyrus x bretschneideri
GAGCCGAGATGTGACAATTTGGTATCAGAGTCTAACCCTGGTCACGTGTGTGCCGACGAGGACGTCGGGCCCCTAAGGGCGGTGGATTGTGACATCCCACATCACCTAGGGGAGTGATCCTTAAATGTATATTTACATCCCTACCTAGCACAAGGCCTTTTGGGAGCTCACTGATTTCAGGTTCCGTAGGAACTCCGAAGTTAAGCGAGAAGGGGGCGAGAGCAATCCCATGATGGGTGACCCATTGAGAAGTTGCTCGTGAGTTCCCAAAAACAAAATCATGAGGGAATGGTAAACCCAAAGCGGACAATATCGTGCTACGGTGGTGGAGCGAGCCTGGGAAAATTGTCACATCCTGGCCCGGGGCGAAACACTTCCCAGGCCCGCTCCACCACCGTAGCACGATATTGTCCGCTTTGGGCTTACCATTCCCTCACGATTTTGTTTTTGTGAACTCACGAGCAACTTCCCAATGGATCACCCATCATGGGACTGCTCTAGCCCCCTTCTCGCTTAACTTCGGAGTTCCTACGGAACCCGAAGCCAATGAGCTCCCAAATGGCCTCGTGCTAGGTAAGGATGAGAATATACATATAAGGATCACTCCCCTATGCGATGTGGGATGTCACAATCCACCTCTTTAGGGACCCGACGTCCTCGTCGGCACACACATGACCAAGATTAGGCTCTAATACCAAATTGTCACATCCCGGCCCGGGGCGGAACACTTCCCGGGCCCACTCCACCACCGTAGCACGATATTGTTTGCTTTGGGCTTACGATTCTCTCACGGTTTTGTTTTTGGGAACTCACGAGCAACTTCCCAATGGGTCATCCATCATGGGATTGCTCTAGCCCCCTTCTCACTTAACTTCGGAGTTCATACGGAACCCATAGCCAGTAAGCTTCCAAAAAGCCTCGTGTTAGGTAGCGATGGGAATATACATATAAGGATCACTCCCCTGGGCGATGTGGGATGTCACAACATGACTTGTCTGTTGAGAATGAATCCCACATTGATGAGATGAGAGATCTTGCATAGGCTTAAAGTAAGTTGTGCTAGAACAATATTAGAAAATACGAAAGAAACACAAGAATTCCAATAATAATAATCCTAAAGAAATTCACAACATCAATTATGTATGAAATTAATATAAAAAACTAGGGAGAAAGTTAGAAAAACTGACAAACTTGGAGATTGAGACTTGCATAAATACAATGTCCTAAAGACAGAATTTTGCCCCAACTCTTGTTCTTGTAGTTCGGTAGGTGTCCGTCTCCCAGAATTCAACAATCTATAATCCAACATTGAAGTACTTCAATCTTCGGACTCTAGCGAACTTTATATATTCCGTACTCTCAAGACACGACTCGGAATTTGACAAACGAAGAATTAGAGAAACAAAGTGGGGAAACCCTATTCCTCAAGAGTAAAAATTCTCTAATTTTCTTATCTTAATGATGACGGTTTCATGAGTTTATATAGTACTCAAGTACTTCTTATTAAAGAGATGTAACTTTTCATTTATAAGTATACATCATTCGATAAGGGAATGCACCTAAATAACATAACCTTTCTAAGAAATATGGTTAACACTATTTTTCATTCAATTATTAAAATTATATATTACAATATTTTATATTATAATATATAATTTCCAATAAGTTGGGCTAGTCCCCATATTGCCAATTGGTTTTATGGTGGAACCCCAACTTTTTTCATAGTATCAGAGCAGTGTGAAGCCAAACTGCCACACGCGCTCCACGTCATCCTGTTGTGTTGTCCACATATTCGACTTAAAATAAAATCCACCACACCTGAGGGGGGCGTGTTAAGAATATGGGGTTCCTCCAATAAACTAATTGACAATATGAGAAGTAGCCCAACTTACTTATAGCCCATGCAATGTCTCTTTTCTCATCAGTGTGGGACTCATTCTCAACAATCTCATTAATTATTGGCTTAGGACATTGCCAACTTAGTGTCTCCAGATGTTTAGTTATAACACACTATTATCGTAGCATCCACTCCCGTGACAGAGAAATTCTTTCTTCTCTTTTGAGGAGTGCATTTTAGCTTACCATCCTAAAATGGTGGTAACATTCACCGTCTTATTGGTTGCAGTTAATTAAGTTTGATTATTTATTTACAACATATATCTCGAAATTAATCTCTTCTAACGACCATCAATGCTTCTGTTTCGCCTTGGGCCTTCCCATGGGCCTTCAATGCTTTTGATGTGCCTTAGGCCTTCCCAAGGCCATGAGTTTAGGTTGGGGCTAGCGCCTGAGCTTGCTGGGCTTGAGTAGCAACTGCGTCTCCCTGCGGCTAAACTATCAATTTTATTTTTGTTAAAATTTTCTTTTTTCATCTTCATGTTCTAAATAAAGTAATGTAGGAAAAAATCAATGGAAAAAAGAAAAAACAGAGAGAAAAAAAAAAAAAAAAAAAAAAAGGAATACGATTGGTACTTTCTTACCAATTGTCTTTAAAGACTATCGCAAGTAAGGTAGCGACGATTTATGAAAAAATTGCTAGCAGAGTACCGAAAAAATTGCTAGCAGAGTACCGACGATGTGGAGAAAATATTGCTAGTATAGTAGCGACGATAACTTGCAGAAATCGCTAGCATCATACTCATCCCTCCTTTTCAAATTTTTTTTCTTTTTTGGTTTTTTTTTTTTTTTTTTTTTGGTAATTTTGTTTTTATTTCTCTTACCATAACAATAAACTATCATAGTTATGTTCTTCAAAATATATTGTTTCGTGCAAAAGTATAATTCATATTTAAACACTTAAAATCAACAATTTAAAACTTAAATTTAAATATATTTAAATTTAATAGTGGTTACTAAAATAAAGTAACATATGAAAAAAATTTCAAAGGAAAAAACAAAAAAGTAGAAAATAAATGAATAAATTGAAATAGGGGGTACTACGCTACCCATCCTGGCCATGTTGTTTGGGGTGACACTTAGGTGGTGGCAGGCATCAACTACTAGCTTGTCATTTCTATCAAGAATAAGTCGATGGTTGATCCCACTACTGCCAACGCCGTTAATGATTATGAGGGCATTGTGTGGGAGAAAGATTGGAAGCATTTCAGGCAGTTGATCTCATTTGATCAATTGTCAAAAACTAACAATTTTATGGAGATGGAAATCATTCATATTTTAATCATTGTCTTTAAATATGCTCTAATGTACTCTGGATTGCTTGAAGTTATCATCACCATTCCTTATAATAAATAAATTGAGTGAATAGTAAATGTTTAATTGTTAATTTTCTTAATCTTTTGTGGGTTTAGTTATTATCTTTTTATCGAGTATGGTCAAACTGCTTACTGAATGTATATGTGAGAAACACAAACCAAATGTAGAAAATAGATATTTTTAGCAAATAATTCAACAGGGAAACAATTTTTGGAATTGCCCTAATCACCTAGATTTAGAAATAATTTATTAAAAGAAAAATAATGAAACTCCCTAATAATGTTACCAAAAAACAAAAGAACAAACTCATTCATAATTGAGTGAAGAAACTTGAGCAAAATCACGGTTAACCATCATAAGCATCAATGTAAAACTTAATCTCATACCACATGTTAGGAGCGTAATTACTTTCACATAAGAGTGAGTCCACCTGTTTTAGAAGGGCAAGGGCAATAAGAACATTCTTGAGGGCCGTCAAACATGCAGACCTTCACCTTGTCAATGGCGTCAAATATTCTCGCGACTATAGGGGAGGTTTGCGGTGGCGTGCCAAAAGAAGGAGGTAGAGTAGCCACCGAAGCGGATATGTGATGGGCTCTTGAAATCTAGAAGCTTGGAGTTGTGTTCTCGTGGTTAGTGAGGGAGGACTGGAGCAGAAGACGAGAAAGGAAGAGGGAGGAGATTTTTTCTCTTTTAGTTTTTTTTTTTTTCTTCCTATTTTCTTACATATTAATATTCTTTACAAAATGATGTTTGGGTCCGTTTACTGCCACATCATTAATACCCTTTTTTTAACATATTTTGTTTTCTTATTTTGTTAAAAAAAAAAAAATTAAGTTTTAATTGTCCACATGGAGCCACAATGCCACGTGGATGCACATTCATCACTTAATCAATGAACCACATCATCAGTAAAGTGAGAATTACACTTCATTTTATTTATTTATTTTTCTGCTTTTTTCACTAAACACAGGCATATCATGGTGTCGCATGCTTGTTTGTGGATTAAAAATATTGTGCCTTTGCAAGGAATGTTATGCTTTGGTCATGCATGGAATCAGACACTCGTTCGTCCCTTCCCTTCGTTGCACCTTTATAGGCGGTTGTGCATTTTTGTGAAGGTTAGATCCAAACAAGCACGACATGACAAAGGCAAGGCACAAATAAACATGTCATGCCAAAGCGTGGAAAAGGCATGAGAAAGGCAAGGCTCGAACAAGCCTGCCAAAAGGATACTATTCACCGTTTCGGGAAATTATAAGTGAAACCACCATTCACCCTATAGTGTATTTGTAAGCCTTCACATATTATTCACCCTAAACCCTAAAGTTTTGCTTGGTGGGCACAAAACGATACAATTTCTGAGCATGCAAAACAAGGCGGACTCGACATGCAAAATGAGGCGGACTTCGCACACGTAGAACGAGACGAACGTAAGATGAGGTGGGCTTTGCTCACAAAAAATAAGTTGGGTTTTTGGCACGCAAAACGAGACAACTGTGCAAGCAAAACGAGGCGGGCCGTCACATGCACAATGAGACGGACTTCTGGCACACAAAACGAATCGTCGCACGTAAAACGAAGCCGGCTCGTCACATGAAACACGCGACACACAAAACGAGGCAAGCCAACGCACACTGGTGTCATATAGACATCGAGATGTTCTTGTGCACTGGTGTCATGGGACCCTGGAATTGCCCTCACGCTTGCCAAAACTGCTAAGGTATCAATTTGATTGTGCTTTTCATGCATAAAGTTTCATGTGCTGCTTTTCAAGTGTTTGCTAATAAACTTCATGTGGTTGTTTTTGTTCAAAATGGTTCTTCAGTACACTGTTGAACTCGTTGGCTTTTTGCATTTGAGCTTCTAAGTAGACATTTATCGTACACCACTTACGAATTATATGATCATGAATACATTTCATTAACGTTAATGAGCTACAACCGCTGCTTCCCAGAGAAACTTCTCCTCAAGGCACTCATTGTGTGGTGGAAATATAGAATTTGTGTCACTCTTCCCTTAAACTTGCATTATAAACCTCACGATGTTTTTTTGAGGATCGAGGAATCAAGTGATATTCTTTTCCAATTTTTGTCTCTTCTTCTCCCATTGAATCAAACCTTTGTTTGTCTGTTTCTTCAAATTATTCACTGTTAACTTGTATTACCTCTTCTCTGTGAGTCAGTCTAAGATTAAAGATATGGTAAATCCCAGGTTTTTGGAGATAAAGAATTTCTGGAAGCCGCTTCTGATGCTGCAGAGGTTGTCTGGAAACGTTGACTACTAATGAGTGGGGATTTGCCATGGCATTAGTGAAACGCATACGTGATCCTCTCGCTCTATCAACTAACAGGAAATGTTCTTATACAGAGCGAAAGATTTTGCTTGTTTCTTACTCGATAGAGCTCACAAGCTTATATCACAGGGTGTTAAGCATAAAGGTGATGGCCCCTACTCCTTGTTTGAAGGAGTTGGACTTTTGGCTTATCGTTTTTTTGACATGGTTGAACCTTCTTAGGCGAATTTCCTGCTTATGAACACGTAAAGGTCTTTTTACAAGGGGAAGCCTCATTTGTAGAAACTACCGTCACTCGTTGTAATTTACTACTGAGTAAATGTGTATATATGCAAACCTTTCTGACCAGGAACCCGACGATATACGGTTCCATGTAGTTCAGTTACCTCTCTATAAGCTGTATTTAAATCTTACAGTAGCAATAAAAATTGTTAGCTTGATCAATTGGAGGTTGTATCAATCTTTTTCACTAAATGTCAATGAAGTCACATGAGTTATACATCCATATTATCAATTTGATCTGAAAAATTAAGAGTTTGATGGTGTGTTTTCCTGTTGGGATTCATTGCCGTCATTTGTGACTTGGATGTGCCGGCTGGTTTTGTTGGGCCACCATGTCATTTAATAAATCTCATTAACCTAAATCAGACGAAAACAAATAGCAATTTTCTCTGGAAAATTAAGGGAGCATACTTCCGGACAAATAAGCAAATCAATCAAGTAGAGATAGCAGTACAGAGGAACAGGAGCTACATTTTCTTTATTCCCAAATATGTAATGCAAGGCGTCGCCTTTTAGGTAATGCTTCGATATTTCCTCTGCTAGTTAAATATTGTTCTTAGGCACGTTGAGCATCTGCATTAGATACCATGTTTTTCGAGGAAACTGATGATGAGCTGATTAACTTGATCAGGAAATTGTTCGTGCACAAAGTGGCTCCCTTCTGCAATATATGCAATGTCCAAATCAGGTACAAAATGCTTCACTGCTCCAGTCCGTAAGTAGTCCTCCACTCCGGAAATTTCAGGAAGTAGTCCTTCTCACCCATGATAAGCAGTGATGGAGCAGGCACTTTTGGATCGCTGCTTAATCCGTAATCCACGACCTTAGTTCTGGATCTGTGGAAGGAAACTCAGATGAAACTATACTGTTCATGGATGTGTTATGTTAGGACCAATCTATTTTCCTCATCTCCTTTTCTCGTTGGAAAAAAAAAAGGACAGGAGCAGAAACATACTAGGAAATCGAAGGCTTAAAACTTTTGGAGAAATTAAGGAACTTATGTCCGGTGAAAACGGAAATTAAAGTAAGAGTTTTTGTTCTTGTTACTTACCGGTATGTAACTTGGATGGGATAACGGAATCCAGAGTTCTCATATAGAGATGCATAGACTGCAAGATCTTCCTCCGAAAACCATGGTGGTAGAGGAGTGGCAGGGTCAACCAAGTCCATGATTTCTTGATCAGGAGCGGCTACTTGGAGCTCACTCCCGGAGAAGAGAATGTAGATGTTTCGTATCACGGTCTTGACATCAAAGCGGCCAAAATCTGCTTCTGCCCGCCCCGGCTCCTGGAATTAGGTAAGAATAGCAATATCTTGCATGGAAATTAGTAAGTGATCAACCTTGTATTGTTCTTATTCATGACAGATGAAAATTTTTCATGGAAAAAATGAATGTACCTTCCATCTTAATACGTAGAAGCCTGCGGGTAAGAGATCAAATCGAACAGGAGAGTTAGCCGGGTTGAGGAAAGGCACACCTACTGTGATCATGCCGGATACACGCTATGGGTGGAGAGCAGGTATTAGGAATGCAGGCAGAGCTCCAACATCCTTCCCAACAAGAACAACCTGGTTTCAATAGTTAAACATTAGCTTTTTATTTTTGAATTTAATGAAGTTTAAATTCTTGTAATTAATATTTTACCTTGTTAATGCTCAAAGAATCAAGAAGGTCAACGACATCGTCAACAAGATCTTTCAAGGTTGCCTTTTCGGGTTCAGCTGGCTGCTCGGAAAGCCCAAAGCCCCTGAAGTCAACGGCTATCGCCCGGTAGCCTTTGTCTGCGACAGCAACCATTTGATGCCTCCATGTGTACCATATCTCTGGAAATCCATGCAAGAACAGCACCACTTTTGGACCTGCAGAAACAGCATGAAAGCAGCGAATCAGTGATGCAAATTGACAAAGAAAGTGGGTGGGATGTTGAGGTGGTATTAGAATTGTGGAGCTTGCCTCTTCCAATTTCAGCTACATGAAGCTTTAGTCCTCTAACTTGCACATGTCTGTGCTGGATCTGTTCCATGAGCGCCAGAGAGAGATTCCTGAAGATTAGTCAGCAGCACTGAGAGGAGAAAGCGTTAATTTATTGTTATCTCTCAGTCTTTCATGTTTCTTTTCGACTTCACAACAGATTCCCGGATCCTCACAAAGAGGATCCGGCGAGGATCCGGGTTCATGAGATGATGTTGTGGGGTGGGTCCAAAGTGACATCGTGGTGGTGTATTAACTGACGGACGGATCCCTTTCTTCTAATCCATTAAGTTCGGAGATCCGGACTATTGAAATTTGATTAAACGACTACAAATAGGGGCTTATTTTAAAAATTCTAATAACTTTAGTCATTTGATCAAATTTCAATAGTCCGGATCTTTGAACTTAATGAATTAGAAGGAAGGAATCTGGAGATGATCTATTTCCTTAACTGCCTAGCTGGTTAGTGTTTGAATAATTTGCTTTTATTTTATTTGTTTCCTGGAATAGGGGAATATTAACAATTTTGTCAACCAAAACGTTATTGTCTTACATGGAAATTTCTGGTGCAGCGTCATTGTTTTTGGTTTGTTTTTGGTTTGTTTTGTCCTTTTGTTTTTTCCTTCCCATTCTTTTCCTAAATGTGATTTACCCAAACAAAACTAAAGCATTTTGCTTTGGACGGTAAGCGGATGCTTTGGACAAAGAAATGACATCTACATCAGTATTACGCATATTTATGTTTAGCCGGCTTGAGTAGAGAGGCATGTTACATTCTTTGTACTAAAATTCGAATTTTTATTCTTGTAATTTACATAAATTTAATGTAGTTGTCACATTATTTGTTATTATGTTCAAAAACTGATGCAAACTACTAATAATGTAAGATTGACTGTATTCAAAATATTTCTCCAACTTCTAATATTTATCGATCATCTATTACTTAAGAAGTACGTCATAAATGTGGGGTTTTATAGCTTGAGTTTAAAGCGGTTATCACTATATTATAGGTCCCAAATTCGAATATCTTCTCCAGAATATTTGATAATTAACAAAAATAAATAAGTAGCGTGACATTTGCGAAGCACATTTTTTTTAAATCTAATTACTTCTTATATATCATGCCTCACTCCTCAGGCGCATTGAGCTCATTGAGCTCATTGAGCACTCATCAGATAGCATGCTTGTCAAGGAATGTGAGGATCAGCTGATTAACTTTCTCTGCAAGTTGTTCGTGCACAAAATGGCTCCCGTCTTCGATGAATGTAATGTCCATATCCGGCACAAAGTGCTTCACCGCCCCAGTGCGAATGTAGTCCTCCATCCCCGGAAATTTTAAGACGTAATCCTTCTCGCCCACGATCAGCAGCGATGGAGCCGAGACTTTGGGATCAGTTATACCGCAATCCACGGCCAAGGTTCTGCAGCAACAAAGGCACTCTAATAATGAAATGATATTTCAGGAGTCTTCAAATTTATTCACCAAATGCCGTGTCAACATGCATCTTGTTACTGATAAATAAGGTTTAAGTGGAGCGACACTGGATCAATCAAATACTGCTACGTCATTCAATAAATAAGCATCGCATTTAGACCAGAAGTACTTCCCAACACATACTCACATCTTAGTTAACTGCTAGACTACGGAAAGGATAGCATTTCTTGTGAGAACAGAATTATGTATTGGTACCTACCTGTATGGAACTCGCAATGGATAACGGAATCCAGATTTTTCATACAAAGATGCGTAGACATCAAGATCTTCTTCCGAAAGCCCTGGCGGCAGAGGAGTTGCAGGGTCAAACAAGTCCATGATTTCTTGATCAGGAGCAGCTGTTGGGATCTCACTTCTAGAGAAGAGAATGTAGATGTTCCTAATCACCGTCTTCACATCAAAGCGACCAAAATCTGCTTCTGCCCTCCCTGGTTCCTGGAATTAGGTAATAAGAACCTAATTAGTACCTTAATTATATGTCATAGATGAATAATTAAGCTTATGAATGATTGGAACATGCCAGTGTGGAGATTATTAGCCAAAAACTGAAGATGTTGATGGAAAATTGAATGTATATACGTACCTGCCACCTTGATATGTAGAACCCTTCAGGAAGGAGATGATTTTGGACAGCTGAGGGACCTGGTAACATAAAAGGAATACCTAGTGTAACGACACCAGATACACGCTCCGGGTGGAGAGCAGCTACTAAGTATGCAGGCAGTGCTCCAAAATCTTTTCCAATAAGAAAAGCCTAGTACCAAGAACATTCTGTTAGGCTGTGTGCATATAATTAACATCAAGTTCTTGACGAAAATGTAGTGAGTGTGAGTTCTTAGACATATGTATTGTAGATGGACTCACACAATTACCCCTAAATATTGCCCGATAGCCTTAATTTTTTATTCCAATTACATGTAGGGCAGAGAAATGAGAACAGATCTGCATTAAATCAAAATGAAATTACGGAGTTGGATTTCGATTACGGGATACTGGTGTGTGTACTTTAGTTAGATCAACAGGAACATTCACTACATTGAGAAATCTTAAAGAGAAATACAAAGAAATGTCCCTACAAAAATCCATCAAAATCATAAACCAAGTCCACGGAAATCCATCAAAATCCATATAGAAATCCTTAAAAATCAAAGTCTTTTAAAATCCTCCTAAATTAATATTACCTTGTTAATGGCCAAAGAATCCAAAAGGGCAACGACATCGTGGACAAGATCAATGAAGGTGTCCTTTTCCGGGTCAGCCGGCTGCTCGGAAAGTCCATAGCCCCTGAAATCAATGGCTATTGCCCGGTAGCCTTTGTCTGCCAAAGCAACCAGTTGATGCCTCCACGTGTACCATATTTCCGGAAATCCATGAAGGAAAACCACAGCCTTTGGACCTGCGCAAATTCATCAGCATATCATTTTTCTTTTCCTTGTTGACAACAGAAGGAAAATTACAAAGAAGATCCTCGATGGATCTTTGAACCCTAGGTATTATAAAACCAAATATAAAGAACGATTATACTTATGTCCTAAGTTTGCAAAAACGTCTGGTGCTATGTTAAAATCAAATGACAACTTTTGGAAGGATGATACGTACCGCTTCCGATTTCAGCTACGTGAAGCTTGAGTCCTCTTACTTCCACATGTTTGTGCTCGATATTTTCCATTACTGAGAGAGATGGAGAGAGAGAGAGAGAGAGAGTATGGACTCTTGAGTGAGGAGAAAATTAATCAAGATAGAGAGAGAGAGAGAGAGAGAGAGAGAGAGAGAGACTTGGAGCTGAGGGAGTATTAAGTAGTTGGATGATGAGCATTAGTTGATCAACTGCCTCTTGTCTTGACGTTGAGTGACGCTTCTCCAGGCTTTTTTGTGAAGATCTGTCGGCCAAGGTTTTATCTTTATTTTTTTTTAGAAAAACTAATAAAAAATATTCAAAAATTTTTATTTTCAACGATAAGGATAAAATAAATGGTAGAGTGAATCGTATTAGGATTTATAAGAAAGTGACTCTTTGTATTTCATTACTTAATGTGTAAGAATTACAACTCAATATATATATAGTTCTCTACCAAAGCTTAGTACCTAATTATACATAATTAGGTCTCTAATACAGAGATTAGTTACAAAACTGTTACATCTATAAATGACAGCTGTAAAAGTTGTTAGCTATGACTACTTATCCCTTTACACCCCCTCAAGCTAATCGGAGGAGAACCCAGAGAAAGCTTGGATTGAAGGAAATGAAAGCGTGCCTTGGATAAGGACTTAGTATGAATATCTGCAACCTGGTGTTCAGTGGGGACATAGAGCACCTTGACCAAACCGGCAAGAACAAGCTCCCGAATGTAATGGTAATCGATCTCCACATGCTTAGTGCGCGCATGAAAGACAGGATTGGAAGCCAAAGAAATTGCAGAAAGATTGTCACACCACAGTATAGGGGGATGAGAAAGAGGGAAAGTAATGTCATTGAAAATCTTGCAGATCCATGTAAGTTCTGCAGCAGTAAGTGCAAGAGAGCGATATTCGGCCTCAGTGGAAGAACGGGCAACAGTGGGCTGCTTTTTAGCACTCCAACTGATAAGATTGGAACCAAAGTAGACACAATAGCCAGAAGTAGAGCGACGATCAAAAACACAGCCAGCCCAATCCGCATCAGAGAAAGCGGTGAGCTACAGAGATCCATTTTTGAACCAGATGCCTTGATCAACAGTGCCTTTGAGGAACCGAAGAATGCGTTTAACAGCCTGAAAATGAGTGTCACGAGGACAGTGAAGAAACTGACAAACTTGGTTCACAGCAAATGATAAATCTGGCCGAGTCCAGGTGAGATATTGAAGGGCACCAACGATGGACCGGTACTCCTTTGGATTAGGCAACAGGGTTCCAATGTGATCTAATTTGGTAGTACCAAGAGGAGTGGCACAAGGCTTGCAGCCTTCCATTTTTGTCTTGATAAGAAGGTCCATAGCGTATTTGCCCTGAGACATGAAAATACCATCAGAGGATCGATGGACTTCAAGACCAAGAAAATAATGGAGAGGTCCTAAGTCCTTAACAGGAAACAGGGTACTGAGCTGTTGAATAAAAGTTTGACACTGAGAGGCATCGGGACCAGTAACAAGTATGTCATCGACATACACCAAGACCAGCACCAGAGAAGGAGAAGAGCGCACAAACAAAGAGCAATCAGACTGAGAATTAACAAATCCAAGAGAAAGCAAGGTGTGACCAAGTTTATCATACCAGGCCCGAGGGGCTTGTTTTAGGCCATAAAGAGACCGATTGAGCTTGCAGACAAAGGAAGGCTTAGAGACATCAACAAAACCAGGAGGTTGTTGCATAAACACCTCTTCTTTCAGGGAACCATGAAGAAACGCATTACTAATATCCAACTGATGGAGAAACCAATCATTTTGGACAGCAAGAGTTAATAAAATGCGAATGGTGACTGGTTTGGCAACAGGACTGAAGGTTTCTGTAAAATCCAGACCTGCTTTCTGGTGAAATCCCTTGGCTACCAGGCGAGCCTTGTACAGATCAATCGTGCCATCAGGTTTCCGTTTAATGCGGAACACCCATTTGCAGCCAACAATATTTTGGTTAGGAGAGGAAGGAACTAAGGTCCAGGTGCCTGTATTTCGGAGAGCAGCAACTTCATCGGACATGGCTTGAACCCAATGAGTATGTTTAGAGGCCTGGTGATAAGTGGTAGGCACAAAAGAATCAATGTTGAGTGGATGTTTAGTAGCAGAAAGAGCTTTGGGTTTGAAAATCCCTGCTTTAGACCGTGTGATCATAGGATGAGAGTTAGGGGGAATAGAAGGTTGAAGGGGAGAAGAAGAATGAGATGGCAGAGAGAAAGACGTATGAATTGGAGAAGAAGAGGAGGACAGATGTGAGGGTGCAGCAGCAACTGGCTGAGATGAAGAGAGTGTAGAAGAGACCGAAGGGTGCTGAAGAGTAGAAGGAGAGACAGAAGTATGAGGAATAGTAGGAAAAGGAAGGATGAAAGATAGAGATGGATCAGAGGCAGGGGAGGATGGCAGGGTTGAGGGAGAAATCTGCCTGGCATCATGAAATGGAAAATGGTCTTCATTAAACAGGACATGCCGAGAAATATAAAGTCGCTGAGAGTGGAGAGCTAAACAGCGATAACCTTTATGCTGAAGGCTGTAACCCAGAAAGACACAATGCGTGCTCTTGCCTTCCAGTTTCGAGGAAGCATAGGGTTTAAGCCAAGGATAGCAGCTGCAGCCAAAAATCTTTAACTTGGAGTAATCTGGAGATTTGCGAAAGAGAAGTTCCCAAGGAGATGTATCCAACCGAGAAATAGGCAGCCGATTAATAAGATACAAAGCAGTGGAAAAAGCGTCAACCCAAAACTGGTGTGGAACCCGAGAAGAAACCAACAGAGTTCTTGCAGTCTCAGTAAGGTGGCGATGCTTCCGTTCAACACATCCATTTTGTTCAGGAGTGTGAGGACAGCTAAATTGATGAGAGATGCCATTGCTGGATAGAAATGAATTGAACACAGAACTGGTGAACTCACCCCCTGAATCAGATCTCAAGATTTTGATTTTATTCCCAATCAAGTTCTCAACATAGGCCTTAAAGATGACAAAGAGAGAATAGACCTCAGATTTAGCTTTCATAGGAAACAGCCATGTGTATTTAGTAAAATCATCCACAATCAACAAGTAGAAGCGGTAACCAGTTACAGAAGGGACTGGAGACGGACCCCAAACATCACAATGGAGTAACTCTAAACTAGTTGAAGTAGAACTAGTGCTAGGAGAAAAAGACAGCTTATGATTTTTACCTATAGCACAATCTGTGCAAAAGAAAGATACAGACTTGTCACCAATGGAGGGAAGACACTGCTTATTTAAAACTTTCCGAAACATAGCAGAGGAAGGATGACCAAGTCTGTGATGCCATGTCTTCAACGAAGCTTTAGTGCTAAGCAGAGCAGTATGTGAAGAGGAAGCTGGAGAGAGACCTTGAAGTGGATAGAAGCCGTCTGTAACTGGCCCTTTAAAAATCGTCCTCCCCGAAGAGCGATCCTTGATTTCAGAACCATCAGAATCAAGGGTCAAAGAACAGTAGTTATCTTTTAAGAATTGATAAGCAGAGAGTAAGTTGAATTTCATCATGGGAACATGAAGAATATTATTCAAACGGAAAGAGGCATGTGGAGTTGTGACAATAGAGTTACCAGTATGATGGATAGCCATACCTTGACCATCACCAACATACACCTTGTCTTCGCCAGAATATGGATGTGGAGACCTAATTGCAGAAATGTCATTAACAATATGAGACGTAGCACCCGAGTCCATCAACCAAGTAGGAGCAGATTGCTTAGAAGAAGTATGAGCACACATTGCAGCGAGCTTGGCATGAGGGATTTTGCCAGCAAAAGAATGATTCATTCGGTCATAGCAATCAAGAGCATCATGATCAAACGCATGACAGATCTGGCAAGAAATGCGACCACCAGAATTGGGACGATTTCCAGAGTTATTACCACCAAAATCAGAACGACTGCCAGAATTGGATCGGTATTGACCACGATGTCCACCAGAATTGTTGAATGGAGCACGATTATTGAAAGGCTTAGAGAAATTACCGCGATGATTACGCTGAGAGAAATTTCCACGATTACCACGATTATTGTGGTGAAACCTGGATGGCATAGATGACTGGTGAGCAGCAAAAGCTTGGGGAAAAGGATAGAACTGTGATGGTGTAAGAAGGAGAGGAGGTTGAGATTGCGCAGCAAACGCCTGAAACGGCTCAGAAGCAGAGGGAGCCATATTTTTCTTCTTGCGATTCATGAAAACTTCCTTGTTAAGCAACAAGCCATGAAGTTCATCCAGAGTCGTGGTAGAAATCCTGAGCATGAGAGAGTCAATGAACGACTCATACTCATCAGGTAAACCATTGAGAGTGACAGCAATTAAATCATGATCAGAAACCGGAGCTCCAGCAGCCATTAAGGAGTCAGCAAGACCTTTGATGCGCTGCAGATAATCGGAGATAGAAAGATCGCCTTTGTGAACGGAGTGAAGGCGAGAGCGGAGCTGATGAATGTGAGCTGCAGACACACCACCAAATTGATGCTCAAGATTTAACCAGAGATCGCGAGATGAGGTGACACCAACAGTGAACGGAACAATATCCTCAGAGAGAGTAGAATTCAACCAGATCAGGATATTCTGATCTTTCTCATACCACGTTTCGAATGCAGGATTTGGAACGCCAGTGCTGCAGCCAGATTCATCAACAGTAAACGGCGGCGGGCAAATCTCCGAGCCATCGATAATACCAGTGAGTTTGTAACGACGAAAAATTGGAGCGAATAGAGCTTTCCAGACAAGGTAATTGTCACGCTTGAGCTTTGTAGGAACCATACAGCTGATATTCTGAACAGTTATAGAAGAAATTGAAGAAGATGAAGAATTAGGGTTCATCACGGGAGAATTGGGGAAAGAGGCTGCAGGAAGAGGAGTAGCAACAACTTCAGGTTGCACAGGAGAAGAGGTCGAAGACGCCATGATCGAAGATCAAAGAACGAATCAAAGAGCAAGAAAGCAACGATCGAAGAACAAATCGATCGAAAAAAAATCGCAAGAGAAAGAGGATCGAGAGGCGGTTAGGCAGAGAGGCGGTGATACCATATAAGAAAGTGACTCTTTGTATTTCATTACTTAATGTGTAAGAATTACAACTCAATATATATATATAGTTCTCTACCAAAGCTTAGTACCTAATTATACATAATTAGGTCTCTAATACAGAGATTAGTTACAAAACTGTTACATCTATAAATGACAGCTGTAAAAGCTGTTAGCTATGACTACTTATCCCTTTAGGATTGATATTTTAGGGTAAAAACGTGATTTTTCGTTAAAATAAACAGTACCGAGAGTTTTTCGTTAAAATTATCTTATTTTTTTTAACTTGCAACCTGCCCCTATCTGTTCTTCTCTCCCTTCTCCCAGATAAAAATTTGAAGTAACAGTCACATAAAATGATGACTACACGAAGTGGCATGGGAAAAGTTTTCTTCATTTATTCCGGAAATAAAAATTTGGCAATTGTGATGAGGGAAGAACAAAACTTTATTTCTTTATAAATTAAAAAGTAAAAATTTGAGGGAACCAGAAACAATTGGGCACATTGGATTGTACCACTGGGTCACATGAAAAGAGCAAGAGGTAGCAATGGCGACCGCAGTGGGTGGTACAATGGGAGGCACCAGTCGTAAAGTAGAAGCCGCTGGGTGGTATAAATTCGAGGCCCAACAAGCATTAGAGGTGAGCACAGTCCGGTTTCATCCTCAAATTGAAATCGAAAAATATCAAAGGTTTGGGTCTGCTTAAATTTATTACTAAAATCGTACGATTCAGTTTATACCGGTTTACAATTCTAACCAAACACACATTTCAACCACAAATTCAAGCAAATTTGAGTTCCCACTACTAGATCTACTAGAATTGTGACCCGAAGATGGAAAGTTTATATATAAATATAAATCAAAAGATAAAAAGCCTCAAATCAAAATCAAAGTGCCATCCTAAAATGAAATTGAAGTGTTCATAATGCATATAGATAAATGAGGAAAATAAAAGAGGAGAAAGGGATGAAAATTGGAATGTGAAACGACGGCTATGGTGGAAATGATTTGACGTAATTACCAAGCGTTCGGCTTTTGGGCTTGAAAATTTTTTGTTTGGGCTTGGTATTGATATAAAACAAGGGCTAAAGAATTAGATTTAAAAAAATTAATGGAGATGGTTCGATGCGGTTTCTTCGGTTCCTGAGAATTAGAAACTGGAATTGAAACCATTTTAAACTGGTTTGGTTTGGTTTTGGTGAACTTGGCATTTTATGGTTTTTTTCATCTAATTTGGTTCGGTTTCACAATTTCTCAATTCTTATGCCCACCCCTACAAGCATCTAAAGGATGTTCATAATTCAGAAGCACTAAAAATATATATAACAATGTTTCTGCTTACCTTTCAAATGTTAATATTTTTCATTGATGTGAAATTGCATACAAAGACAAGAACAGCAAGAATACCATGAACGAATTTGATTCCGAAAAATCTAATAGTTGTAAACCATAATACAAGTATTCCATTGTCAAACCTGTAAACTGAACAAAGAATTCAACTCAAAACATGTAATGTGCTCCCTCTGGTAGCTATTTTATTCGGTTGCAGAGAACCATCTATACAAGCGCAAGGTTCTCTTTCGAAATCCGCATCCTGCAAATTCAGACTCACAGTAGTTCCATCAGTTATGTGAACGCTGCGATGAGTTACGAATGATTAATCTGTATCCTTTTTCAAACCAGTTCAAGGATGGTAAGATGTGGAAGATATATCTGTTCATCGAATGAGCTTTCCCGATCAATCATCCTTTCTGAACAAGGTGCTCGACATCTCCTAGTTCCACTTGACCTCCTTTCTGATCATGTTCAGTTTGAAAAAGCAACTCAATCTGCTCCAATGACTTTCCTTTGGTTTCTGGAACACAGGTGTAGACAAATACGACAGAAAGAGCAGCGACTGCAGAAAAGATAAAGAATGTTCCACCAAATGAAATTGCATTGGAAACTGAGAGAAAAGACATGGCAACTAGACCACTGCACACCCTATTACCCACTGCTCCGAGCGCTGCTGCTTGCGCACGCACCCTTAGAGGGAAGATTTCGGATGTCAAAACCCAGCAAACAGGTCCAATTCCAACAGAGAAGAAGGCTACATTTCCGCAAACAGATAAAATTGCCATTGCAACGCCAAACTGTCCTTTCCCAAGAACAGAGAGAGTAAATCCTAAACTGAATAAACAAATCGTCATTCCAATCGTGCTGACATAGAGCAAGGGCTTTCTTCCAAGCTTGTCTATAAGAAGAATAGCGACCATTATAAAAACAGTCTTTGTGACACCCACCGCAACAGTTGCAGCAAGAACATTTTGTTTATTTTTTATTCCTGCTTCTTGGAAGATTTCGGGGCTGTAGTACACAGTTGCATCTATTCCTGTTATCTGTTGAAAACATTGAATTCCAAAACCTGTGATAAGCATCCGACGAAGTGAAGGAGATGGATTCATTAGTTCACTCGTCACACTTTTCTCCTCATACTTCCCCGCACTAGAATTGTCAGCGGCTGCTAGTATTTCATTCAGTCTGTCCTCCACCTCACTTTCATTCTCATTTGTTTTCATCAACACTGATCTTGCCTCATCAATACGGTTCTGAAGGACCAACCACCTTGGAGACTCGGGGATTACGAAAAGTGCAAAACCAATGAAAATTGAAGGCGTAATTCCTACTGCAAGCATTATCCTCCAGTTTATATGTGCCGGAAGCCCAGAAAATGCATAGTTTGAGACGTAGCCAAGTAAAATTCCCAGATTTATAAATATTTCTGGGAATGAGGTGAGTGAGCCTCTGTCAATGGTGGGTGATATCTCAGCGATATAAACAGGAGCAATCATGACACCGAAGCCAATTCCAACGCCCGCAAAGAGTCTTCCAATCATCAATATTTCAAATGAAGGAGCAAGGGTCATTGTAGCTGCACCTGCTTGAAAGACAACAGCAGCCAAGGCCATGGTCCACTTCCTACCAATGATATCTGATGTTTTGCCACCGGCTAAACTACCGAAAAGCGAAACAATGCTCAAAATCCCAACAAGAACTTCTTCTTGTACCTCGGTAATCTTTAAATCTTCCTGAATGAATATGATAGCTCCACTCATGACACCTACATCTGTCAATTCAAACAAAAAAACAATCAAACACATTTCTCCCGAATCACCTAATTCAAACAATTTAAAAATTAGAGTACTTTGAGAACTGGTACGAACATCATCATTTTCGTTTACTAATGTGTTGCAAGGAGTTAGCTGCAAACAGTATCAGTTTATACAGCCAGAGATCCTTCTTGCATAAGTATACCTTTTATTCTTCTACAGTCACTCAGAAATTCATTTCCAAGAACAATAAGTGGAAAGTGTTTATTCATTTTTGTGCTTAATAAGTACCAAAGCAAATTTTCATGGAAGTAAACAGATATCATGAACAAGTTTGCCATTTGTAGATTGTAATTCATATGTTTCCTCATAAATAATGAGGAGAAGTACAGAAAATTGCCAATAAGAGGTGAAAATTGTTCTAACAAGTTTTAATCATGTAAGGGTTTAGTGATCTCCAATCGTCAGGATCAAAATATGCGGGTGACTCTTCTAGCAATTGTTTTGATAGAGCAAGGCTTCGGAGGGACAAGATTGATGAAGTTAGGAAGACGGGTGCCTTGTGGTGAATGGAAACTTATTAGACCCGAAAAATTAATTTGAGGACAAAATTTGGACAAACTACAGTTGAGCAGCACTAAAGAAAGATGAAACCCCAGAAAAAGATCGAATCGTTCCCAAGTTCACGTTTTCTTTTACATCTAAATTTAGACAATCAAATAAATCACATAGCTCTACCAGCAAGGTTCGGAACTATTCATAACATGGAACAGAAGATTCTTAAAGCAATTAAGTACAACAGTAAACCAAACAAAGCAGATCATAACAGAACACACATGCCAATTAATAACGTCTACCGACAGCAGCAACTTCGTATAACAATAACAAACAGAGCTCACCCCTCTACACACAAGTTCGAATTCCCCTCCTCGTAGTTTAGATTAAGTAATTAGAATATCGCTCGAAAACAAAAAACAAACACGCAGAGCAGACATATCGTACGCACGAACAGATGTACATACACAAATACATAATTACATACAAAATACACACATTTCTATAGATACATCTATAGATACACATCCATACATAGAAGGTAAAGCATGTAGTTACCATAGCCAAGAAGAACAGAGTTGAGAGAGGCAAAAATGGCGCAGGCGAGGACATATTTCCTGGTTTTTTTGCTCCTGATTTGTTGAAGGTGGTGGCGAGAAGCACCATCCTCGTATTCCTCTGTGAGCTCGACCTCGGGCTCAGAATCCATCCTCTTGTACTTGTTCTTGGTTCCCAATGGAATCCCAGACATACCCATTTCTCCATTTCCAATTTCTGGAACAACCACCAACCCCATCTCGATTATCTTTCTGAATCTCTCTGCTTCTGATCATAAAACTGAACGAACAGAGCAGAAGTCAAATGTTGTTTTTTGGGAGGTTTTGGTTTGGTTTTTGTTTGACTGCCCAATACTTGGAGGCTAGAGGAGGAGAACCATGGGATTTGCTGGAGTTTTAGATCTGAAGAAAAAATAAATTAATTAATTTATAATAAAAAAAGGGCAGATAAATAGAAAAATAAAAATTTGAGACGCGGGCAAAGGTGGGACCTTTCTTTTTGCAATGCAAGCAAGAAAACCCACTTGCGGCAATTTTACATGTGCGACCGATTCGCCGTCACAGGACCTCGACCTCTCACTTAATCAGGCTCAGCCGCTCCAATGGCGCTTTCCAGGTGACAGCTGTGCAGATTGTCTGTAAAATATTATATATTTTTGTGCTCTCATTGTAATACAATGTGGAAAAGGATTTCTCGTTGTTTCATTCATTCTCAAATATACAACATGTAATGAGTATGCAAAATTACCATTTAACATATAATGAAATTAATCCAAACAATGAATCCAATCTAGAAGAGCGATCTCACTAATATGGTCGTTGGTTCTCATAAGAGCAAGTCGTATAAAACAAATTTACAATCACCTAACAATAAATTATTAGATCAGAACGTAACGTGGTGACGAAATTATATATTAAGAACTCGTCTTATTGTTCTAAGGTTTCGTACAAGTCTCATTTGTTTTAAAGTGGTGTTATCCATACATCTATTTTTGCATCCCTTGCACCCTGTTAATTTATGTCATTGTTCTTTTTTCAATTCATTTGAGTGAAAATTAAGAAAAATGTATAGACAGCATCGCCTTTATCTTATACTTTACCTCAAGTGTTTAATACAGTAGTTAATTTGTTTGAAATTATTTAATATTTTGGTATAATATTTCCCTTATTTTGGGAGAGAATAGTCATGTGCTTGCATGCAAGGTTGTGTTGACAAAAGAAGAAGAAAAAAGTTGCGCCCAAAGAAAATGGTAAGTTTGTCAAAGGACTAATTGGAGGAGAAAAGTTTGTGGGAGAGGAATCAAATGGAGAATGAGTCAAAAGTGAAGGTGCAAAGACAATTCCTTCGTATAGTGGTCTCTCCATAGGTTGGATCTTCCAAAAAATTTCTTTCTTTGTGACACATCTAGAAGACAATCACCACCATAACAGACAAGACAACATTCATACCCAATAAAATGAAAATACAAGGTAATATTCGTAGTTTGCACTAATTATTAAGTGGCTTAGTGGCATGCACCTCTTTTGGGTAAATATTTCATTTTCTTATCCAACAAGTTAAATTTAATTTAAAACTTATTGCAATTGAAATTTTATAAAACCAAATACAAAGTCGAGAATATTGATAAATCATTTGCCACCATATAATCTACTATCACTAATTGAGAGAGATTTTCATTGATTGGCGTAATCACGAGCCAACTGATGACCAACCATGTTAGAACGTATCAGAACTCTACAAATACAAGTTTTGGGAAAGAAAGGACCCCGATCAAGTACGCAAATTGTCTCTCTATATTATGTTTGGTTCTTATCCTAGCATAATGTAATCCTATCTACATTTTTTTACGCATTTACCTTCCCACTCTTGTATTTCATTTTTTCTTTACATTACATAATTTTAATTTACGCATGGTATTTTTATTCTCTTGATTCACGCACTCGCATTACAATCGTTTGATTAGAATCAAAGCCTAAACAAAAAGCACACATATATTTTCTACGTCAATGGTCGACCAATCTAGACCAAGGCTAGAGATTGTAAGCATATTAGCAAAAGAAAAAGTCAGAAAATCCTTCAAGGCCGCCAAATCCGAACGAAAAGAGGGAAACAATCTGATCTCCAGATTGGCCATATGTTAATATTTAATTCGAGCAATGTTATTCATACCATATTTTGTACTATATTTTCATACTATTTGAGATGACATTTGATGTGAACAGTCATATCATTTGAATTAATTAGATTTTTAAATTTAATTCATTATTTAATAAACTAATAATTAAGAAAAATTAGTTAATTAAATGATGATTATTGTATACGAGAAGTCTTTCTCCTTCATTTCCTTGGGTTTTGCAAATTTTCAAATGATATGACCGTCCACATCAGATGCCACCTAAAATGGTATAAAAATATAATATAAAAATATAGTATAAATAACTTTACTCTTTAAATTCTTTATTAACCTTTCTTTCTCTTTTTTTTTTTTTCTTTTTTTGTTAACTTTATTAACCTTAGTTGAAAAGAAGGCAGGTGTTAAAAAATAAATATGATTATTTACCGAAATATAAAATTATTTATTGAACTAAACCAACCCTTCTCAAAATCTCGGCCCATCAGACCTGAACCCGCTTGACCGCCCATATTTGACGGACTCGGCATCAAATTTGACCCATATTCATATTTTTCCAGCTTCTCGCAAATTGTAACGTCTCTTGCACTCACAGATAGGATCACACATCGATCTCGCCATGGTGTTCGTCACATCACCAAATCACAAAACCCTAGCCCTAAATCTAAACCCTAAGATCACCACCCTCCAAACCCTAAAGCTCCAAATCGAGCAAAATTCTCACATACCCATTTCTCAGCAGCGCCTATTCATCTCCCAAAGCCTCCAGTTAATCACCCAATCCGACTCCGCCCTCCTCTCCGACCTTGGAATCCGATCCCTTTCAACCCTAACTCTTCACATTCCCTTATTCGGCGGCACTCAACCTCCCGCCGTCCCTAAACCCCGACTCGAGTTCCTCAACTCCAAGCCTCCCCCGAATTATGTCGCCGGGCTCGGCCGTGGTGCCACTGGCTTCACCACCAGGTCCGATATCGGGCCCGCACGTGCTGCGCCCGACCTGCCGGATAGGTCGGCCACGACAATCGGCGGCGCTGCTGCTCCTGCTGCCCCACCTGGGGTTGGCCGCGGTCGCGGGAAGCCAGAGGAAGAGGAGGAGGATGAAGGGGAGGATAAGGGGTACGATGAGAATCAGAAGTTTGATGAATTCGAAGGAAATGATGTCGGGTTGTTTGCATCGGCGGAATACGATGATGAGGACAAGGAGGCTGATGCGGTTTGGGAAGCCATTGAGCAAAGAATGGACTCGAGGAGGAAGGACAGGAGAGAAGCTCGGTTGAAAGAAGAGATTGAAAAGTACAGAGCTTCGAACCCGAAGATCACGGAGCAATTCGCGACTCTGAAGAGGAAGTTGTACACTGTGTCTGCTCAGGAATGGGAGAGCATACCTGAAATTGGAGACTATTCGTCGAGGAACAAGAAGAAGAGATTCGAGAGCTTTGTGCCGGTGCCCGATACACTTTTAGAGAAGGCAAGACAGGAAAAGGAGCATGTTACGGCATTGGACCCCAAGAGTAGGGGAGCTGGTGGTATGGAGACTCCATGGTCTCAAACTCCGGTTACGGATTTGACTGCTGTAGGTGAGGGTAGAGGTACCGTTTTGTCATTGAAATTGGATAGGCTTTCTGATTCTGTTTCTGGATTGACGGTTGTGGACCCGAAAGGGTACCTTACTGATCTTAAGAGTATGAAGATTACTAGTGATGCCGAGATTTCAGATATTAAAAAGGCTAGGTTGTTGCTTAAGAGTGTTACACAGACGAATCCGAAGCACCCACCTGGATGGATTGCGGCTGCCAGGCTGGAGGAGGTGGCTGGGAAGATTCAGGCAGCTAGACAATTGATTCAGAAAGGGTGTGAGGAATGTCCTAAGAGTGAGGATGTGTGGTTAGAGGCGTGTAGGCTTTCAAGCCCTGATGAAGCTAAGGCCGTAATTTCTAAGGGAGTGAAGTCAATTCCCAATTCGGTGAAGTTGTGGATGCAGGCTGCGAAATTGGAACGTGATGATTTGAATAGGAGCAGGGTATTGAGGAAAGGTTTGGAACACATTCCCGATTCTGTTAGGTTATGGAAGGCGGTGGTGGAGCTTGCCAATGAGGAGGATGCGAGACTTTTGCTTCATAGGGCTGTGGAGTGTTGTCCCTTGCACATTGAGTTATGGCTTGCACTTGCAAGATTGGAAACTTATGAGAATGCGAGGAAGGTCCTTAATAGGGCAAGAGAGAAGCTATCAAAAGAGCCTGCCATTTGGATCACAGCAGCGAAGTTGGAGGAAGCTAATGGGAACACAGCCATGGTTGGGAAGATTATTGAAAGGGGTATACGGGCTTTGCAAAGAGAAGGGTTGGCGATTGATAGAGAGGCATGGATGAAGGAGGCTGAAGCTGCTGAACGTGCAGGGTCTGTTGCAACTTGCCAAGCAATCATTCGGAACACGATTGGGATTGGTGTGGAGGAAGAGGATAGGAAGAGAACATGGGTTGCTGATGCTGAGGAATGCAAGAAAAGGGGTTCCATTGAAACAGCCAGAGCTATTTATGCACACGCACTTACTGTCTTTTTAACCAAGAAGAGCATATGGCTCAAAGCCGCACAGCTTGAAAAGAGCCATGGTACTAGGGAATCTCTTGATGCTTTACTTCGTAAAGCGGTGACATACCGACCACAGGCTGAAGTCTTGTGGCTTATGGGAGCTAAGGAAAAGTGGCTTGCTGGGGATGTCCCTGCTGCTCGTGCCATCCTTCAAGAAGCTTATGCTGCCATTCCTAATTCTGAAGAAATTTGGCTTGCTGCGTTTAAACTTGAATTTGAGAACCATGAACCAGAGAGAGCCAGAATGCTTCTTGCCAAAGCCCGAGAAAAGGGAGGTACTGAAAGAGTGTGGATGAAATCAGCAATTGTTGAGAGAGAATTAGGGAACATTAATGAGGAGAGGAAGTTGCTTGATGATGGGTTGAAGCGCTTCCCTTCCTTCTATAAATTATGGTTGATGCTTGGACAGCTAGAGGAACGCCTTGGTCATTTGGAAAAGGCCAAGGAGGCCTATGACTCAGGTCAGAAGCACTGCTCCAGTTCTATTCCACTGTGGCTTTCTCTTGCTAATCTTGAAGAGAAGATGAGTGGGCTGAGTAAAGCTCGTGCAATTCTAACAATGGCCAGGAAGAAGAATCCTCAGAACCCTGAATTGTGGCTTGCTGCTGTTCGAGCTGAATTAAGGCATGGAAATAAGAAGGAAGCTGATATATTGATGGCAAAGGCTTTGCAGGAGTGTCCCAATAGTGGTATCTTGTGGGCTGCATCTATTGAGATGGTACCCTCGTCCGCAACGGAAGACGAAGAGTATGGATGCCCTCAAGAAATGCGATCATGATCCCCATGTCATTGCTGCTGTGTCCAAGTTATTTTGGCATGACAGGAAGGTTGACAAAGCTAGGACTTGGCTTAACAGGGCAGTGACACTAGCGCCAGACATTGGGGATTTCTGGGCTTTATACTACAAATTTGAACTTCAACATGGGACCGAGGAGAACCAGAAAGATGTACTTAAAAGATGCATAGCTGCAGAACCAAAGCATGGTGAAAAATGGCAACCTATTTCAAAGGCCGTGGAGAACTCCCACCAACCAACTGAAGCTGTCTTGAAGAAAGTGGTCGTTGCTCTTGGGAGGGAAGAGAGTGCAGCTGAAAATAATAAACAGTAGTTCAAGCTGTTCTGTTCCAGGTTCTGCTTTAAAAACTTGTAATACAGAAAAAATTTCGCTGATGAAGCATACATCGCAGTAATTGTAGTTTTGCTCCTTTTATTGATAGTTTATAGCATGAATTCTGAGTATCAACAATGATGAAGCATGTCTTATTTATTGTTCGAATTACGATGGCTTGTGTCAACTTATCTTTATTTATTGTTTGAATTACGATGGTTGTGTGTTATTCTTCCTTTGTATGGTCAGGTTCTGTTGTAGATTCTTTTGAAATCTGAGTGTGCTTGATGCTCTAGCTTTCTCAAACACTCTTCTTGTTTCAATTCAAGTATTGTAGGTTGTGTTGCAGTTTTTGTTATGACTACTGCAGCTCATATGGTTGCCCCTGTGATTGTATCCGATGGTGTCAGGCTGTGTTTTGTCTTATCGTCATTTTCCCTTCTTTTGCTAGTTTATCTGGAATCTTGTGAATTGATTGAGTTAAACCTTGTAATACAAGATTCAGTTAATTCTCTGCTTCTTAGGTTCCCTACCCGAATTTTGTATGAGAATTGAACACTTGTTAAGAATGTATTTCTTGTATTAGATCACCTTGTTATTTAACCTGGATTTGGCGATGAAATGAATGACTATATCTAGTGCTACTTTTCTTTCTGTATTACTGCCGTGCCAATCAACGGGAGCTTCTTCCGATGTAACGGGATGTAACGGGAAATAACGGTCTTAGACTTACTGAGGTCTGCTATCGTATCATAAGCATTTTCTATCATGTTGTTCTCTTTGTTTGGTTTTTGGTTTGAGTTTATAGAAAGGGGTTCCCAGTTCCCTTTGGTATGGATTTTCTAAAAGGTTAAACTAAGGCCTTCCATTGTGTTTTGCAGGTCGCTCCTCCCCCTTTCCCCCCTCGCACACGATTCGGATATATGCCAAGTGAACTATATGGTACCAAATTTCTCATTCCAAATCATGACATGTTTGTAGGTACTTTCTCAAGTTAATGAAATCTGGTTGTCTTGTATGTGAGTCGGGATCCAACGGACAATCTCGTCGGCAGCCAACTCAGTCTCATCGTCTGTCTTCGTTTGGAGTAGGGAGGACATTGATTTCCAATACAATTCTTCCGATCAGACTAGGGGTATCAAAGAGGACTGGAACGAGTAGGAGTATGTACAATGAAAGAGGCCTCATCGACGTGTGAGATTGATGATCGACGACGTGCATTTGTACGAGTATGAAAGGCTTCAAGCAATAGGTTAGTGATATTTTAAACATTGTCGAGGAAACGAGATTTCTTTGGAATTTTTCTGAGGTCAAAGGAAATGGAGAAGAACAATTTTTTCCCTCTGCGATACTGTTTATACCCGATCTTGCACTATCGGTAAATATGTTTGGAGTCGTCTGATTTCGGCCGAGTTGGTAGAAGTTAGTCTAGAAAGGAGGCTGTGAGTCTCGGCCCAGTAATGCATTGGTGGTGGAAGATAATTCTGAGTATAACAAGATAAAATGTCGAGGAATTGCAATCCCTGTAGGATTCCATCATTCATTAGACTTTGCCATCGAAGATTTTGTCCCCATAAATACAAGAGGATTTGTAGTGTAGAAGAGACCATCAACTCAACACTCACCCTGAGAAAAATATTAACTGCTCCACTAGCAACCCAGCACAATTTCAGTTTGGTTAAACAATTTTGAGTTGGCAGTCGATGGATGATTACAATTTGGTTAAACAGAATTTTCGAAGGCAACCGGCAAATGTGACGTTTGGTCGAACGGCACTAGAGTCGTAAAATCAGCTTGGCTAAGGAGTTTTGACAGTTTGGTTAAATAGTAGGTTCTCTTTTTTCAACTAGTTATTGACTTAAGTCTCTGCCGGCGATTCTTCACAGAACAAGGTCATTTTATCAATTTTCTTGGTGAAGTGAGCTATTACCAGGTTACATTTATGTCCAATACTTAGACAGTGGAATCATTCTTGAATTTCACAGCAAAATCATAACCTTCTAATAGGTTTTAGAACCAAGGCCGAGAGTGTTCCTTCCTCAAGCAAAATTGCCTCATTCAAAAGTCAGAAGTGCATTCTATCACATGATCATATTTAGAAGTACTCACTCAGTCAAGCTCGGTAGTGAATTGGCAAGGCCATCATCAGTGGAAGAACGTAATTAGCTTATAAGTTACTCGGCCTGCGCAACAGACTTTGTAATTTTAGGGTCAACATTTTGAAACGCCCAATGGAACATAATTGCTAAAAATTGCGAAGTTTAAATGATGTTTCCATATTCCAGTTCGTCCAATTGGACGAGATCTAAGCTCAACTAGAGACACATTCAAAATAGTGAGGAGAATAAAAGGGGAAGGAAAGTGAAGAAGATTCTTGATGCACATGAAGAGATGAGAGCTTCTGTCACCTTACAAGAACAATAGATAAAAAAAAGACAGTGCCCGTTTCAATACATGGTTAGTTGAGAAACACTTTCCTTATGTTCTTCCATTATTGTTTTTTTTCTTTTAGCTCTTTGTTGGAATTTTCAAGAGGGCTTTTTTGTCTTAATTCAGTTCTCTCTCGATGTTGATATTTCAACTTAAACCTATTAGGTGAAAATAATTAGGATCTTCCAAAAGAATTTGGTGAGTACTAAACTTTGGAATAAAAAAGTTTTTGATACACTTTCGGGTTACGCACACAAATTACCTAATCCAGCTTCTAAGGGTACTGCTAAAACTGAAGTAGTTTAAAATTTTCGTTTCCGTAGCATTATTCCTTAATCCAATTCAAAACTTTAGTTGATCAAATCGCCACCCATGCGCGGCCGATTAAAACTAATCTCAATTAACAACATAATCATCATTATCTTGTAGCAGCCCTCCTCTGCCGGTGACATAATTAAATTAAAATATTGGGTTACGGCTGAATGAAAGTGTTTGTTGGCTTCACCACTATTTGAGATATTTTGAGTTCATTTATTAATTTAATAACGTCAACCTAAACCATCTGATAATTTTGATTAGGGAAATTGGCATATGGTTTGTAATTATATCATGTTCCTTAATCCTTGTCGCTACTTGAGTGATATCATGGGACGGCGACCGGTCCCACCTCCCTCATCATTCAGTCTTATCACTCCTCTCAGCACGTTGATCAAAACAATTAATGTCCAAAGTGTTCTTCTTTTCTAAATGATTTTATTTTATTTTTTATTTTTTATGTAGGGAATTCTCTACTCACCCATTTAACTTCTTCCACAACTTTATTCAATCATTTCTTGCTGTTTTTATTAGAGCATTTTTAGATGAAGTGTCAAAAATTCTACACGAATTGTTTATAACAAAGAAAGGTTTTTGCTTTTTGTTTTTTTTTTTTTTTTTTTTTCTGGTTCTAAAGAAAATGTCAAAATCTTATGAGAATTGACATTCTCTACTTTGCTGTTAAATTTGAAAGCAATGTCAAAATATTTTTTTCTTACATAAATTGTCATTCGAATTACAAATCACTAAAAAGTCATCAGTATCTAGGACATTCTAGGACATATTAAAATTTCAATAGCTAAAAGCTAAAAGCGGAAAGTTACAAATATATGAGAACTAAATGAGTTGTAATGATGATTGGATGGCCGTCGTGCAGCTGCTGATTTGGCCTTTTTATTCATATTCACCGTGTGATCAATTTTTATCAAGTACTGTTTATATTTATTTTTAAATAAAAATATTTAAAATGATTTCTGATCGCACGATATACGATAAACAGACATGATTCATGAATCCTCGGAATCCTTACAAAGAGAACCTGAACTCTATTGTGCTTAGAAATGGAGGAGAAACGCCAAAAGTAGTTGTTTGTTTTGGGTAGAAAAAGGACTCTGCAACGTAGTGTCATCCCGTCTTGTCCAGCAACTAATTCAAAAAAATATGGTCTACTGTTGAAATTTTTTCAAACTACGGTGAGAAAATCGTAAGATATTGATGTGATTTAAACTTTACATTTTGTCTTTCTTCCTTCTTTTTCTCTTCCTATTCTCCTTTCTTTTTATCCTTTCTTCTCAAACTTTACATCTTGTCTTTCTTTCTATAAAAAAAAATGAACATAATATATTAACATGATTTAATTGTGACTGTTCAAATAAGATGAAAGGAGAAAAAAAAAAAAAAAAAAAAACAAGAGAAGCCTACTCCGTCTCAATGAGTAACTGCCCACAATGCCATTAGTTATTCGGAGAAGAAGAAAATCATACATTATAAATAGTATCATCAACCGAATTTTATGTCGTACTATACATATAAAATTTTAAACTAGTATTGATAGAAGATAAATTAATAGGAAGCCGTTTGATAATCATTTCATTTCATTTTTTATTTTTAGTTTTAGCTTCAGCTTATTTGAAATCTGAAAATTGAAATTTTGTTTGGTAATTACTTTTAATTTCATTTTTCAAAAAATGAAAATTGAAAACTAAAAATGAGATGAGTATGAAACGCCCTAAACTATCGCAAGAACCATCAATGTCCTAATTCACAAAGTTAATCAGCTCTCGTATTTACTCTACGAACCTATCATTCATGGTCTTAATTTTACTCCTTTATTTTATTTTTTTGAGGAAAATCATGAATAAGCAGTAGAAAAGAAACTGAAGGCTCACACACAATCATAACGCATAAAAGAGAGTACTGGTCTTTGTACAAACACAGCTACGAATACATAATATTTATAATTTGGCTTTTCCATTGCAGGAGCTGAAAAACGAGAGCTCGTGATGGCCGGACCGCTTGAGAAGGAGATCACAAAACCGTCTCCCTCTACAGCGGGTCCTGCCTTAAGATAAAAACTGAAAACTAAAAACATGCTCGTGAACACTACACAGCAGTGACTCTTCCTAACTACACATACCATTATTTACTTTACAAGACATTGACTATAATTCACTTTCTGGCAACAAAACCCAAGGCATGGCCCAACAAAAAGCATGAACCAGATTGTGTCACTGCTGAAAGGCCTGAAAAAACAAGCAGCCTTTGTGCAGCAGATTGGCCTGAAATTTGAAGCTTCAAGGATCCCTTGTAATAAAAACTCACAATGCTTCTAGGATCATAGGTTGTTTTCCCAAACATTGCAACCGGCTGTGATGACAAGTTAGAGAGGGGGGAGGGAGAGGAGGGAGAGGAGGGAGAGGAGGAGGGGGAGGGAGAGGAGGGGGTGGTGGTGTGTGTGATAACTAAACTGATGTCTGAGAAGCATAAAAAGGGAGGAGTTTGAAATGCAACTCCTGACCGGGTTCCGGAAAATGGAACGAGTGAGAAAGGATGAGGGAAATGGGCTGGTACTAGTTCTACAACCTAGAAGTGTGACCGTGTGAGTTTGAAGTGCAAAGCTCAAATTTAAAAGCAATGAACTTTTCAATCTTGGTCCTCCCAAAAGAAGTTCTTCACGGGATATGAAGAGGAAGAAGAGGAACCCGAACCCGAATTATGGAGAACTTGTTGAGGACAAATGTTAGTGTTATAGTCCTGTTGGTTTGGATTGGTAAAAGGGAGATGTGATTGCAGCAAAAGATTGTTGTTGGCGTCCAAATCATCCCACACAGGACTACCTGGACCCCAACCTGCAGGAATTGCATTAAGCCAAGCTTCTGCCATGTCCCCCCAAACAATTTCTTCTTGCTGTGAATTCCCTTCTCCTCCTGCGCAATCCGTACTTGCCTCAATTTCGTCAATCGCTTTAGCCTCACTCGACTCCAGTCCCGAATCATTGTCAGTGCTATTCTCTTCTTGGGTATGTGGAACTGGTGGTGGCGGCATTGCCTCCATATTGGAAGCGCTTGTCTTGACTTTTTGAGGTTGCTTGCGGCGCCTGGTTGGCTTTGAACTCTCATGGGTTGGAGGCGAAGTAGCTGCTGAACTTGGAGCTGATGAAGTTGGAACATCTGATTTGTCTTTGTTGAGAAAAAGCTCAGGGAAATTGAGCCTGGCATTCTCTCCTCTCAATTTGAAGGCCTCGCGGTCGTAAGCCATGGCGGCATCCTCAGCTGTGTCAAAGGTGCCAAGCCAGAGGCGAGTCCTGTTTCGAGGAAGGCGAATTTCAGCTACCCATTTGCCCCAATGCCGTTGCCTCACTCCCCTGTAAAGTTTTGTGGTATTATAAGGCATTGCCGGCGCTCGAAACATTGGCCTTCCATCTGGTCCCAATCTGTTCATCATCATCGCCCTCCCTCTTGGACTCAAATTCAAAGCATCACTCCAATACTGAAGAATTTGCTGGTGCTGCTGCCAACTCAACGTCGCTGGGGGCGGATAACTCATCTGCTGCTGCTGCTGCTGCAGCTGCTGGGATTCAAATGATATCATTTGCTGCGGATTTTGTTGCTGTTGCTGTTGAATTGGTGAGGGCAATATAGGCACATTTGTGGGGTTGAATTGGTGGGGGAATTGCATCATAGGCTGTTGAGACCCGTCGAAAGAAAACGGAAAAACTATTTTTGAAGAGGAAGATGGATAGGGAGCGATGATTGGCGATGGTGTTTGATGAGCTAAAGAAGCTGAAGATTGAATTGGGTCTTGCCTTTCAGGGCTCTTGACTTTCTTGAGAGGCCTATTCGACGCCAGGGAAGCCTCACTAAAACCGGGCTTCCATGGCGGCCTCTCGAAGGAAAAATCAAGCTCCCCATCTTTGTTAGCCTCCCAATCTACGCTTGTTTCCATCCTGGATTTACCACTCTTTTTTGCTGCAGCCATTGTTGCTTGCTTTACCTGCTCGCTTTCTCTTTGATACTCTCAAACAAATTCCGAAAGCCGAAAGGAGATTCAAGACAAATTGAGATGCGTCACGCAAGAAAAAGGAAAAAAAAATCGAATCCGATGATTCCAAAAATCAAACCAGATAAACAAAAGAAAAGAAAATTCAAGTACCCAGATGGAATTTTGGTCTAAGAATTTAAAAAAAAAGAACAAAGGCTGGATTTTGGAATCTGGGTTTCGATTTTAACAGCTGATCCGATCGAACAAAAAACAGAATCGGATGCCAAAAGCGGAAATTCTTGAGGAACCCATCTCAATTCCCTGAATGTAGTAGCTTGAATTCAACAAAGAGAGCGAGCAGGTGACGGCAAGTAACGAATATCCGAGTGGTTGCGGATGAAATTGTTGGGTGGCAGAAGACGAAGAAGCTGGGGGAGCGAGACCAGAGGATTTTTGTGATGAGAAGCGGAGGAGGAAGGAGGGTTTATAAGAGAGCAGAAAAAGATTTGAAACGAGACCTTTTGAGGAAAGAGAGACAGAATTTGTACAAGGCTCGGGATTGGTTGGCTTTAGATTGGGACCCACACGGATTGGTTTTTCTTGGTTTCCTTGCTTCCACTCCAATTTCTCCCCCTTCCACCAACGGAAGCCACGTGTCTGCATCTGTTTTTCTCTGCATTAATTTAACCTAATACAATATTTTGTTTCAGAAACTTTCCGATTTTGCACTTCCATTTTCCATTTAACTCCTCTCTTCTTCTATTGTCTTGCGTTTCAATAAATTCAAACTTATCTCCTACGTGGCATGTACTCATTGGTCGCTGGACGTCAGCAGAAGCAAACTTTTTAGACATTTTAAATTTTAAACTCATTCGACGATAATAAATAGGACGGTAAAAATTACCATCGCTTGAACGTAATGAGCAAAAATATTACTTACATGAATGATTTGTTATCTCGCCAATTTGTTTGGGCACAAATACTGCTAAAATACATCCAATAAGTTAGAACACAATTTGAAAATCTCAACACATGAGAGGTTTAGGATTACGACAAATGTATAATGTTGCTTTGAGTGTAATAATACAGTTTAATGATATTCTTTTCTAATCCAAATATTATAAATAACGAATTCGTTCTTGCATTCCCAATAAAAAAAACAACAATAATGCTACTTTGGCTAACTCATATAGAAGATAATTATTCAACCATAAAACGAATGGGTCGCAATAGTTACTGGGAAGTATTCACAACAAATTTTTGGGCTGGCAGAGACGGTCAAACATGCAGCTATTTCGAACAATGATGCGTCACCAAAATTCCAACCCCAGCCGACCTTCCTGCTTGATTTATCCAAGTACAATTAAGAACTCAATAGTTTTCTATTTATATATGTTTTTTGTCTATATTTTTTATTGATAGAAAAGTTAATCACCATTTAATTCATGGAACAAATCCAATACAGGAAAGTCAGCCTCAGCACTAAACCAATCAAGGCCACTGTTAATTATGCACAAAAAGAGAAAAATTTTTATGTGACACTGTCCGTTACATGAAATATAATAATTCAATTGGTAAAAAAAAGAAAATTATTCAAATATTTAACTAATTATATTATAATACTTAAAATACAAAATCATATTTCAGTACACTAAAAAATCTCTTGTGCAGTGAACGATCAATCAATCCCACTGTTTTTGTTTTTGTTGAATTCTTTTCAGTCTTTACCCTACCACCGTCATAAATGTATAAACTATTCTAAAATCCGCCTACTACCAATGTGATTATCTAATTTATTAACCTGATCCATTGTTAGCAAAATGATCAATTTTTTATTTTATTTTTGTCAGTGCACAATGATTGAACTATCCATGTTAAGTTACACGAAATTGTCACCTTTAATTTAATCCAATTGTCACAGAAGCTCTTACCTTTAAACTTTCTATAAAAATTCACCAGTTTAGGTGTCTAGATACAATGAGGAATAATTTTTGTTACACGGTGCACGTGCATAATTAAAATCTAATACAATTTACGATAGTCATTTAGTACTACAGTCTAGTGATATTCTTTTTTATTTGTAAGTTGTAAGTCTTAGGTTCGATTTTCACCAAATACGAATTTGAACTGCATTATTATAATTAGCTCACTCTCTTATCCCTTTAGTGTATGGGTTCAAAAAAAACAAACAAACAATTTGCAGTAAGACGATATTTTTCTTTGTTTCTTATACATATAGGAAGAGAAGTGAATTGAACTCAAAAATATGGTGGAATGCTAAAATATTTTGAGAAATGAAAGGAGACTTTCTCGAAAATTAGACTATTTGCCCTCTCATGTTTTTCTTTTTTTTGCACAATATTTTATAATGTTGGTACAAAAACTAATGTGAAAATGTGAGTGACTGAGAGACCCACTTTAAGAGAGAATTTTTCAAATATTTTTAGACCTTTAGGGTCGGCTTCAGAGAAGTTAGGTTTCATATCCCCTCTCTTTTTCTTGTATCTTTCTTATTTTTGTTTAGAAGGTAAAGTTTATGTCCCCTTCTTTTTCATATAAATTTTTTTATCCTTTTTCTTGTATTATGAGGGGTTAAATTTATGTTTTCCTGATTAAATGTATCTTTTTTGCTCTACTAATAAAAATTTCACGTTAGATTGCTAAAGAAAGTAAGCATTTTTATTAGGGAGAATACAACTACAGGTGATCCACGAGTCCACGTTTGGGGGGGTCTCTGTCTCTCTCACTTTCGGTGGAAGCATGAGAAAATAAAATTGTGAGATCCCGCTTGTCTTTCCGCAAGTCAACAACTATAAAACGGTTTCCTCTGAGGGTCGGTGAGAATCGGCACCAGTCGGTGGTCCACTCTTGCTCTCTAATCATTATTTTCTCTCTTTTTTTCCATGAATTTTTGTCCCAAGTCCACTAAACAAAGGCGTTCATCTTTTTATGTATCATGTTTCCTCCAAGATATTTTGTGCAGCCAATTTAATGAACAAGGAAGTGCCACATACATGTTCCGTCCAAAAAGAAAGTCAACAAAAAATATCCGTTACACGACCCCTAAAGATATATATTTTGGAATTTAATTTGTTGTTGTGATCTTCTTTTAGGAGGCTATATATATATATATATAAGGCTACATATAACTTGTAGTACAAGAGAAAGACATGTAAGAAGAATTTGTGAATGGCTACTAATTCTAAGCAAGAATTTGTAAATTTATCTCACATATTTTTCTAATGCTCGTGAACTACATTTTCGATCTCTTCTAAGTAACAACTTGTAATACATTCCTTACTAACTTGAACTCAATCTCTTGAGATTCGGAAATCCCACCAAAACATGGCTTAAAAACAAAAAAAAATTATCCAGCTTATTAGACACGTGCATATATACATAAGCATAACCAAAACCAAAACCAAAAGAAGCTTTACTGTCGAAGCTCGGAATGAAGTTTGACCTAAAGAAAAAGAAAGAAGTTGGGAATGAAACGTGGCGTTCATTCGAGCATGCATTGTGGTTGCTTTCAGCCATCTCTCTGTATCTAGAAAGCAGTAGAGAGAGAGAGAGAGAGAGAGAGAGAGAGAGAGAATGTCGAGAAATATAAGATCTCCTCTTCTTCTTCTTCTTCTTCTTCTTCTCAAAACCACCATTAATGATTCAGGGACAAACAAAAATACCCGTCTTTTTCTTTGACCACGTACATCAATAATACAGTTTACCGAAAGTAAGGCATTAGGCATGCACTGCATGCGCATGTCGTGGAGTAATTGGGTTGACGATATTTCTGTAGTTCTAGGCAAAAACCACGTTTATATACATGTAGTGTGTATCACATTCACAAGTGATATGGACTCTTCCAGATATGTGATTCAATTCCTTCTTTGGCATACAAACAAATCACATATATATGCCCTTATGTATAAATACAAGTTATTTAACCATGGCACTATTGTTATAAATAGACAAAATGAGAGAGATTTTGCTAGAGATTGACGTGGAACTCTCTCTCTTTATTTTTTACACGGATATCAAACAAGAAAATGAGGTGAGAAAAATGTAGCGGAAAGATTCCTTTATATAGAGAGTATCATTGCTTCTCTCCAATGGAAGTTTGGATAGGCAAAAATAATAAAAATCATGTAGGAAAAGGATCCTCGCCGGATCCTTTTCTTGTGGATCCTAGGGATCCCGCGATCGTGATCGCTCATCGTATATCGTAGGGTCAAAAATCATTTTAAAATTTAAAATTAAATTTAAATAGTACCTAAACAAAACTAACCACACGATGTACAATGAACGATCATGATTGTGGGATCCCTAGGATCCCCAGGAAAAGGATCCGCCGGATCCTTTTCCAATCATGTAGGTAAAAACCCATAACTCTTTGAAGCTACATGCACCAATAGGGAAGAAGATAAAGTCTTCAGCAACATGGCTATCAAATTCTTATGAGGAATCGATGACATGCACATAAATAGAATTTGAAATAGATGACATGCACATAAATAGCTCACAATTACGTGTGAACGAATGGTTTTTGCTAGAATTTCTCATGTCACTACATATAGACATGCACAATATTTTATATTCTTGTTTACATAGTTCAAATCATGAAAACTAGTGACGGTTGAATAATAACCATGCGTTGATCAAATTAATTGATTTTTAGGAGAGGTTAAGTTGTTGTTATATGCTATAGATGTGAGATAAACAAGTTTTTTTTTTTTTTGGTTGATAAATGATAGCATATGCTTCTGTATAATATGATGTGGCAGATAATTCATGAAGAGTCTCATCTTTAGCATTTTTCATCAATATAATACTCATGAGTGGTGAGTGCATGAAAAAGTTTTACATATACAATTAACTGAGTCCTCGCAGTGGAAAACGATGGTATATATTAAGCCAAATTCTCAACCTAATGCGTACGATTAACAATAATTTACATTTAGCTAATTACTTCCCAAATTATCAACAATATCCTTCTCCAAAACTTTGGTGCAAGCAATGTCTAACACAATGTAGGTTGCACACGTATGCTAAAGACAATCGTACCTACATCATTACTCACACCGCTCCTATTATTTAACAATGGCGAGTGATGCAGAATGCAGCAAGCTGTGTTCTGCTGCCATTGGCTAGTTCCTAAACATAGGTTTCCTCGAAACCAAGTCCATTCCATATAATATATGTATATAATTATAAACTATGTTATCAATCTGGAGCTTAATTATGAGGTTTAGAAAGTCAACCCTAGCTAATCGGCCAATTGGGGGATGTGTTTTGCACTGATCCGAAATAAGTCTTAATCATCCTTGTTGGACCATTAGTTCAAATTGTTGATGCTGATCAGTTGAGGATTGGCTATGGCTGGGCTGGCTGATCAAGAACAATGGTGGTCTCCACACGCTTCCTTTGCAAGAGTTTTGAGTGCATGCATGATAAACATAATCCTGTTTATTAATTTAATCAACAACAGTTCTTCCCACCTTCATTTGTACGCAGAAGTTTGCTGACAACCATGTTACATCTACATCTATATATATATATATATATATATATATGTGCGTGACACTAATTTTTTACACATATTTTTGTGGAGTCCACTTCGTAATGAATTTTAACGATCTGAACCATCTATCTTTTAGAACCTTATTCATAAATCATCATCGCCACAACTTAGTCAATCCAAAACAACTAAAACATTCATTTTTAGTGAAGAAAATGAAGAAATACAGTTCTATAAAGAAATCCTAAATCCTTAATCCAATGGTCATATGGTTTCAGATTTGAGTGATCTTTTGTAAGAAAGACCTAAAAGATCAACAGTTCGGATCCTTGAAATACATTATGAAATTGGCTTTACTAAAACATGTGCCAAAAATTGTATAAAAACAATGGTGTCACGGATCCACCCTATATGAAGGATTTCAGAAATTTGTTTGTTTCTTGTCGTAGGAAACCAGCCCTAATCAAGAACATATTTAATGGAAGAATAAAAGAGAAATAATCAACGGAAATTTATATTAAATTAAAGATAAGCCCCATAAGCTTAGCAGATAACACACCATTGTATATAATATTATATATAATTCATGACATTGACAGGTAATAGTTGGAACCTGGGTTTTGATAGCATAGGGGATATCTACTTGTTCTCCAATCCCAGATAAGTATTGCCATCATTGATGGAGAATGTTGGAAAGTACGTAGGAACAAGCATATACTTATAAATACAACAAAATAAATACTTAACTGGTGTGATGTAATCTAGTAACATTTTGTGGTGGCTAGTCCCCAAAATACAATAAAATAACTACTTCACCAATGTTTTTCATGAGCACCTAGTTCCAATGATGATTTAAGACGATCCTGTTACGTCTTGAACCATCTTAGTACATTATAGTCGATGTGTGCGATTCAAATTTGACAGTTGTTAGCCTATTTTGCATATGAAAGATTATCTTGTTAGATATTTTGTGTTTATAGCATGGATTTATATTTGAAATAATTATGAACTGAGAAGGCGAATAGAGAACCGCTACCCTAGTGTCACGGAGTTGTGTGTATACTTAATTAGTGTAGTCCTTAATAACTGTTAATATTTGTGAGAACAAACTTCATGAATCAAACTATAGAAAAGAATGAAAAAAACATCCCACACCTAAAACCTATTAGCGAAGGCCCAAGAAAATTTATAGTTCTCAAAGTTTAAGGTATGGCACTTGTAGAATCTCTCTTATTGGATCCTGTATTTCTATGAGAAGCCCTACCATATTGAGCCGATTACAAATAAGAGGTCTAGTAATAGAAGTGGCCCAATGTTTAATTCTTGTTGAGGCAAGTGTTGTCCAAATCTAAGAGGTAGGCTTTCTCAATTTCAAAGTTGGAACTTCGATTCTTTTCCTTGTCAAATGGATCGCCAAGTAACGTTGATTCGCTCTAGAGCAGTTTCTATAATGCACGGAGCAACATGAACGACGATATTATATTTGAATATTAACATCATGTTAATACCGTTATATTGATGTATCTGTGGAGCAAAAAATAATCGAGAAAAATATGAAGGTAACATGGGGATTTTTGGGTGTAAAAAGACAAAATTACCCTCGAGGCACACTATAACTCCTACATGCAAGCAGCGGATAATCACGACTCAATCAAGATCAAAAGTGATCAAAATAGATATTTATTCAAAACCTATTTTATTCATCCTCATCAAATCCTCCCACAAGGTAACCTTCAATTATTCATTCAAAATATGATTAATTACCTAAATTAATTGATTAATTGTATAATTAATTAATTAATTTTCTAATTAATTCCTAATTGATTGCAAGATATTATTTTAACATAATATCTTGCAATTACATCCAAAAACCACTATAAGTGGCTGGACCCCTTTTCTCCAAATAGGGGCCGGCCACACCCCTATAAATACCACCTCATTTCTCCAAAAACCTAATCCCAACTCTCTTGCTAAATTCTCCAAATTTCTCTTAAACACTTTTCCCTCAAATTTTAACTTTGGCTTTGGAGGTTCTTCAGCCAAAGGCCCGTCCCATTCATCGTGGGCGTGTGAGGCTCTTAGCCTTGACCTAAGGTGTTAATTATTTTGCAAGTGCATTTTCGTCCAAAAAGAAGAAGACGAAAATTTACATCTACAAATTAGTGTTTTTCAATCGACACTGTATTAACGGCATCTAAATCCAAAAACTTACATCTTCCTTTAATTTTTCAGAGATCTTGAAAACGTCGAAGGAAACGTTTTCCAACCACATCCTCATTGTAGCCTCGCAGTTCGCTCACATGATGGAGTCCTATAAACCAAGGTGTTGGACCATGTCAGAGTTGGTGGCCTCAGCGAGCTTAGTAAAAGGCCAAGAGGTATCCACGAGTCTAGAAGGGCTCGCAAGTGAGATTGGCCCAGCATGGCCTAATAGAGGAAGACCAGCTGGATCAGTGACAGATAGCGATCCCTATAATCGTCACCCGGACATAGACCATGAATTCGGATGGTGTTAAGAGCCTTCCCTAAACTTCTTAACTGGTTTTTTTCGTCGCGTGTCTTTTTAATCAATTGTTCACTAAATGGGCATGAATTCGGAAGTGTTAAGGGCCTTCCCTTAACTTCTTGATTGGTTTCTCTCATCACGTATCTCTTTAATCAATTGTTCCCTAAATGGGCAAAACAACACCGAGTTCAAACCAACTACTTAGGGAACACCGCATGTACCCTAATGAATCATCAACAAGCTTATGTCTGCCACTATATAAAGACATGTTCATTCCCATGAAAATGCAACTATTCTTTAGCAAAGAAACTCATAGCTTGTGATTCATCTTCCCCTGTTTAGTCTAACTTAGCAATCAGATTGCCTTTAGTTCATACCACACCTGTGTGACAAGGTCTTAACTGTCGTTCATATCTTGGTTACAGAGACATCGGAGTAATTTTACGTTTGTGGGAAATTTGTTTCCCACAATAACGACGGTGATAAATCATTTTTGTCTAAAAAAAACAACAAAATACAACAATTTAAGACCACAACTTTGTTGAAGAATGCCATTCCACATCGGAAACTTAATAGGATAAATTTTAATGGTTATGCTCCTTATTGCAAAGAGACATTATGTGATAAAATTCAACACTTGTTGGGCGATCAGGTGGTTATGTTGAGATAGTTAGTGTGGTAGTCGATAGTTGGCTTGACTCTGAAATGTTGACATGGTATCAAAGCGGGTTCCCCTTCAAATGTGAAGAAGATCCTAAGCTGGCGAACAATCTTTTGCTACTTGAGAAAAAAAAAAAAAAAAAAAAAAGAGGAGGTTCTCAAAGTAGAATTGGTTGCACACGTGATGGGGAGTGTTGAAAAATCTCACATTGGATAAATGGTACTAAATGTGGTTTCACTTGAGACATTTTATGATAAAATTCAAAATCTGTTAAGTTATGCAAGTGGTTAAATTGAGACAATATCAATATAATTAATAATGAACCGTTGACTTGACCTTCTAAATCTTGACAAACTTTACATAATCACCTTCCAAAGTAAAGAATTACATACATAATCAATTTCTTCATTTACACCCTAATAAACCTTAGCGTAACCATTATTAGAAATCATGAGGTTATGTTCAAAGACCTTAGCTAGCCTAAACCACCGTGGTTCTAATACGACCTAAAATACACAACTTGTTTGTTCCATTGCTGAAGAAACACTTGAGCGAAAGGCCGTCTGCTCTGCTGTAACAAGTGAAAATTTACCTACGTCTGCATGTAAATATTTCGAAAGGAAGAAAGGGGTGCAGAAATAAAGCCAATATACTAGGATGAGGGTGCATGGTGCGAAAACGACAGCAGGGAAGAGACTGACCATAGCAAGAGGCCAACCACCATCACACATTCACCTTCTCCCTTGGATTAGATAAGATAATGGAGCTCATTCCACGTGGCAAGGTCATAGTGGTGCCTAGTGATAAGGCTAGCTTTCAAATTGTTCCTCTGCATCATGTGGTCTCTATGCTGTAATGTCATCAGGTACATCATCCAACGGCCCGTGTTTGCTGGTAAAATGTTCATGGGATCAGGACCGTAGGATAGGACATGGGTAGCCAGAGCACTATATATAGGCAGAATAGGAGCTGCGTATCTCAACCAAAAGAAGTAAAGCACTCAAGCAAAGAAGAGAAAGCAGAGAGAGAGAGCAATGGCTTCCTCAATGATTTCCTCCGGTACCGTGGCTACAGTTTCCGCCGACCGCCCAGCCCCCTCTCAAGCCAGAATGGTTGCTCCATTCACCGGCCTCAAGTCCTCCTCAGCTTTCCCTGTCACCAGAAAAAGCAATGACATTACCTCTATTGCAAGCAATGGAGGAAGAGTGCAATGCATGCAGGTAAGAATTAATCGATACTAATAAATTACTAATCCCTTAAAAATATGTTAATACATTTAATTAAATTGAAAAACTACTAATCAAATACATTTCATAATTAATTAGTACAAAGTTCTATTGTTTCGCTTTCGCTCCTAAAAAATTAGTTAGTACAAAGTTACTACATCATCTATCAACCTGTAAGTAAATTATTATTAGGAGTTTGATAATTTAACATATCAAACAAATAAATATGTTTGCAAATATATATGTATATATACTTTCGGGTCAGATTCTTTGCAAATTATTTTTTATTTCTAAGGTACTTATATGTATTATTTTGTATAATTTGGCCGAAATAATACTAGTATCTTGTCTTGTTTTTTGGCAAAACAAAAGGTACTTACCGAAGTACAAATTCAGTTTATCAAATATTTTGATGATTACAGGTGTGGCCTCCACTCGGACTGAAGAAGTTCGAGACCCTCTCTTACCTTCCTCCCCTTTCTTCCGAGTCCTTGGCCAAGGAAGTTGACTACCTCCTCCGCAAGAACTGGGTTCCCTGCTTGGAATTTGAGTTGGAGGTTAATAATTTCTAACCTTATATACTGTAGTTTGTTAAATTAATGATTTGACGTGGTAACGCACTTAATTGTTTACTAACTTAATTCTCTTGTAAAAAATTGTGTTAAATATATAGACTGGATTCGTGTACCGTGAGAACAACAGGTCCCCAGGATACTATGATGGAAGGTACTGGACAATGTGGAAGCTGCCCCTGTTCGGATGCACCGACTCTTCCCAGGTGTTGAAGGAGCTGGAAGAGGCCAAGAAGGCCTACCCCAACTCCTTCATCCGTATCATCGGATTCGACAATGTCCGTCAAGTGCAGTGCATCAGTTTCATCGCTTACAAGCCTCCAGGCTTCTAAGTTGTTCTACAATTTTCATAATTATTGTTGTTGTTGTATGTACCATTGTGGCTCTTAGCCAAGGGTCCCGGTGGTCTGTTTAAGTTTGTATTTGATTAGGGCTTTCAAGACCTTTGCCTATTTGTTTCTTTAATTCTCTATCCTTTTTCGAGGCACTCTCGTTTGTTTTCGAATTTGGTGTTTTATCGGATTCAAGATGGTGTTGGTTGAGAAATTCATGAATAAATGAGATCCGTGTTTTATTTTTATTTGGACGAGTAATGTATTATATTTACTGATTATATTACTTATTATATCTCCCATATACCATTATGTATATAAATCTTACTATTTAAGAAGATTGTTCAACAATGTAATTCATAAATAAGATACAATTTTTTTTTTTATTGTTTTACCATTAGAATTTTCTTGGACTCTTATTATTTTACTATTTCTAATTACAAACTCAAACCTTCTTTACACACATCACAAAATTTTAACCTCTGTTTTCGAGAATTAGAAAAATGATTCACTCGAGCACTCGAGATTATTGTGAAAGGCTTGAATCCCACTCGATCGAGGACCTTAGGGTAGTGTAACCAAACTCATTAAGTGGTTAAAACCCTAAGTTTTGAAGAAACAAAATAGGCTGCAAGACACATGATAGCAATTTGGTTGCTATTCAAAAATTTCCACCGAGATTGATTTAATCACGTGAATAATTTACTTCATAATGCAATGTGCCAATCGGCTTTTTTATGTTAATTAAATTCGTTTAAACATAATTAAATGTTATGCAACGCAGTTATTCCTTCAATTTGTCTTTCTTTCTTCTAATTTTTCAACTCGTTGGGAAATTAATTAGGTTGTAAAACGGTCCCCTTGTAGTTTGTAGCACTACAAAAAAAATGAGCACTGCACACCAAAAATTATATGTGCCTTTTGAGGCCAAAAAGCACCAACATTTGTGCTCATAGACCAATAGCAACAGTGCAGCAACTAAGTTTGTATCTGTGCCCTCTATGGGCGTCACCATTACTTATAACACACAATATGATGTTTTGTGCCCAAAGCTAAGCACAAATACAACCCTTATTGTGTCCTACCTCTAATAAAGGCTACTGAATGTATGGTGTAAGATGGGCACAATTGCTATTTTTAAAGGCTTAGATTGTTAAAGCAAGGGCACAACTTAAAAATTGTGCCACTATTATATTTTAATAAATACAATAAAACTCCAGCACAATTAAAAATTTGTGGCGGGTTTCAATAAAAAAAAAAAAAAAATTTGTGGCATAATTGGATATTTTTATTTAAACATGGCAATCATCAGGTTGCTCATAGAATCTAATTTCCACCTAAATTTAGAAAGTTACAAATCATCCATTACAAACTAAACATAAATCAACATTAGCACTAAAATAGTTAAGTTAATATATTACATAACCTATGTTCTCGGTTAAGACCGATTCATGCAACCTAACAATACAACCCATCCAAATGTTAAACCAAAAAATACATGTTATCCTATGCTAGACATGCCCGGGATTCTCTATATACAACAAAATATAACATATCCAAGCTTGTATCCCCAAGTCAAACGTACTAATGGTTAAACCAGCAATATATAAACAAAATACACATCTACAAGGGCTGCTTGATGACAACTAACCAGTATTCTGACTTTGGCAGTCCTCATGCATCATAGCACTAGAAATTGGAGGTCCACACTGCACATTCTTGTCATTTCCACCTTCGAAACCCGTTGAAATCTGAGCATGTGAGCTTCCACACCCTTGCTGCTGAGTTGAAGTACTTTGTAGAGCACTCACTCCAAATGAACCAATGTTGATGCCTACATGTGCCAACATGGCTTTCAATTGCTCAGCCATTTGCACCTTTGCTAACCTCAAATTCTCCTCTTGTTCGGCCCTAAGCCTTTGTATGCTTTCTTCTTGCTCTCTTTTCATCTTTTCCGCTTTCTCATTTGCCTCATGCATCATACGAGTCATTTTTTCTTCCGCAGCAGCAGTGGCTTCTTTCTGAGCTTCATAAGCTTCCCGAAGATACTTCACTTCCCTAGAAATACCTCGCTGTTCAGTAACAATTCCTGGTACATCTGCCCAACCAACTCCAAGGCCAAAGCCTCGCACTTGATTTCGCTTCTCTGGGCCCAACACTTCTGCATAAATCTTATTACGAACCTCTGTTGTTACCTCATCACCACGTTCACGAACCTCCACTTCCAGATTTTCAAACGCTAACTGTTTGAAAAAGCCTTAATCATTCGTAAATGCATAAAATTTCATTAAAGGTTGCTGGAAATAAATTTGGTGAAGTGAAAATGTACAAATTACCATCATTCTAGCAGATTCATCATCAACTGGGAGTTGCTTAGGTCCTCTTGTGTGTGTCATTTTGAAAAAAGTCACACGATCAGGTTCATTTCCATCATGTTCTTCAGCCTAAGACACAAAAAAAATCCCAAAAACAACCACAATCATTAAACAATCACAGTTACAATGACAAAAACTATAGTGCACTATATATAAACACAAACATCAATAAGGGTAATAAACCGCTGTTCCTGAAAAATTGGAAGAAAAAAAATACTTTAGTTTATGTCAAATGTATACTGATTTGAACTAAAATTAAATGTGAGATGTAGTTTTTGAGACATTTGAACTAAAATTATAATATATAGTACAAGAATCCACTCACATAATCATTCCGTATTTGAGCAAAAGTTGTTGTCCCAGTTGTGTGACTCGTCTTTAACATCTTTCGATTCTTCACATTCGTTGCACATCTCCGCTGGATCACAACAAATAAAGAACACCACAAAGGAAAATACTCATTTTATCGAACCTTATATTTCGTTTCAACAACAGTTTAATGAAGTATAGTAACTATAGTGTTGAAAGTTTTACAAACCTTATTTTCAATTTTATCCCAATAAGCTACCAAGGATTGCCATTGTCTCTGGATTACCCTAGAATCATTGCAATGCTTCCTCTGCTCGGAGTTCTCAAAGGGAACATAATACAACTTACGGAGTTTTGCCCTCCATGTCCTGAAACGATCATGCAATTTCGTTTCCACAATAGCCCTTACTTTGTCCTCCTTGCCAGCAGCTTTTGGATTTGTCCAGTCTATAGTGGCCTACATAAACAATAATGAAGTTGTGACATAAGATTGTAAGCATCCAACAAGTCAAATTTTAGAAATTAGCATCAATACCTGGACCAATGACCACACTCGATCAAGTTTCGAAGATTCTATTTGGCGCCAATCAGGTGAATCAATTGGGATTATTCCACCATCACGAGCCAACATGGCTATGTAGCGCCCAAATTTGGCCACATTGTCACGAGGAGAAATAGGTTGACCAAATCTGTTAAAGTTCAGTTTTTCGCACCTCCCTCTGCCCCACCGTATTTTGTTAACTCCCCTATTCCTCTTTCGAGTTGTGGGTGACAAAGAAGTAGAGCCACTTGATTGCGTATGTCGACTACATGTCTCATGGGGTTGGTTGGTTGCAAATGATTCATTTTCGGTGACTACACCAAATTGGAAGTGTGGTTGAGTTCCCATAGATGCCAAAAATGCATCATCATCAAGCATCATATTAGCCATCTACATTGCAAATTGCAAATGAAGTGTAATCAACACGAACTATTCATTTACACCAACAAGAACTATTTTTTTACACCAATGAACATACAGGTAACATTAACAAGTTCTATAATGATTCAAATTATCTACATTTTATCATCATGCATAAATTATCCTTAAATAAAAGTGAAAATCTTTTCATTAAGACATACAATTATTGATAGAAGAAAAAAGATGAACACACTATATGATGCCACCATGTACTGTAACCATCATGTGACTTTTGAGTTGAGTGATCTTTGTCAAGGTGATCATCAAAGAAAGACCTAAGATTGACGGCTGGATCACAATGTGTAGTGTCTTAGAAGAGTTATAGTTTATATTGTGCATTCATTTAATGAACCACAACATCAAATACCAAAAGAGGCATGCATATGAGTACCGTGGAATCTGAACACTTAATAGTCACGTAGAGCAGATCCAGTTTTATTGTAGTGGTGTAAAGCAATCATGCTTATGCACCATGGTGGAGGTTTGACCCTATCGATTTCTCTATCCCTTAGTAATTAGTTATTTAACTTGCCGACGTTATGGATGGTGAAAATTAAAAAAAAAAACAAAAACAAAAACAGGGCCACGTAGTAATAGGAGTATGATCGATCCAGGGATGATGGATGTACTCGCACACTCTATTCTATATGTTCCCTATGAGGGATACTTATCTGAAAGACAACTGGGATGGTACTGGTAGGGAAATCCCTCATAATTTCAATGAGACCTGCAATCCCAAAAATCTGCACCCATCCTAGATTCTTAATCCCAAACCCACTGTCCTCTGAAACCCACTGTCCTCAAACCATAAACCATATTCAACAAAATAAACAGCCTACTTGACCTTAAACCTTAAAGAATAGAAACCCATTGAAAAATTGAAATTCAGAAACCTTACATGTATCTTGGCCCTCTTGTGTGTCGGTGTGTGTCACCAGAGGGCAGAGGAGTGCCTTTGAACTGGACAGAGGAGTAGGCTTGAGGTGGATAGACTCCACGGATGAATGGGTTGGAACTGGACGGAGGAGCTGGAATGAGCGTCCTTTTAATTTTGGGAGAGTAAAGGTGAGACGGAATGAGAAATGGTGGAATGGAAGCTTTCCAGTTTCTAACCCTTTAATATAGCTACTATTTTTTTAATTAATATTTTAAAAGTGAGTGGGCACAATTTTGGGATGCGGTGGGTTTAAATCAGATTTTGGCAAACCAAGTTTTTGAATTTGGTGGTGGGAACTTAATATAATAGAGGGAGAAGTCCAATTTTAAAAAATAGAGGGAGAATCCAATTTGGAGAAGGGGAAACTTAATATAAGTTCAATTTTATAAGTCATTATTAGTTATAGTCCAACTTAATTTGTTTTATTTTTCGGATGAGGTCCAGTAATTAATTATCCACATAAGCTTATTTGTATTAGATTGCCAAATTTACCCTTAAATTGATTAATTAAGTAATTGCTGTTTATTTTTTCATTTGTGATTAATGTTAATCTTATCCTGAATTATAGGATTAGGGATTTAAATCTCCGTTTTTCTTCTCGTTACCCAAACCGTTCATTTCTCTTTTCTTGTTTCAGTTCTCTTATCTTGTTTCTCCCTGTCAATATCTTTATCTTGATGTGTTATTTTGCATTACTCAATCTTGTGTTTTGGGTTCTTCCTCTTTTTTATTTTTTATTTTTTGGGTTTCTTTCTGCTTTCCATTGTTATTTTTTTTTTTTTTTGAAGTTGTATTGAAGCTTAATTGTGTTTATCTACCTATACCATAGGGTTTTTTTTTTTTTTTTTGTTTATATATATATATATATATATATATATTATAACACTCAACCTATATTAGAGATTAATTGCATATGTATCATTTGTTTTCTCTCAACCCATGTTCAACCTTCCATGGGAGAGCCGAATGCTCTCCCCGTTGGATGCTCTCTTTACTCATCACAAAGGCCCCGCCTTCTCTCCCTCCTCTTCTCTCTTTCGGCTCATCACACTTTGCCTTTGTAAAAGGCACAAATCAAGGGCTAGACATCATAATGATGTCCCCCATTGGATGCTCTCTTTACTCATCACAAAGGCATAACCAAATGCCTTACCGCCTTCTCTCCCTCCTCTTATCTCTTTCGGCTCATGCCAAATCTTTGCCTTTGTAAAAGCCACAAATCAAGGGCTAGACATCATAATGATGTCCCCCTTTTTCTTTGTCCATTTCTTAGCTTGCCAACTCATAATATGAGTCAATTCATGTCCAATAGATGATTGGATACATTGATAGACAAGATGGAGACAATCATGCTCAACCGAAAGTAGCTTGCCAACTCATAATATGAGCCAATTCATGTCCAATAGATGATTGGATACATTGATAGACAAGATGGAGACAATCATGCTCATCATGCATCATTTGTGCAATAGATGATTTCGTGATCATATTCATTTGCCTTATTAAGCTCCCTAATTTTATGTAAATATTGATTTGTAGAATTTGTCCTTATGCAAATTGTGAAAGCTTGTAAACCCTCTGTAAAACTATATAAATACAATACACCGAGATGAATGAAGATCATCCAAAAAATTCTACCAAAAACTTGTGCGTGGTCTTCATGTTATTTCCCTGCACTATTTAATCTTTCATACATGAACAAGCTACATAGTAGATATAAGTTCTTGATCATTACAAGTCTGATAATCGTTCTGCAATAACAATTTCTGCAACATCTAGCCTTGTTTGCACTATATCATCATCCCCTAATGTGTTTTCTATATCTTGAGCTGTGTTGGGGTCTTCTACATCTGTATCGAGCATGTTGTAAACGTCTCGTGGCTTTGTCTTTGTAGCAACAAACCACTCAGTGTCAATAGGATCTTGAACATAAAACACTTGCGTTGCTTGTGACCCCAGTATGAATGAGTCATCCGATGGTAAATGATGTTCACAATTAACCAAAGTGAACCCAAACTCATCCTTCTTAGTACGAAACCTTTTGCTCTTGACATCAAACCAATCACAATCAAACAGTATAACCTTCCGACCATTGTGATAATCTAACTCAATGATATCTGTCACAACACCATAATAATCCACATCTCCATACCTTGGATTCCTGTCAACCGTAGTAGCAAAACTACTAACTTCAGATGCTAAAAAAACACCACTGTTTTGGGTTTGTGCATGTCGATCAGCAGAAGCAACCTTAAATCGATTTCCATTCATGATGTATGCGGTATAACGATTTACCCACTGCATCGGTCCAGCAGCCAATGCACATATATCGTCTTTAATAACTCCCTCATCATTTGCCCCTATGATATGTACCTACATTGAATTAAAACACAGTTACAAAATTACACCATTATGAATGCTACATTTAATACTGAAACTTAATAGGAATATATATAAGGTACATTATCCCGACACCATTGAGGGAAACTATCTAAAGCTTCTCTTTCTGCATCATATATAGTAGTTCTTCTGCCACGAGTAGAAATTACATGTGACATATGTCTCCTACAAGACCAACACATAAATCAATTCAGGATCCAAGCTAGTCCATCAAACATATACTAAGGTAATGTCATTGTTATAACTGTACCTTAAGTATTCTGCCATTTGAGGACAATTTACTAGGACATATCGATGAGCCATTTCAAACCTCGGACGTTCTAGCAAAACAGTGTCAACAGCGCTTGCTGGTTTGCCTTGGCTACTAAATAACGGAAGCCCTTGTCGTGCATCACATTGCTGAACATCATAGTTACGTCCATGCCTATTGCGACGGGTAACAATAGAGTCATCCATGTACATGGAGCAGAATGATACACACTCATCTAAATTAACAGCCACTGCAATACATCCTTCTGGCTGACTCTTGTTGCGCACATACGATTTTAGAAGATGTAGATACCTGATTGTTAAAAAAAAAATCTTTAAGCAAAAGGTAATGATGAAAAACAAATACTAAATTTAGAAACTAAACTGAGTAGCTGTTTTACGAAACTGACACCTTTCAATGGGGTACATCCATCGGTATGGGACTGGACCAGCAACAGCAGCTTCATCCGCAAGGTGAATTATCAAGTGTACCATAATGGTAAAGAATGATGGCGGAAATAACTTCTCCAGATGGCATAGAGTTAAGGCAATGCTTTTTGACAAGCCATTGAATAATTCTTCAGTTCCAGTTTTTGAACAAATGTGGCGAAAAAATCTGCTCAACTCTAACAACACTGTAACAACCGATTTCGGTAACACTTTTCGTATTGCAATAGGGAGGAATACCTGTAGGAGCATATGATAATCGTGGCTTTTCAAGCCAATTAACTTCTTTTCTTGAATATTAACATAGTTGCTAATATTAGAAGAGTAGTTGTCTGGCACCCGAATTGATTCCAAAACCTGGCACAACATTCTTTTCTCCTCAGGTTTCATATTGTATTCTGCCGCTGGCAGCTTTGTACGGGCACCATCTGCCCGTGGATGGAGATCATGCCTAATGCCCAACTCTACGAGATCAGCCCTTGCCCTAATACCATCTTTATTCTTCCCTTCAATTTCCAAAAGAGTGCCAATAACATTTTCAGCTACATTTCTCTCTATATGCATGACATCCAAGTTATGCCGCAGTAGAAGATCCTTCCAGTAAGGCAAATCAAAGAATATAGTCTTTTTTGTCCACTGACCGACAACGTGTCCATCATCATTCCACCCCCGCTTACGACCACTTGCCTTTGCACCCTTGCCAAATCTGAAGGTCAATCCCGTCACTTCCAATAAACAATCCATGGCAGTTCTTGGTTTAGGGGGGTTTCGAAATTCTTGAGATCCATTAAAAGTTTTTTTATGTCTTCGGTACCTGTGTGACATCGGGAGCCATCGCCTATGTCCCATGAATGCAAACTTTTTCCCATGCTTAAGCCATAAAGAATTAGTGTCATCACCGCAAGTCGGACAAGCTTTCTCACCACTAGTGCTCCACCCTGAGAGCATGGCATAAGCAGGAAAGTCATTGATAGTCCACAACAAGGCAGCACGCATGGTGAAAGTTTCTTGACGGTGAGTATCATATGTTTGCAAACCTGTCGTCCACAAATGCCGCAAGTCATCAATGAGCGGCTGCAGGAAAACATCAATTGCATCACCAGGACTTTTTTTCCCTGGAATTAGAAGAGACATCATGATATAAGGTTGTTTCATGCACATCCAAGGTGGAAGATTATAAACTACAACTAAAACAGGCCATGTGCTGTGAGGTTTGCCATGCATTCCAAACGGATTGAATCCGTCGCTTGCAAGCCCAAGACGGACATTGCGACACTCCCTTGCAAAATCTGGATATGTATTATCCAAATGCTTCCAAGCCGGAGAATCGGCAGGGTGCCTCAAAACACCATCGTCAGTTCTAATCTCTGAATGCCATATCATTGACTCAGCTGTGTAACGAGACATGTACAACCTTTGTAGTCTAGGACCTATGGGAAAGTAGCGTAAAACCTTTTTCGGTACCTTAGTACATTCGAGCGTTCCTGAATTTGCCTTCCTTTGCTTATATCTACTAGCGCCACACTTTGCACAAACGATGTCATTTACATGCTCTTTCCAGAATAGCATGCAATTATTTCGACACGCATCTATGTTCTGGTAATCCAACCCCAAAGCCCGGATAATCTTCTTTGTATAGTACAAATTTGGAGGAAGAGTCTCGCACATAGGAAAATGCTCTCTTATTAGTGCCAGCACTGAACCAAATGCAGCATCACTCATTCCATATAACAATTTTGACTGATATAATTTGACCACAAAATCCAACTTTTTCTTCCTACTACCTGGATATAATTCTCCGTCTGCTTCTCGTAGAATGTTGTCAAATTGGTGCACATCAATTGTTTCGTCACAAGCAAAAGAAGATTCACCAACATGATCTGACTCATCCATATGCACGTGGTTACCGAAAACATCGTGAAGCATCGCTGCCATGAAATTTTCAGGGCTTCTTTCATTATGAGCTTCAGTAGTTGGACTTGATATATTATCAGACGTATACACCTGTTCGCCATGTTCAACCCAAGGTATATCTATGTAATGGGGATCCATACCCTCGACGTAGAGGTGTTGATCGACTTCAAATGGATCATGATAAAACATATTGCAACAGCGCCGACAGGGGCACTTAATTTTTCCTTGAAAGGCAGCAACATCTAAAGCATTACTGATGAATGCACGCCTGCCAATCAAGTATTCATTGGTCGTCCTATTCAGATGCACCCATTCTTTGTTCATCTTTACCTACAAGCATGTATGAAATTATAAGACATTTGATTACACAATAAGATTAGTGAATTGAGACAATGAAACAAAACTTTCATAAAGATCCAACTTAATATCCCAAATATCACAAACCAACTAAAAGCAGATGTGGTCTACATTAAAGTGCCTTATTCATTAACGGCTACTTTGAATAGAATTTTGTTTCATTTGAATGAACTCCATTTGAAGTTTGCTATGATAAGCAAAAAATTATTCTACCTATTTTACCCCGACAACGACGTTTTCTTGTGATATGTTTGATTTAAATGAAAGGAATTGCATGTTCTTTGTGTTTTGTGGCTAGATTAATGAGATGGAAAAAATCGTATTAAAATTCTATAATTGCTAGTCAAGTGAATTTGGAGAATGTTTTGATTGTCATTGATCTCTTGCTCTAATTATTAAATCATTTGTTTGGTGGCATATTGAGAGTTGTTACATGTGCAACTGGATTATGTAGTGCATTTCTATCATTTGAATTTTATGCAAGATGATAAAACAGAGAGGAATTGCATTCATAAGAGCTTTGCCCTTATCCTCCCATTAGTCGTGTGACTATTTATAAGAAAATGAGAAGGACAACCCTATTCTTTCCAGTGCAGGTAATACAAATATTAGTCATGCCTTTGTCTCCCAAAGACCAGGAAAGAAGCCATTGACATACAGTAGTGAGTAAACTGAAGAGGGCCAAGACCGAGAATAAGTTGGTGCTAAGCTTTCGTCGGTTACAGCAAAGGAAGAGAAAGAGGAACAGCTGGAGTGCTTGGAATTAATTGATCATGCTATTGAAATCCTACAAACATATGATGCCAAAGACTTATACTTGTTCTTTTATTCATAATATATATATCAGACTACAAAGTATTCATTGCACCAAACAAATTGATTCAGAGTATACATAAATTACGAAAGAAATCTAGTAGGAAAGGCAACTAAAAACTCCATGTTTCTCTGTTACAATCTCAGATTTCCTAATTACACAGTTCTGTAAAAAAAAAGAGCACATATTGGTGAGTAATTTACTTTTTCCATGCTGGCTCCATTACACAACATTGGAAGGATGATAAGCTGACATTCATCACTTACACTTATGTATTACACCCCTCTTAACATGCAAGTCTGTTAGCTTCAAAACAGTTTCTATTGTGAACTTCCAATCAATAAGCAGCCTAAGGGAAGGGTCGAAGGCCTAAACATTGTCCCTGACGTTACCTCAAGACCATAAATAAAATTTCACCAAACAAATTGAGTACCAGCCAAATCTTAGAAACAAAACGGTTCAATCTCTCTCCCATATTTTTCAATTACTTCTTGTTTTATTCCTATTATATATCAGACCCCACAGAAAATTCCACCAAACAATTAAGTACCAGCAAATCGTAGAAACAATTAAGAACACAAAAAACAATTGAGTACCAGAAAACGATTCAATCTGTCTCGCATGGTTTTCGATTATCCAAGCGACACCAAATAAGAACACAAAAAAAAAACATATATAAAAATCAAATACCTGAAGAAAGCCACACTAGCTGGGCAAATTGGAGGAAAACGAGGACTTGAGTACGATTTAGGCACCGGCCGTTCAGAAATAACCTGAAGAACACCACACCAGATGTGCGATTTGGAGGAAAACGAGGAGTTCAATGCGATTCCGGCACCGGCCGTTCAGAAATTACCTGAACAAAGGCACACCAGATGTGCGATTTGGAGGAAAACGAGGATTTGGATAAAGATATTTTTGTGTTTATAGTTATGATTCCTTTGCCCAGGTGTGCGATTTGGTGAAGCAGAAGTATGAAGCCTTACGTTGGGGAAGTATGAAAGCAAGTTTTTTTTTCTTTCCCTTTTTTATTTTGGTTTCTCGTTTCTTTTTTCTTTTAGTTTACTGGTAATGGGTGTTAGGGAAGTATGAAAGCAAGCATTTTTTTTTTTCCTTTTTTATTTCCTTTTTTCATTTCTTCTATCTTTTAGTTTACTGGTAATGTCTCATAACCTTTGTGTTGCCACGCTGTGAAGTCACTGAATTCTGCGGTATGAAGCGGACGAGAAACATAATTATAACCTAAAAAAATATATAGTAGGAGTAAATCTAGAAGGGCTAATTAGAAAGAAAACATTATTATATTGGAATACGACATAAGTTGATAAAAGGACCCAAGAGGAGTCCAGCATAGCATAAGATAGTTATATTTTCATAGTACACCAGTGAAATATAACATAATACAAAATATATTAATTGTCCTCGTCATCGCTGCTTAAAATCTCAACGGTAACATTCTGCATATTTCGTGAGCTCAACTGTGGGACAGACAGACCTCTAGGATGAATTTGTGCTTGATAAGTGCGTGGTTCTTCAATAATAACGACAGAACTGGTAGACTGTTCAGTTGTTGTTTCAGCAGAAACCAAATTGACAGGATATTGTTCTGTCCTACCTGGGTTTGCCCATGCTGGCAATACACGTCCTTGAGGTGCGCGTACGCATCCGTTATTGAAGGGTAATGCGTAGCCAAGGCGACCATCAGCAAAAGTAGTAAGAATGTACTGATTATTAACAGGACGAGGCATACGCCCGGCATTAACAGGTTGTCGTGGACGTTGAACTGGAGGATTCGTTGTGGAATTTTCTGTTGTAATGTTGGAAGCAATATACGAATGTGATGCTGGAGATTCAGTTCCAATTCTAACTCCACGACGTCGCCTGTCCGCCATTGTCAATGATGTAGAACTTGCTCAAATTCAAAAGAAACATATGTGTATGAAGCAACCTTCTTAATTTCCATATACAAATTAGTAAGGGAGTGTGGACGTTTTATAGTAGAATAAAGGCACAAATCCATAATTGTGCCAAAATATTCTTTTGCTATAGAGTATTTATTATTTATTAATATTTACTGGACACAATTTCTAACATTTGTGTCAGAAAAGAGGAATTTATAATTATTAAAATATATTCTCTATTTGAAGACCCAATGAGAAGTAGAGTGATTTATTATTTATTAATATTTAGTGGACACAATTTCTATCATTAGTGTCATAAAAAGGAATCTACAATTATTCACTCATTTGTCCATCTGAAGACCAACTAACTTTTGACCAACCCTAAGGGCACAATTGTTGGTTATGTGTCACTGCAAGTAGGACTTTAAAACCAAAAATCATATCACCAAGTATAAAAAACAAACAAGATAACAATCCAAAAAGCAATTCAAAAAGATACGAATCTAACAAACATTCATTGCACCTGGAAATGATCCTTTGCAAATCTAAAATATGCCACTTAGTACTATGGTGTAGTGGTATTCTTCTTTACTTGTAAGTGAGAAATCTGAGGTTCAGCTTTCGGGAAAAACAAATTTGAACAACATTATTGCTAACTTATTTTGAGGCTAAAATATTGCACGGTAATAAACAGCTTCATACCATTATTTACCACAATTTTATAAATTTTAATTATTGGTGTGCTAGTGGAGGTAAAGACAAACGAGAGAGAACATATAGTGCCTTTGACAAATAATTTTTATAGACACAAAATATTTTTTGTGCCCATTTTCAGTAAAAAAGTTGTCATGTGATCCCACTTGACACGATTTCCGTGCCCATTACTGTTTTGTGTCTACTTTTTTTAACATTGGGCACAATAGATGGTGCCCTCTATGGAATGGGAATTATTTAAGCTTTTTGGTGGTCAAACTGACACAAAATTCTCAATTGTGCCCTTTATTTTGTACCCAAAGCTCATTTTTCTTGTAGTGTAGATAGCTGAATTAATGGCCACAAATCATCTACAAAGCAGGTTATCAAGAGCCACAATTCCTTTTTGAATATTTCATAATTGAGCGGCCGATTTTGTTGTATATATCCTCCACCATTGATAGCTACACGTATGGACATGCATTTGTTCAGATAAACAAACGGATAAGCTGCTCTTTTCAAAGTTGCCGCAGTAAAAACTTCATGCATTCATATTCCTGCAGTTAATTGCTATGCATTCATATTCCTGCAGTTAATTGCTCAAGGCCGAAGCACTTTTGGGTCGCTGTTTGGGTGCTTTTGTAGTGTTACTCAATGTCCACAAGCAAAGAAATTATGCTACTGATTATTTAGGGAGGCTAGCTTTCAACAGTTTTTTGGTTTCTCTCTCCAACATACCAATTAGAGCACGCCGAGTGCACCATCATGGGCAACATCATACTCAACCCTACTAGTATAAAAGGACATGGCCCTTGAACCAAGAGAGGTAACCGTTCCTCCCCTAAGAAACACTAAACTCTTGATTTTTCATTCATCTTTAAGTCTAACTTTAAGTATCGAAAAGCCATTTCATAATGGCCTTATGGTATCCTTCACTTGTAAATGAGAGATGACAGTATTAGCGAGTAATGTGTATTTAAACTAATTTAAATAATATATTAATTCAAACTAATTCTCTCGCAACTACACGAATTAGTTATAATAGATTAACAATTGAATCCTATCACTATTAATTAACTAAATGAAATAAAGATTGCATTTGTTTCGAAGAAGAATAAAAATTAAATAATGATTAAACAAAAGTATGATTGAAACCAAAGAAAAAAAAGCACTAAGTGGGTTCCACTACTAGTTGTCATAACCTAGTATCCAATTGTCAGCTCATGAATTATCATATTAACAAAAACTTCCATGCGATTAACAAAAAGAACTGTCGTGCATGGGTCCGGGGTTAAGTACACATGCTAATAATTTCCCAAAGAGATGTAAATGTTATTGGAATCAGGCTTAAATTCAATTATTCCCACCATCTATACATCCATAGTCCAACATACACAAACAAGCAAAAATTCAATTACTCATAGTGAAAAACAAATTAAATACTTATCAACTTGGTCATGTCATGTTCAAGGAAGCCACACAAACTAATATTTGTCTACCGTCAAATCAAAATATAAGTTCATAATTTTCATACACAAAGCATGTATTGAATCTATTTAGGATCAGATATAAATTCATATGCAAATAACTTCAATACTCAAATCCTAGGCTATGATCAAGCACAAAGAACAAAATATTAAATTCCAAAAAACTCAATAAATGAAACTTAATTATCAATCTGAAATTCAAACAATTACAAAACTAGAGTGGACATAATTAATATTATGTCTTAGTGGCAAAGCCAGAAGTTTCAAATATGGGTCATAATATCAACTTAAAATGCTTCATTGGGCCATTTCGTAGAGCTCCTAGTAGGTACTTTGCCAATTCCTACCAACATATGCCGAAATATTGTGCCAATATTGTCGACGACTACTATTATTTGTAAAGGCTTGTCGATGCATGCATCCTGTGTAATAATGTTAAAGACTGACAATGCTTGTCAACTAAGGTATTTCATCAAGCATACAAAAAGAGAGAAATATAAAGACAAATATTATAGCAGTAAGAGGAGAAGGTTGTAGTTTAATTTGCTTATTTATTTATAGGATTCAATACAATACAAAAACAACTATACACGAAGTTTTTTAAAATTGTTGAAATCAAAAGCAATGAATGATCCCATGCTAGCTCACCAGTGACCCTAGTTTTAGCTAAGAGTCATGATGATTCTAATAAAAAGAATTCCCACCGCTTGGAATCGAGCTGGAAAATGTAATTCGTAGTTTATCTTTGTGTGAAGTTGAAAGCCCTTCTTTGTAAGTTGAAAACAACTCACATAAGCGCACCAGCTGTTGGTCCAAATAAATACAAATCACACCAATTGGCCTTCAACCCAAAAATAAAATAATAATTAATTAAATGGATAAAGCCAACTTGAATTAGGAAGACTAGAACATAATGAATAAGACCTTGTCAAATTCAACTTTTTACCAACACGCATCTTAATACTTGTAAATTACAAAAGTATGGTAAATTTAGCTCCAAATAATTTGAATGAACCACTAGCAAATATAAATACTAGGGTAACAAATGTCATTGTTACGTGTCTATCAGCGAGTTCACAACTAATTTATTCCTTCGTTTTATAATGTAAATATATCATTGCATTAAAAAAATTTGAAGTATCATATAGCTTTTAGCTTACACTACATTGGTGTGACAAATGTCTAACCTACCTATTAATTTCTTGTGTTAATTGAATTGAAATTAAACTCCGCCCAATCTCTTACTAAAAGGATTGAGCCGAATACAATAAAAAAAAAGATCCTATTATATAGATGTGTACATTTTTGGGAGATACATACTTATGTTTTCATTTCTCATCTCATAAAAAACCCTTTTCACTCCGCTTAGCCCTATTCCTCTCTAGGAGTATTTTAGTGGTAGGTTCTATGGGAATTGGATCGAACACTTAAAAACGAATTTTCTGCTCAGAAATGAAATATTCTTGTAAATTCTTGCTCCGATTGGACCATTTGTATCTATATGCATTAGGATTCCAATTCATAGATATCTCAGTTCGAAAAATAAAAATAAGAGGATCGGTATAAGGGCAAGACCAAGACAGAGCGTAACTGACAAATAACCAGAACCCATTTATCTCCAAAAATATGACCAAAACACATTTACAGATGAATACACCAATCCATACCACCGATAAGTTTTTATACAGACTCTTCCTGGTGATTACCAGAAAAATCAAGACCCATCTTAATATTACAACAGAGCAAAAGGCTTTAAACATGTACAAACACTTTCTCCGAACACAAGGCTTGACAGTTTGACATTCTTTCGTGATGTTCCATCACGCTACTTGTAGATATTAGCAACTTAGATATCACCGACGACAACAAACGCTATATACAGTACTAGTACATCTTCCAAAAAATCGTCAAAATTCGCTCTTCTTGCTAAGTCCGCTGTACTTGTGAGCTATGGTGGCTTTAGCTTTCCTTCTTATATGTACACTTACTTTGATGAAGTTTAGGCGAATGCTGGGATGCGGGAGTTTTGGCGATCCCTATTGAGACAATCAAATCCCTCTACTCTAACTGCAGCAGGTTTAAGCCCATACTTCATTCTCACACAACCTGCTTTGCGTGGCGACGATAAAGTTGATGGAGATGGAACAGGCAATGCCGAAACAGGAGTGGTCTTCTCATCTCCAAATCGAGCATCTTGAATTAATGGGTTAGCAGCCCTACTGGGAGGAGAAACGCAAAAATATGGGGGCGATAAGGCAACCTCATTGGATGATTGCTCCAACCCATAACCCTCCTGTAGATACCAACATGTCAGTCAATCATAATATCATAACATCGAGTACAAAGCAATAACATCACCATGGTTGCAGTCATTTGGAAAAAACCAAAAACATCACTTAAATGAATCCAGATCATCATTTATATAGAAACCAAATTAATTATAAACAAAAGAATTAACAACTTTACCTTCCTAAGAATAAGGTCCAGAAGCTCTGCCCCAGCTTTTGAGTCGCATAACTCGGGTTGATGACTGCTAATTTGCAAAGACGAGAAAATACATGTTATCACCTATAAATAAAGCATAATAACCAACATAAGGTGGAAGGGACAACATTGGAGAAGTAAAAGTACCTCATCTGCCATCTCACGGGCCTAATGGGGTTGTTAGACAAAATCCCGACTCGCCTGGGCTTGGGACAAACCAGAGGCTCCTTGGTGTCAAACATCAAGTCAGAACCTCTGATGCCTTCACAGCCCACGAAAGAGGCGTTCTGCTGCTGAACATTGAAATGGTTCATTTTCGAAACCGTTCCTGTTCCACAAAAGAACGCCTGTCCATAACAACACAGCACCACCAAAGAAAAACACGAATCAGATAAACTTTCCCATCAATCTTCCAGATCCAACGAAAACCTTAAAATTGTTCATCTTACACACTGAACCTCAATTTAATTGGAAAACAAAAGTTACCCAAATTATTAATCAAAGTCACACGCACACATATGTTCTGTAGAAACGAGCTAATAATTTGATTAAGTTTACTAAATCAGAAACAAACACAGAACAAAATCAATCCCAGAAACTTTTATCCCCCCTCTAAATTGTTTGATTGATCATTCTCTACTTTCTTGGACTTTCTAGGCAACCAAACAGGAAGAAAGAAAATTTCACATCTAATATATCACACCTCTGCGAAAACGGAGATTGCCTCCGTTACATACACCAATTCGAGAACAAAACACCCCAAAAGGCCGTAATTGTTCGCATAAAAAAAACCCAAGCTGAGACGGCTTCGATTTCGTCGGAAGTCGCCCAAAATCGCATCAGAATCAGGGGTATAAAATTGATTTTGAGAATAGTAAATACAGCTCAACCCGATTTTACAAAACAATATTCGACCACATAATTCTTCAGTCTTCCATAAATTGCAAAAGATATAATTCAGAAAAAAAAAAAAAAAACAAAACCAAAACAAAATTCCAACCAACATTTGGGTCGGATCAGTTTGTGGGTTATTGACTAAAATTAGGGAAATAATAACCGCTAAAAATTCAAAGCTCCAGATCTGAAACAAACACTAGGAAGGAAGGAAGAAGGCGAGAGAGAGAGAGAGATACCTGGCGGGAATCCTCCGGAGGAAGAAGGCGAGGGAGGGAGGTGCAGTGGCGGAAGGAAGGAGGGTGGGTAGTGAGGGCATATTGGATTCATTTTATAGTGGTGAAGTAATAGTGGTGGCGAAGGTGATACGACATCATTTCATCCACGTGATTTGTTTCTGAACTTTGTTTTATCTGAATCCGCGTGAATTTGTTTCTCTTTTATCTTTAAATTGTCTACCCGATCACAGCTGCGAATCCGCGTGCATTTGTTTTCTTTTCCCGATGCAACGACCATTTATTTTTGTTTACAAAGAAAAGCACAATTTATTTTTGCCCTAAATAGATTATTACTCGTGCGCGGTGGTAGAATAGTCGGAAGATTGAGCAGTCTCAACCGTTATTTTCTCAATCTCAATAACCTCCTTCACCTTGTCAGACAAATAAAGTCTCGTTAATATCTACGTTAAGACGGTGAGGGAGTGATTAAGCTTCATAATGATGTAGTAAAAATGTAGTTCAAATTCGGCTTTAGCAATAATTAAAATCTAAGACCTCTCACTTACCCATGAAGAAGAATATAATTAGACCATAGTACCAAGAGACTATATTTCAAGGTTGAGATGACAAAAACCTTTTTTTTTTTTTTTTAACAAACAATGTTAAACCTCATAATAAACTAGCAATAATATGGTTTAAATTCCCATTTGACGCGAATCGAATATAAGACCTCTCACTTAAAAAAGAAGAGAAATATCACTAGATCATAGTACTAAGTGACGTAGAGAACAAAGTTTGATGTAAGCATTTGTATGCAATTTTAAGTTAATGGTGAAAATTTAGTTGGAAGTAATGATGGCATATCACATACAGTACAATGACATATAAAATTTGGTACACATAATATTGTATTATTATTACAAACGTTATAATGATGATTTATTACTTTCATGCAAATTGCTTTTCTACACAAAAAAAAAAAATATACTCAAAATACGAGCCAGCATACCACATGATACAAGTTGATTGTTACTTGAAAAAACTTATGTCCACTTGTATTAAAATATGTAATATAACAATTCTCGTTCCATACTAAACCGGTTGGTCGTTAGTTTTGTACTTGACCCATGATGACGAACTTAAAAGCAATAAACTAAAGCGATCTCTTTGACTTATAAGGATTTGCAAAATGAAACTCCAGTAATTGGAAACGGTGAATGTATCAGATCGTTGTCGTTCAACACTTGAACTTTCAACCCAAAGTTGCGTGCGTGCCAAAACCTTCTCACCAATAAATCGACCAATTTCCTTTTTCTTTTTATTGCGTGTCATAATATAATTGTGATAAGTTTTATTTTTTTATTTTTTTAATAACCGATATTATTTACATTAAGAGAGAAGAGGTAGGTTTAACTTCACAATGGACTAGTAATAATATGATTCAAGCTCATCTTTGACGAAAATTGAACCTAAGACATTTTACTTATATGTGAAGAGAAATATCGATAAGCTTTTTAACCCAAGTGTTAATGCATGGTGTATCAAATTGTGTTTCGAATCCATTAAAACGTTTCTCTCTAATTAGATCACGTCTCCAACATTGCATTCAACATTTGTTCTTTAAATTAATTAATAAACAAAAATATGCTACTCTTATCACATTTTTCATACTACTTTTATATCATTTTGAGATCCATATGTGTTGATGAACTCTATCTTTATTAACAAGCTGATACAAATACGGTTGAAAAATATAGTAAGTGTATATTACTTTTAAGAGTAATGTCGACGGATTCTCTCAAAAGTGGGACATTTTATGGACTCCTCGTTAGCTCATGTTTTTGCCACAATGTTTTACTATAGTGACACGAAAGTTGATTTTAAACTATAAGGTAATAGAGAGTCCACATCGAGTCTCAGTTTAAGAAAGCCTCTTTAATCTCTAATCTTTTTTTTTTCCTGGAACAAACGCTATTATTTATACTATCATAATGAACTAAAAATAATGTAGTTCAAATTCTTCATTGATGAGAATCGCTAAGACCTCTCATTTAAAAATGAAAAAGAATATCATTAGACTGTAGTACTAGTAATAAGTTACGTTTATTTTTAATTATTTTAATTTTCCATGGTCAATATTCCTATTTGCTTCCTCCTTTCCGGGCCCTTCATTTACTTGTACTAATTATTAATCATTAATTTTGGACAGAATCCCAGATGGCGTTGAAACTCCGCTAGCCATACGGTCGCCACCCTTTTCTCCCTTTCCGGAACAATTGAGATTCCTTCATTCCTGCTCCAATTCATATCTCATTTGGTTGCTCACGTTTCCAACTCTTACAAGAAACGTTCGAAACGTTTCAGAGCCGAGGGCGGTCAGCTTTTGTTTCCGAGTTACAAAGAGGAGGAAGAGCACGGAGGCAGCAGCAATGGCGCCCAAGAAGAGGCAGCTGCCAGGCGTCGACGAGAAACTGCAGAAGCTTCTGGATGCAAACATGGATGAAGCTCCCGCCAGAAGGCGGGCTCGTGAGGCCTTCAAGAAAATTCAGCTTGGGATTGACCACATTCTATTCAAGGTATTTTGTTTCTTTAATCCATTCGGCTGTTTTTCTTTGTCTGTTTATTTATGGTATTGATAAACTGGACTTTTTATTTTATTATTTTTTGTGGGGCTGTTTAGTTAGATTCAGTTGTACAGACATGAGCGTAGCCAAGTTGGCTAGTGCAGCGTGATTGCCCTGCACACAACGTCGAATCCCGCGTAGTTTAGATTAGTTTAGAATATGGCTCAAAAAATTCGTACAAGTTGTGATTTGAGAGAGTGTAATTGGGTTTTGTGGTGGGTTGATGATGATTTACGCTGAAACTTTTAAATGGGTTGATGACAATAAGTGGTTGGGAGGAATGGGTGAACTATTTTTCAACGTAAATTTGTTTTCTTTACATTGACATAATTACTGCTGCTTAAAAAATTTGTCCCTGAGTTTGATTTTTAGTTCAGTCTTGCCGTACACACTGCAGCGCGAACCGATACTGAAACTTGCTATTTATACTATTTTGCTTTGGTTTTTTTGGTCATGTTTTTTAAATGGTATTTCGAGTTCAGGATGTTATGTAATTGTTAGGGTGACATTGCAAACATTTTGTAATGCATGCTTGGAAGATTTTCTTAGTGATGTTTATTTTCTTACTTTTTGGTTAATTTGCAGACACCGACTGATGGATTGAAAATGGAGGAGGTAATAACTCTTTTATGATAGTAATCAACTTGCATTTTTATTTCATTCGTTCATATGTCATTTCAAGTTTCCGTGCTTACCTATAATTAAGTTTAAGCGATCGTGTATCATGCTAGGATACGTTATTCAAACGCATTGGCCCTCCCTCTTTAGATTTCCGAAGTTTCTACTCTCTACTTTTCTTATGAAGATGATCACATCATATTCTATTGTGTAGTCATATGAGGTGAACTCCAGGGGATTGAAGATATTCTGCAAGAGTTGGCTTCCAGCGACATCTCGTCCCAAAGCAGTAGTGTGTTACTGTCATGGCTATGGGGATACTTGCACTTTTTTCTTTGAAGGCATGTAACCTGTGATAAGAGTATTTGCTGACCAAATTTCTGTGTTTAACATGCTTCTTTGTGGAACATAGTCATTTCATGATATCTGCAGGAATTGCGAGGAAGTTGGCATCAAATGGTTACGGAGTTTTTGCAATGGATTACCCTGGCTTTGGTCTCTCAGAAGGTCTACATGGCCATATTCCCAGCTTTGACAGACTTGTAGATGATGTCACTGAGCATTTCTTGAATGTCAAAGGTGTGCTGAATAAGTTATTAACTTTCTTGTTTGAACTTTCTAATGTGAGAAATTGTCGTACCATTTTGGTCCTTCAAACCTGCACTGCGTTTGGAACTGAGAAGTATGAACCTGAAAGTCCGAGTGTCAGATGAACTCTAATGGTGTGTTTGGGCGAGAGATTTCCAAGTACTAAGGGATTGGGATACATTAGTAAGAAATGCACTAGAAAGCATTAGATAGAGGGATTGAAACTGCAGTACATGGGCATTACAAAGCCACTACACAAAGGATTTTGAAACGACTCGTTTCAAGTAGTCAATTATAAATGCCTCATGCATTGCGTCTAGCATTTCAATCTATCTAATATTTCATAGTGCATTTCTTTCTAATCTATCATAAATCCCTTGGTACTTGGTATTTGTAGCCTGTACGTATCTTGTCAACCTTACCACGCTGCCTTGACCAATATTCGGGGTAGTATTGTGATCATTTACTAGTATAAAATGGCACAGTTGCAGAGAATTTGATAGGAGAGCATCTATAATAAAAAATGCTCCCTTTTGCAGAGATGTTGGGAGTAGAGAGGGTTGCAGCAAGTGAAAATTTCTCAACTACTTTATTTGACTTTTAATGGTTGATAACAAATACAATGAGTGCAAATTTTATGTCAAGTTAACATAACATTTCCTTTTGAAAAGTGATACGAAAAATCAATTTGCTCTCTCATGCCCTCATTCAGCCCACAAGAATAGCAGTGAAGTGAAAAGAAACGAATTCAGGGAAAAAATTTCTTCTGAATTACTGTAACTCTTCTCAGCTACTTATTCTTTTGTACTTTGCATCTGAAATAGGGAATTGAACTCCTTGGCTGGTGATAAATCCTTTGCTTTATTTCCCATCCAACAATCAAGTCATAGAGACTAAAGGATCTGTACACAATTTATTATGCTGTATATAATGTCTGGTCTGTCTATTCAAACAAGAAATATACAAAACGGCATCTTCATTTCAATTGTTAATATATACATACTTTGGTTTGGACCGCAGAGCAGCCTGAGTTACGTGCACTCCCGATCTTTCTCTTTGGACAGTCCTTGGGTGGAGCTGTAGCACTGAAGGCTCACCTAAAACAACCTAGTGCATGGAATGGCGCAATACTAGTTGCACCGATGTGCAAGGTAAATTCCATAACTTAATTGTGTTAGCATTAGGAGCAATGTTTTTCTTTGGTTTTCACCTTCTTTTACTTAAATGGTGTACATTCTCCATTTTGTTTTTTGCTTTTGTAGATTTCAGAGGACATGGTTCCACCATGGATACTAACACAAATCCTGATTGGTGTGGCTAAGTTCCTTCCAAAGCAAAAATTGGTTCCGCAAAAGAATCTGGCTGAGGCAGCATTTAAAGACTTGAAGAAAAGAGAAATGGTTAGTCTTTTCTTTGATGAATAATTTCAAGCACTAAAAAATTAAAAATATGGAAGGTCTGAATCATCTGATGTTCATAGATGGGTGGTAAACTGTGGCTGACAAGTTGTTCATTATCCTGAATGCAGACAGCCTATAATGTTATTGCCTACAAGGATAAACCACGCCTGCAGACTGCTGTAGAAATGCTCCGAACTACCGAAGAGATAGAACGCCGATTGGAAGAAGTATGCTAATCCATGACTCCTCTTTTATTACAGTTAATTTCTAAATCAACGGAATCACCATTTTAATATTCTTTGAGAGCATCAAGTTCTATCCAGTCTGTTCAGTGTGAACCTTTTCCCTTAATAAATGACGCCTATTGCTGCATATTCCTAATCTCTTCTTTGTTGTTTGAGGCCGTTTACAGTTCAGGCGTCTACATAACTAGGTGGTAATTCTTATTACGCTTAATCCACGGATGTTTGGTTGGATCTGAATTTGAAGTAACTTTAACTCAGTACAGTTTGACTGGATTACAAATTCAAAGAAGAAATAAAAAACGACTTTAATATTTTCATATATAACCTACAGCTCTTGTATATCGTGATTTGTGATATGAAGTAGCACAAGACAAATACACCACATTTCCATGGACCATTGGTGATTTTTTTTCTTAGAAACCATTCTTCTGTATCCAGCTTGACATGACCCTATTTGGTTCAGCTTTTGCTTAGTGATGTTCCGGTTGGGCTTCATTTCTTTTAGACCAATGAAAATCGTTGGTATTGCACTCAGAACCGACCCGAGTCCTGCTTGTAGACCCCTATTTAACTCTAGAACCAAGATGTACTACTTAGGAGTTAGGACCTTCACAGCCAGTAAACCTATGCTAGTATCTTTCTGTCAACAAAGCCCTATACATCTTTATGAAATTTCCAGTAGATTCAATATATGTTAGTTAAACACAAAACTGTCCGAAAGTTGGTAGTTTCTTATCCTTTTGGGACGGTGCTGGGGACTGGACAACGGTGTTAGTTGACTCTGTCTTTTCAACAAATACACAAATTTATTTGAAATTTCAGATAATATGTTTTACCCGAAAAGTTCAGTTGATTTCAGTATAATTTAGCAGCAGTAGCATATAGAATTCTAACTTTATTGGGTCACTTATATTAAATCTCATAACAGGTCTCTCTTCCATTATTAATCCTGCATGGAGAGGCTGATATTGTAACTGATCCATCTGTAAGTAAGGCCCTGTATGAGAAAGCAAGCAGTTCCGACAAGAAGCTCATCCTTTACATGGATGCATGTCATTCCCTTCTGGAGGGTGAGTCAGATGAAATGATAAATCGAGTTTTTAGCGACATCATTTCATGGCTTAATGAGCACAGTGAAAAATTAACACGCAGCTAACTTCTCCCTGCGCATTTGTGAGCACCCGCATTCATGTTCTTGACGTGTGTTTCAGAAAAGGGGTAAGGGGGGAAGAAAAAGGAGCACTGGATGTGTCTATTGTGAATATGCAGACTCTTTGGTGAATAACATTGGATTATTGTATTATTTATGGCACACAATTCGAATAAATTTTAGGTTGCAAACTCTATTCCTCCATTTTCATAGGAGAGGCTGGAGCTTTTGTAATTTGCTTTCCTCTTGCTTGGTGAATGAAATTCTCACTTTTTTTTCCAGAAGTTATGTAGCATTGAAGCCACACCCCACACCCCCCCCCCCCCCCAATAAGATTATAGTTAGTTAAATTGCTGGTTGATTTAATTAAAACTGGAATTTCATTTTATCAGAACCTGTTCAATATGTTTTGTATTTTATGGTAGCTTTGAGGAACGAAGGACCTGTTCAATATATGAACTGTCATTTTTCTTCCTTTGTTTGGTCCACTCAGAAAGGTAAAAACAAATGCAGTACAAGCGGGCTGCAGTCTTAGAGCATCCTTAATGAGGGGCTGTATATGAGATTAGAAAAGTGGTGAATATAGCCTAATTTAGAGTTTCGAAGAATCTTTGGGGGTCTAAAAAGAAATCTCTCCCAATAAGGGGATATATATTTTTTGGGCTTTATATGGGGCTATATATTTTATTATGCAGTAATTTGATTACGCGGTAAATTTATTATTGTCTTAACTTCTCTAAACTTGATTTTTAGTCGTATTATCTTAAATTTTAATTTAAGAACTTTTTAACCTAAAAATATTCAAAGTTTGACAAAGTTATATTTCATCACTTATGCACGATTGTAGATTCTCTTATCTCAATCTCATCCTTTGGTTTGTTTTTATAAAATCAGGCAAGATAAGATTTCGTTTCATAATAATCATTGGTTTTGATTATCTTATCTCAATTTCATTTGTTGGTTTGTTTCTATGAAATCAAACAAGATAAGATTTCATTTCATAACAACCATTGGTTTATTTCTCTGATTGACACATTCTCCGAAATCAAACAAGATTTTCATAGACATGTTATCTTAAACTTGATTTTTAGAAGTGTTATCTTAAATTTTAATTTATGAACTTTTTAACCTAAAAATATTCAAATTCTGACAAAGTTATATTTCATCACTTATGCACCATTGTAGATTCTCTTATCTCAATCTCATCCGTTGGTTTGTTTTTATAAAATCAGCCAAGATAAGATTTCGTTTCATAATAATCATTGGTTTTGATTATCTTATCTCAATCTCATTTGTTGGTTTGTTTCTATGAAATCAAACAAGATAAGATTTCATTTCATAACAACCATTGGTTTATTTCTTTGATTGACACATTCTCCGAAATCAAACAAGATTTTCATTTCATAACAATCATTGGATTGGATTATCTTATCATAATTTAGTTTTGTTATTTGTTTATATTTCCGGTTTAGGTCTCTAAACTACCAATGTTAAATTTCATCATTTTTTTTAATGAATTTTTCATTCTAGAAAATTAAATATGAAGCACAACATTTTTTTCTAATCATTAACACAAAAAATAGTCTGTTTGTATATGTTTTCTTAATCAAACAAACAGTTGAAATAAACTCTTAAAATCCTAAACGGTTGAAAAATAAACCCTTAAAATCATGTTTTGAAATTAAAAATGGGGCCCACCCATTTCTAAACTAAAAAAACAAAAACAAAAACCAAGATTGGGCACCCAATTTGGTGTGGTGCCACTACTTTTTGGGGTTAGATGTAGTCTAACTTCTTGCTACCTTATGACTGAAGTTGCTAGCCCTTGTGGTGGATGTAGCCCCATTTTCCGGGCTATTGGGGATGCAATTTTTCATTAGAGCTATAAATGTGGTAACCTCAAGGAGGGTAAAGCCCCCATTGGGGATGCTCTTAGCCAGCCATGAGTCATTGAGTTGCATACTAAATGGTGAATCACACGATAATAGTTAGGGGAGGCTGAATGCCTTTGTGAGTCACGATGATGACTAAGGGGGCTTGTGGCTAGGGGCAAGCTGCTCAATCATACGTCCTGAGTTTGATTGTTAGCGTTGATGAATCACATGATAATACTTAAAAAATGCTAAAATACCTATGTGAATTTAAAAACCACAAACTAGTTCCTTAAATAAATAAAAAATATGCTTAATTTCTCTCTGGCGGTTCATTATTAGTTTGGGATATGGCTGCTGTCTCGTCCCTGATGAAAGGTAAGTCTCTCGAAGGGGAAGGGGCGAGATCAGTTTCACGTGAATGGCTGCCGTCCTCTCCCTCCGCACCATCTTTCAACTTCATCCCAACCTCTCTTCTGGGAGGGTTACCATAAAGCCCAGGGCCGCCCTCCATGAAGCTCACAGCATGCGAGTCCCTTACCAGCTCAAACAGAAACAATCTCGTCTTTTCCACCGGCTCCCCTCCGGCCTGAACATGGAGGTAATCGTGCACAAAAAAGTTGAAGAAAAACAATCAGGCGAGGAAAAACAGAGACCAAGTGAAAACCCACCTCTTGTTTTCGTCCATGGAAGCTACCATGCTGCTTGGTGCTGGGCTGAGCACTGGCTTCCTTTCTTTTCGGCTTCTGGGTATGATTGCTATGCAGTTAGCTTGTTGGGTCAGGTCAGTTCCTTCCATTTTTATGCTCCGCTCTGTTGATTAATTGCCATTTTTTTTCCTATCTGATTTTATGTCTCATTTGTTGTTGTCAATTCCATAACTTGAATGTTTATTTGATCAAAGTAGTGTGTAAGAATTGGATTCCATGGATTCGTATATGCTGACATTTTTGTTGTGGTATTGAATTTTGGATTATAGATGACAGGTATTTTATAGGAACACTTACCACAATAAAGGGATAGAGTTTCTTTCTTTTGGTGAATTATGATTTGTGGGTTTACAGCCCTAACTTTTGTTAGGGGTTTGGTAAAAAAATGTTCTTTATCGACACTACTAGCATCAGCCTGTGGTAGTTTTGAGTCTAGTTTTAATTCCAAAAGTTGAGGAAAAAGCAATGAGTAAACACGTAATGTTTGGGCCACTTAGTACTACGGTCTAGTGGTATTCTTCTTCACTTGTAAGTGAGAGGTCTTAGGTTCGAATCTCGCCAAAAGCGAATTTAAACCATATTATTGCTAGCTCATTGTGAGGCTAAGCCAATCCCCTCCCTTGTAGTGTAGATAGTATCATTTACTTCAAAAAAAAAAAAAAACACGTAAAGTTTGGAAACGAAAAACAAAAACTAATCAAATATTTCTAGCAAAAATAAGAAAACAAAACACACTTAACCCAAAATTCAAACTTCAAACTTTCATGTCATCATGTATATATATGTATATATAACTTGTCAATTCCTTTTCTATTGTTGAGCCAAGTTTTTATACTAGTGACAATACCTCTTCCTTTGGTCTTCACTTTTGCAGAAAAGCACTTGAACTTGATCTTAAGGATTGATTACCTTACCTATTGAACACAAGATTTTCCCCCTCTCTCTTCTCATGACAAAGTCTTTCCACCTCCAAAACACACATATATATCAAATCATCCAACTCCCACTTTTGTTTTTGAGCACTGTAAGCGGTCTTAAGTTGTCCAAACTGTAGCGGAAGAGAGTTAAGAGTGATATGAACTAAAAAGGGATCCGGGTTATGAATATCCAAATCTTTCAACTTATTGGCCATACCTATCATCTTCAAGATGTGCTCGCGAACATTGCCGTTGCCATCATACCTCATAGTTGTTAAAGAACTCATTAAGTTTCTGGTTTCAGCCTTTTCAGACTCTCTGACGTTTTGTTCCACAGTATCTAAGAAGTGTTTTGCATTGTCACAACTAGGAATTCCTCCAGGAACAGTCTCAGACATGAATCTCTTCATAATCAATATAGACAAGCGATTAGATCTTTCCCATTTTTCTTACTTTTCTCTTTGTTCATCAGAGCTATCCTCAGTCGGCTTAGGAGGTTCATCTTCCCTTAGTGCTAAGTTGAGATCCCTGATTCCAAGAGCAAATTCTATGTCCAGCCTCCACTTTGCAAAATTGTTCCTAATCAAAGTCTCAACGGAAGAAAAATCCATAGCAGAAACTGGAAAAACAAAATCAATACATATTAAGACCATGTGAATAACATGCATTACAAGAAAAAGAAGAAGAAACATATACATAATATTCTTAAAAGTGTTGTACCCTAACCCAAAAATCAATCAGAAAACGTAACTGTACACGTTTTGAAAAGGTACAAGAAGACTGTACACGTTGTGAGCTTTGGGGTTAGGGTTTATACAAACGAAGGTGTGTAACCAAACAAAAGAGTGCGCAGAAATCACTTCCCATTAACTTATAGGCGCAAAAAACAAAACCCTAATTGGCTTCTGCTAAACAAAAATATGAACTTATTTCTTAAAATTTTATTTCTGGATCTCAAATTGAGTGCGATGGCTTTGATAGAACATGTAAACCTTATGTAAATTAATATGATATTCGTTTCATAACACAAAAGAAAAAAAACAAAAATACAACCTTTTAATCAAGTATATGAAAGAGAACAAATACCTAGTGTCATGAGATAGCGAATCAAAATCAAAGCTTACTACTCTCTGCAAACCTGGATTACTTTAAAAGTTTATTGTTGTGAGAAAACAGACCTAACTTTATACAGGACCAGTACGACAAAGTCTCACTCGTTGAAGAGTTTTTACCAAATCACTGGTCTAACAAACATAGGATTCTTAGTCCTAAACCTTTTTAGTAATTAAGGAAAATAAATTTTGCACTATCTTTTCTTTCTTTTTATTTTGATTTGTTTAATCTAACGGCTAAGAAAAAAAAAGGAGTATGATAATTATATTCACGAAATTACAGATCTTCAAGCTGCAAAACATGCCCATCAAACACCCAATTATTACTAAGATAAATTCTTATTTTCTTCATCCTGATTTTTGAATTCTTAATCTATACCATTGACTTGGCTCAAAACCGAGCGCAATGGCTTTCTAGGATTCATACAGCCGACCCCACTTAGTGGGATAAGGCTTGGTTGTTGTTTTACCATTCACATAATAGCATGTATCTGGATGATATGTTGAGTTGGCTTCGTTGTATTGTTTCTAACTTTCTATACATGTCTGGTTCTGATTTGTAGTACTCCTTTGATTTATCAGGGTGAAAGTGATGCACCCAGCGCTTCTGTTTCTGGTACTCTCCAGGTATAGTAGTTTTCCGCTAGGAAAAAGACTTCTTTTACTAGGAATTCACTAGTATGTGCATGTCCTGCGTCTTATAGTTTCCATACTTAAATTGCTGTTCTTATTCCTGTTCACTGCATATTCTGCAGTAGACGCATGCAAGTGATGTTGCTGATTTCATCTGCAAGGAACTCACGCTTCCACCAGTATTGATTGGACACTCTTTTGGAGGGCTCATTATTCAATACTATATTGCAAACGCTAAAACTGACCAGATTTCCGGTAACTTCTACTTTTAACTACGTAGAATAAAATCTCCAGACTGATGAGACATGAGCCATAACGTTTAATGCAGTTTGGCTAAATCATGTATTGCAGGAGGGGAGAAAAAGCCCTCAATAAACATTGAAAACTTACAAATTATTTAAACACAGCGATAATCAATGTAACTCATTATTTTGTTTATTCTGAATAATTTTCACAATTTTTTTGGGATTATATCATAGGCAAGTAATTTTGGGTTCTATCATGATAAGTTTAACTGTGCCTAATACCATAATGCACACTTTGATATTAGATGCTCAAACTTTAACTGAATGCGGTATCAAGTTTCCTTCCTGACTTGGGCTGTGGTATAGCTTATAAGCACATTGAATTTCATCTTATGTAGTATTTTTCTTACTTGCAAGGTAATTTCTTATATAATTTTTCTGTGCTGTTTGGCTTATTCTAGACAAGAGAGATTTGTTCCCTAAGCTTACCGGTGCTGTGCTTGTCTGCTCCGTTCCTCCTTCGGGTAATAGGTAACTAACCTACTTTCCTTTGTCTGATTATTTGTTCCCTTCTTTCTTTCAATTTGAATGTAATTAGTCCAGACTGACATTTCTGATTTTCTCCAGTGGCTTAGTGTGGCGTTATCTCTTCACCAAACCTATTGCTGCTTATAAGGTTTTGATCTTTCTCTTTTATACCGTATTCATACTGGAAAATTTCTACACAAAACATTAGTTAATAGATTTTTTACGCCTAAATTATATCTTCCTTCATAACTTTGGTTCCATTTTTAACTAAATATCTCTGAGGTTGCATCTTTTCATTTATACTCGTACTTGGTCTGATCCTATCATCCCTTACATTCTTTTGAAGGCTGTTCACTACTGTTTTCATGGATATCTAAATAGAAAATGTGATACCCTTTTCCGCAATATTTTCAGCTTTCTCATGTGTAAACAGTAGACATAGAGGTTAATTTTACTTATTATTGAGGCATTATTTGTTTGAACTTTTGAGTAGGTTACACGCAGCTTGGCAGCTAATGGGTTTCAAACATCTCTTTCTCTTTGTAAGGAGACATTTTTTTCCGCAACAATGGAGGATCACCTCGTTTTACGGTTTGTTAACCAGCAATTCTTTTCAAGTCATTTAGACATCTCATAAAATGACAGATGACGTTCAACAATATATATCTAGTATTAAGTTTAATCATTAGTTTGTGCACGGGAAATGGAGTAATTTCATACACATTCAGTCAATTTGCCCTGGTACTACGGCTTAATTATATTTCTGCTTGAAGTTCCCGTAAACTGTATATCTGGACACTGAGCCTCATCAGAACAGTAAACTTAAGAAGTGTATGTTAAAAAATGGGCGCAATAAAGGCACTAAAGGCGGCAAGAGTGTCTGTGTCAAAGAAACGTCCACACCAAGAGAGGGTGGTTGTCTAATAGAGGAGTAGAACTACTAAGCACTATGTTTGGATGAGGAATTTTCAAATACTATGGGATATAGGATAAATTAGTTACAAATGAACCACAAAACATTAGATGGAGTGAGGAACTTGATAGTTCAGGGGGCAGGGGTGTATCACGTAATCTTGTAATCAAGTTTACCGATCCACGTAATCTCATGGACGTAGGGGCAAGTTTACTGAACCACGTAGTCTTGTTTGTTTCTTTTTGGTTCCCCTTGTCTTTGTTAATTGCTTGATACTTCTTCTATGCAGTTTTGTGGGATTTTTCATAAAAGACAAGTTTCCTTCCCAAAATGTCTTCGTTTGCGAAGATAACATTTTTAAGTTCTAGTTGTCTTTCAGCTATCAAGAGCTAATGAAGGAAAGTTCAAGAATGCCATTGTTTGATCTGCGGAAGCTCAACGCATCGCTGCCCGTTCCTTCAGTGCCAAAATCAGCTATTGAACTCCTCGTGTTGGGTGCAAATGATGATTTCATTGTGGTAAACTCCTTATACATACTACTTGATTATTTCTCTAATGTTGTCGATGTAAACATGTCGGTCTGTAATTTCCACTACGTTGCCTTGCTTATTTCTGTTTCTGCTATTGTTTTTCCCTATACAAGGATGCTGAAGGCCTCAACGAGATAGGCAGGTTTTATGGTGTCTCTCCTATCTGTGTTAAAGGGGTTGCCCATGACATGATGTTGGACTGTTTATGGGAGAAGGGTGCAAAAGCGATCCTAGCATGGCTCGAAGATTTGAAGAGAGAGCAACTTAGATGATTACGAAGGTAACTGTATTCAGTGTCATTTTTGCTAGTGCAGATCTAAATTCTTACTCGTACCTTTTAACTTGAAGGAAAATTCATTTGTCGTGGCAGCGAAATTAAGAAATCTGAAATTTGAGTTTTATATATGAACCTGTAGAAAGACTGAGAACGGAATCACAAGTACTCGTTACAGTTCTCTCTTTCGGGATGCTTTGGGCCTAATTCTAATTACTAAGACGTTTTCGGCCGTTTTAACATCATAGCACAAAGTGAGTCCACTGCTAAGGCACTCCATGTTACAAATGTCCCAAAATACTAATGAATATTAAAGCCTAACGTAACTCAATGCAGTGCAGGGGAATGACGTGATAAAATATGGAAGTGATTTCCGCACTTTCTTTTCTCTCCCTCTTGGCATTCCTTATTTTCTTCATGGACATTACGTCGAGTGGGATTCACCGGTTCTGTTTAACTAGAGTTTCTCCACCTTTAAACCGCATATCTGGCTGCTTAGTCTTTCTGTAATGTTTAACACTAACTCATCTCAGTTGGCATCAGTAATTCTTTCCCTACAAGGTTTTCTTCTTACATACAATAAATCTTCTATTTAACTAAGTCTTCTAGACTTTGATATTGTTTTTGAAATGGCTAAAATCACTTTATGATAATCAAATGCACCTTCGATTGCGTTTAGCAAAAAAAAAAAAAAAAAGAAAAGATAGTGTTTATAGAAGTATTTTTTGGCAAAAGCACCTGCTAGATTTTGGAAAGCACTTCCATTGCTTTATATGAAACACTCGGATTTTTATTTAAAATGTTGACGTGTTTGTTATAGAAGCACTTCTACCAAAAGTCCGATGCACTAAATGAACCCTAAATTCTCTTTTAATTTACACCTGAATTTAATCATTCCTGAGATTGGCTATTTATACCTATTGGAAATTTTCCTCTACACTAAATCTCAACCGTTCACTCATGAAAAGAAAAACGTGGGAGTGAGCAAAACTTTTATACGAACTGCCTGGTTGGGAGTCTTTGGACTGCTGTAGCATGATCCCACCAGATCAAAGTATTGAGCCGTACACTTATTCTTTTATTAGCCCGTTTGTAAACTATTACGGGCCTAATAGTCATCAAACCACCCCATACAGAAAAATTGACTTCATTGTTTTTTTTTTTTCACTCCAACAATCGAAATCCATCTTGTTTACGTCAATTAGTACTAATACGGTCTACTACTATTTTCCTTCACTAGTAAGTGAATAAGACTGATAAAGGCATTTCAGCCTCTCTTGACCACTATCGTATGATTCAACCGCGTTAGAAGTCGAACTCAAGGCGTGCCAAGTGGAATACAGGCCTGAAATTCATCCCTAACTACTAGTGGGTTGTGAAAGGTTTCATGTTAGAAGCTCATAAATGATGAGTTCGACCCTTATTTATTTTTCCACCTCATAATATAAATATATCGATGTTTACAAAATTAATCTTATTTATAAAAACTACTAAAATTGATATATTTTTTATTCGTATATTTTTAGTACGTTTCATGGCACACTCGCACAGGCATTCTCATGACAGTGCTAATATTACATACGCTTATTGTAAAAAAAATCAAAAAATGCAAAATTAATAATTTGTGTGCTTTGCACTAAAGCAAAGATGTGCAACTACGTAATGAAGTTCATCAGGCTTGGAAGAACATGCTGCTCACACCCGCTCGATATATCTGCAACTCGGATGCGCCTGTTATGCGAATCCGAGTGTTTGCTGGTGCAAAAAGAACGTCTCCTTCTGTAATTACATCCCCTTGAACATCGCTTGCGTATATGATTCCCTCCCCGAACGTGACCACAAAAATCGAAGGCCCTGGGGCTGCAGGGAATTCTGCTGATTCTCCCTGCGGAAGTTGGCAGCGATCAACCTCAAACTCATCGAAGGGCGGGAGATACCTTGTCACATAAGGACCTACTGCAACTCCTTGCAGAATGTCAGGATACCCCTGCAAAAGCAAAGACGTTAAATTTCAGACATGCATGCGAAATGCAAGGAAAATCCGCACCAAACAAGTTGACGTTAAAAGTGTTAATTCCACCGCGGGGATGCTGTATTTTACCTGCTTGTATGTGAGCATAGAACAAAGGGTTTGAACATCCATATGCTTTGGAGTAAGGCCAGCCCTCACTACGTTGTCTGAGGTTGCCATGCACTCAACGCACTCACCAAATATGTAGGCGTGGGGTTCATTAGCCCCGATGTACATCGCTTCTCCGGGATTAAGCTTCACATGGTTCATGAAGAAGGCAGATATAACACCCACATCAGTTGGATATTGCTTTACCAACTGCAATACCAGCTGTTCCTTCTCTGTCAATCGCCTTGCCTGCCAAAATAGCGAAAACTGTTACACAAATCCAGAATGAGCATAGCAGGATCTTCAATCAGATCATCCTACGGGCGAAGAAAAAACATAATTTGACAGTTACATTGAAGAAAAAACACATCAACCAACCTGACTTTCGATGTGTAAACGATCTTTCATTTTAGTAATAACTGTGGTTATCCTCTCCTTGCTGGCTAACATGAGGTGGGTGAAAACCGAACGCAGAGCGGACGTTACTTTCTCCTCCTCGTCTTGATCAGTGATTCCGGAAACTTTTTTTGCTTCTTCACTGCCAATTAGTTCTTCGATCTCAGGGACATTAGCAAGCACAACTTTAAGCTCCTGTCAATAAGATAGAAAAATTATAATTGTAATTAAACGTGTAATTAAAATTAAAATTAGTTGGAATGCCACATAGATCCCTATAGAGAAGGCAATATTCCTTGAGAAAAGAAAAACAATTGGGAAGAAAAAGGTATCCTAGCAAGAGATTCTCAACGACTGAAAAGTAACACTACACCTGCTCTTGACCTCAATTATTAAATATAATCTAAGTTTAATTAATGAAATAGAAGTTAATACTGCAACTAGTGATGGAATCGATTGCATTATGATTTCGGGTTTTATTTATTTATCGTAGAGTATTGGAGAGGGCATCAACAGAGATTTAAATTTTGTGTGTACAAATAGATCTTAAAAAAAAAAAACATGACCGATTAGATTTGCCAACATTTTTGTTAATTCAGGTGCAGTTCACGTATAAAAATTTGGGGTGATGCTAGAGAGATAATCTACTTGATTCATATTTTGTAGACGACATAATGTAGTAGTTGATGGTGAATTCATTGTTTAAATTATTAATGAAAATATCCAACCATCAACCGACACATCATGTGATTTATATAATATGGTTTACCCAGTTTTTTTTTTTTTTTTTTAATAAATTTGAGCCCCTTATATTAAAAAACTGTGTGCCTGCCTGTCCAAATAATTTTATTGATTTTTTTACCAATAAAATAAAAAATAAATGGTTTGATTTCTAAACAGTTGGAACGAGAAAAAGTAATTTTTTAACTCATTTGGTATTATATCATTCTCTGCCTTAAGTCCTCATGATTCTGATTTTGACTAGGTAAATGGCCGATTATTCAATGGGGCCCAGACAAGATTACAACTCATTGGTTTTACCTTTGTTTAATATCAAAATAAACACAATAAAAGGAGGCACGTAAACATTCAAAAGTGCTAATGATTTTTGTGAAAAGACTCAGCAACCAAACAATTCAAACCAACCCAATGTTTAGGGAAATTATGCATATGATAGAGATATTAAGAAGGGAATATACAGCTCTCTCTAGTAAAAAATTATTTTAAGATTGTTATCGTTTCTGAGATTTAAATAAACACATGAAAATGATCTTTACCTGAAGAGTGATGAAACCACACAGAGCCTCAAAGTGGGTGGTGGCTAAGGCCATCTCAGGCTTGTGATTAGCATCCTTGTAAACATTTGGCATCAACTTGTGCAAAATCTTGGCCAAGTCCTTATCTGGGTGTGCCTGTATTGACAATGCCTTCCCCACAGAAAGCACCTAAAACACACACAACAAACACACAAAAACCAAACAAAGAAAACTCCATACCAGAGTCCACAGCCCCAAATTTTTGACAACAAAAAAACCCAAAAAAAAAAAAAAAAACAATAGGTTACCTTGAACAAAAAAGGGAGGTCAGAGCCCCATTTTTGGATCACCTTCTCACCGAGCACATTTGGGTTTTTGGAAATCCAATCTTTGAGAGATATAATCTGAGACCCAATTGGGAAAAACCCATTATTCTCATCCGAATTCTGAATCAAAAAAGAAGGTCCGGACTCATGGGTTCCCATCCAAAATTCAGCATATGATTTTTCTGGGTTGATCCCAGAACCAGAGTTGAAAGCACAGAGCCTGGCCACTTGGGAATCTTGTCCCCTCTTCCCCCAATCGTAGTTCTGAACGGAGCATCTCAGCCGCTGAAGCGAACCAGTCCTCTGGTTTTGGTGCTTCATTGATTTCCTGCCGACGGAGTCCATGAATGATTGGACAATTCAGTCGAGCTTGTTGTAATAAAACTGCTATCGTTTCGCCTCAGCTTTATAATAAAGAATAGGAGAAAAGGGAAACAGAGTGTGCGAATGAAGGCTAAGAGAAATGAAGGGAATGCGAATGAGATGCGCATAAGATGATGGTGGCCGCGAGGGAGGGATTTGAAGGACAAGTTGCTGCTTTTCAAAGCGTTTGAATGGGAAGAGAGAGAGAGAGAGAGAGGGAAATTACTTAGAGAGAGAGATGGAGAGTGAAAGGGAGAGAGTGAAGGGGAAGTTAGGAGAAAGAGATAGGGGAGGAAAGTGGCAGTGGGGTCTGCACGGCTCTGAGTCTCATGACTATCCAGAAAAGGTTTCCAGTTGTCCTTCCCAATACCGCCATTCTTTCCCGGTCAGATTAAATACACGCTGCTTTTTTGTACTTGCAGGAAACTTCCTACACTTCTTTTTTCTTAAGATCCTTGATGTCGATTATTACGATCAAATAGTATTCATTTGAAAAAATTAGACCCATTTACAATTTTTCTATATCATTTAATTTAAACGTTTTTTTTTAATTTGATTAAAGTAATTTAACCAATAGTCACCTCTATTTTTTAAAATTAAAATAATTTTTAAATTTATCATTTTATCTGCATGATGCACATTTCCTTATTTAGTGGAGATATTATTAATTAAATTATATTTTCTCTTCTTCCAAATATGTTTTTTTATCACTTTTTTTTATGCAAACATTTCATATTATTTCTTTTTCCAAATGTGTTTTTTCTTTTTCAAATAGTTGGTGATCAATATAAAAGCTCCGTGTAATTTTTTCAATTTTTTTGTGAAATTATATATATATATATATATATATATATATATTTTGCTGTTTTTGTTAAGTATAATTGTTGACGAATTATTATTAGATACAATATGTGACATCCCGTCCCGGAGTTATCGGAACCGTACGCGTGAAATTACCATTTTACCCCTAGTTACTTTGTTTTGTTGTTTGGTTGTTTGTGTGGTGTTGGAAAAACTTGGGCCACACACACACACACTGTCTCACTCACCCTCACCCTCTGTCTTTGTCTCTGTCACTCTCTCCCTCCCGTGTCTCTCTCTCCCCCTTCTTCTCCACCTTATATGTACGGACACACACCCACACAACCTAAAACGTCACGGATCGAGGGATCCAAGGCCACCATTGAACTCGTGGAGCTGAGTGGAGTCTAGTGGTGCCATTTTCAGGTGAGAAACCAGTCGTTTTCACGTCGATCTCGTAAGGTCCGTTTTGGGTTACTATTCATGCAAACCTAATCTAGTATGTTTTTGGACATTCTAAGCTTGTAGATGTGTTAGTGAGGCCTCAAGGAGCTTGGGAATACTTCGTTGGGTGGATTTGGACGTCGGGAAAGCTTAGTTTCAAAGTTGGCCGAACTTGGATCGTTGTTGCAGGTGAGATTCTTTGATTTTTAGGCCTCAAGAGTAGTCTAACGTGATTCTACTAGTCCTAAGCTTCATTTTGGTATAAAGAACGTGAAAAATGGTTGAAAAACGAGTGAGAAAACAAAGTTTGAAAAATTTCCAGTTTTCCGGCGCCGGCGGCGGCGCAGACGGCGGCGGCTCGCCGGAGAAGACAGGGGAATATTCCGTTAAGGCTAACGGAATATTCCTAACAGAAGCTAACGGCGTCAGTCAAGGTTAACGGAATATTCCAGGGAATATTCCTGACGGCGTCACCTGACGCCGTCAGTGTGCAGGTCACGTGGCCGCGCGTGGGGGCGCGTGGACCCGTGCCTGTGCTGGCGCGTGGGGGCGCGTGAGGTGTCCAAAAATTATTTTAAAAATATGGTTGTGATCGTGAGGTTGTGTAGATCACGTTGGTATATTCATTTGTCCATTTTGAGCAATGTATGAGAAGTTATTACGAGAAACGGGTTATGTGCTTTAAAGTTAACGTTTTTATAGTTGTTTCGCATCTAGGTGACATGTACCCAGAGGACGAGCGTGCACAGGCGAGACAGGGGGGCTACGACCCTTCTACATACCAGTGAGTGGGCTTTTGTTTTTCCGTATCTACCTATATACATTTATATTCCCAGAAATTGATTTAAAAAGGGTTAATTGCCTTATGCCATGTACTTTATTATTTATCGTTTATGCATCGTTACATGCATCATTCGTGGCATACATATACATATGCATATGTCATATATATTTATGTGTGGGTGCTGTGGAGGCATAGGTAAGTGCCAGGTAAGCGTTAATTAACGATTGCATTACATAGTGTTTAGAGATGCTTAGAGAGCTCATAACCTGCACCCCCGGTGTTAGTGCTCCCGCCCAGAGTAGGGCACAGTCCTTCACGTGTTGTTCACCTCCCGCACCATACGCTCAGCTTGGATCCAAGTTAGGTGCATAGGCCTGTCGTACAGACCACAGTAGGTGGTTCCGACTCGTAGGTGACCCGCGATTATTCGCACAGCCTTCACGTGATCGTAGCACTAGAGCGTTTATATGTATTACACCCAGGCCTGTCGTACAGACCACTATAGGTGGTTCCGACTCGTGGGTAGGTTTAGTGATTGAGATTGAGATTTGGGCTCTAGATTTAGCCGTACAGGTCACTTAGGGGACTCCGGCTACCAGTGATACGTGATTGATATGATTTATGCCTGAGCACTTGCATATCATTATGAAGCTTTAAGATTGGCATACCCTTGAGCATGATTGGCATATTTATGCATACGTACCTATGTTATTTATCTGGGAAGTATACAGGTTTTACGGCGAGGGGTTAGTTTGTGTTTTGCTAAATGGTTTTCAAAGAGCTTTGTTTTTGCCCACTCACGCTTTTGTTTTGCGCCCCTCCAGGTTCTAGTTGCTTAGCCGTTGCGGTGGTTTCCCTTGCGAGCTTTCCGGAGTTCTGACAGACACTCCACATTGTAGGTTCGCCTTCGGGCGTACTACTGTTGTTGTTTTATTTGGACTGCTGTAGACCTGCTCTGAATTTGTATCGCACTAACTAGCACTTATTCTAGTACTAGTATTCCAGTTTTTAATTATTCGTACTTTCATTTTACTACTCTATTAGCTTCCGCACGTGCACATGGCTACGTCGCCTTTGTGTGACGGCCAGCACGCTCCTACCTCGGTCGGGGTGTGTCAGTTTGGTATCAGAGCCTAGTTTGGCAGTCCTGTGTCCTTGTGAGTATTCTAATAATTTTGGTGTCTTCTGTCAGAACTATGCCGCCTCGTCGGGAACCCCGTCGTTCTTCTGAGCCTATGTTCCCCGATATTACTCAATTGGGGGAAGCTTTTGCGACAGCCCTTCAGGCAGTGATGCGCCCTCCCCAGAGGACTCCTCTGGAAACTATGTATAATCTGAAGTTGGATAAGTTTAAGGGCAGTGAGGGACCCGAGAACGCAGAGCGCTGGCTAGAACATATAGAGAAGACTTTTCGGGTGCTGCATAATCAGGGGAACTTGCCTATGGAGAGATGGGTTGAGACGACCGCTTGGTTTCTTGATACGGAGTCGGCAGCTTGGTGGGAGCAGGAGCTTCGTAGGTTGACTCCGGATCAGAGGGTCGAGTGGAATGTTTTTACGAGGTTATTTAGGAGAAGGTATGTGCCCCCTGAGTATATTGACCGTAAGAAACAGGAGTTTTCCGAACTGAAACAGCGGAAGATGTCAGCAAATGAGTACTACCGTAAGTTTACGGACTTGTCCCGTTACCACCCTGATGTCGCTGGTAATCCGGCGGAGATGCTCCGTCTTTTCCGTTTGGGCACCAGGAAGAAGTGGCGTTCTATGGCGTCTGCAATCCACAGCGAGACTTACCGGGACTTCTATGAGATACTGCTGAGGATCGAGGATTCGGAGAATATGTCGAGCGATACTGATGAAGAGAAGGACGGCAATCAGAAGAAAGATGACAAAGGTAAAGGTCAAGCATCGCTTGGGCCCCGTCAGACTCAGAACTTCAAGAGAGGTGGAGCTAGTTCTAGTTCTTCGAGTGGTGGCTTCAGTGCCACTGGGCAGGGTCGTGGAGGTAGATTTTCTGGTGGCGCTAGAGGCCAGAGGCAGGGCGATGGTGGGCGAGGCAGAGCCCCAGTTTGTCGTAGGTGTAACAACCGGCATTTCGGTGAGTGTAGACGTGGTAGCAACGGTTGCTTCACATGTGGACAGGTGGGACATAGAGCGGCACATTGTCCCCAGGGCCAGCAGCAGCAGAAACCACAGCAGACCTTTATGCCACCACCTGCACCACTCCAGCAGATCCAGGGTCCTAGTGGTTACGGACAGGCAGGTCGAGGTGGTGCCTACCACTACCAGGGTGATGCTGTACCCTATGCCTCAGGACAGTATCAGTATCCCCAGGATCCCTACTCCCAGGGTAGTTACCCTCAGTATTCGGGCGGCTATATGCCGTATCCTCCAGCCCCAGCGGGTGGTTCACAGTGGTATCAGGGAGGACAGTATCAGCAGGGGGAGATTGCCACTAGCAGTGCAGGGTCTTCGAGACAGTCGGGTCAGCCCAGTCAGGGGCGTAGTGCGCAGGGTCGTGGTACTCAGGCGAACCGAGGTCGTGGTGGACGGCAGCAGGGCCAGGGGCGTATACACAACATTTCTTTGCAGGATGCTCAGAACAACCCGGATCTGATTATGGGTACGTTAAATATTCTTGGTTGTTTTGCTAGAGTCTTGATTGATTGTGGAGCTACACATTCTGTGATTTCTCATACATTTGCTCAAGTGACGCAACCTCGCCCCACACCCCTAGGGTATGATTTAGAGTTCGCTATGCCTAGAGGGGAGAGATGTATTGTGGATCGTGTGTACCCAGGTTGTCCGGTGATAGTTAAGGGCGTGGTTATGCCCGCTGATCTTATCCCGTTAGATATTGTGGATTTTGATGTGATTTTGGGCGCGGATTGGTTGCACCCCAATCGTGCCAATATTGATTGTTACGGGAAGATAGTTACATTTCGTCGTCCTGGACTACCCGTGGTTACCTTTGCTGGTGAGCAGAGTGGGGTGAGGCATGGTGTTATTTCGGCGCTACGAGCGAAAAAGTTGTTGACTAAAGGTTGTCAGGGTTACTTAGCCCATGTGGTGTTGGATGAGGCTCCTCCTTGTAATGTTGAGGACGTGAGGGTCGTCCGACACTTTCCAGATATTTTCCCCGAGGATTTGCCTGGGTTACCACCAGATCGAGATTTGGAGTTCACTATCGAGCTGCTTCCAGGTACTAATCCTATTTCGTTGACTCCTTATCGTATGGCACCTGCTGAATTAAGGGAATTGAAAGTGCAACTGCAAGAATTAGTGGATAAAGGATTCATTCAGCCTAGTACTTCACCTTGGGGCGCTCCAGTATTGTTTGTGAGAAAGAAAGACGGAACTTTAAGGCTGTGTGTCGATTACAGACAATTGAATCGGGTGACGATTAAAAACCGTTATCCCTTGCCTCGTATCGATGATTTGTTTGATCAGCTGAGAGGTGCTTGCGTGTTCTCTAAGATAGACTTGAGGTCTGGTTACTATCAGCTGAAGATCAGTAGGGATGATGTCCCTAAGACGGCGTTCAGGACTCGTTACGGTCATTACGAGTTTCTGGTTATGCCATTTGGGTTGACGAATGCACCAGCTGCCTTCATGGATTTGATGAACCGAGTATTCCAGCCTTACTTGGATAGATTTGTCATTGTCTTTATTGACGATATTCTGGTGTATTCTAAGTCGAAAGCGGAGCATGTTCGACATCTTACTTTGGTGTTAAAGAGGTTGAGGGAACACCAACTATATGCTAAGTTTAGCAAGTGCCAGTTCTGGTTAGACCAAGTTGCATTCTTGGGGCACGTCATTTCTGCTCAGGGTATTTTGGTTGACCCTCAGAAAATTTCAGCGGTAGAGAGTTGGGAGCAACCGCGAACCGTCACCGAGGTGAGAAGTTTCCTTGGATTGGCAGGGTATTATCGGAGATTCGTTAAGGATTTTTCGGTGATTGCCTTACCACTGACGAGGTTAACAAGGAAGGATGTTAAATTTGAGTGGGATGATAGGTGTGAACAGAGTTTCCAACAGTTGAAGCATTGTCTCACTCATGCACCTGTTTTGGCACTCCCAGACGATAGCGGTGATTTCGAGGTTTATAGCGATGCTTCCTTGAATGGTTTGGGATGTGTATTGATGCAGCAGGGTAGGGTGATTGCTTATGCTTCGCGGCAATTGAAACCTCATGAGATGAATTACCCTACACATGATTTGGAGTTGGCTGCTATCATTTTTGCGTTGAAGTTGTGGAGGCACTATCTTTACGGAGAAAAGTGTAGAATCTTTACAGATCACAAGAGTCTCCAGTACCTTTTTACCCAAAAAGAACTTAATCTTCGTCAGCGGAGGTGGTTGGAGTTGCTCAGCGATTACGACTGTACGATTGATTATCACCCTGGTCGTGCGAATGTAGTTGCTGATGCACTTAGTCGAAAGTCTCAAGGCCGCATTAATGCGTTGTATGCAAGCCGTATTCCTCTTTTGGCGGACTTGCGTGCTACAGGAGTGAGGTTAGAAGTTGAAGATCGAGATGTGGCTTTACTTGCTAATTTTCAGGTTAGGCCTATCTTAGTCGATCGGGTGCTTGCGGCTCAAGTAGCTGATGAACAGACTCAAGAATTAATCCAAGCTCGAGAACAAGGAAGGAGGCGAGACCTCAGAGTTCGTGATTCGGATGGCATGTTGATGCTAGAGGGTAGAATGTTCGTGCCGAATGGCGTGGATTTAAAGAAAGAAATTCTGGATGAAGCACATATCTCGGCTTACGCCATGCATCCAGGAGCTACTAAAATGTACCATACCATTCGATCATTTTATTATTGGCCGGGTATGAAAAGGGAGATAGCCGAGTATGTGAGTAGGTGTGCCATTTGTCAGCAGGTTAAGGCGGAAAGGAAAAAGCCGTTTGGATTATTGCAGCCGCTTCCCGTTCCCGAGTGGAAATGGGAGAATATTACCATGGATTTTGTGTACAAATTGCCGCGTACACATAATGGCTTTGACGGCATTTGGGTGATCGTTGATCGACTCACTAAGTCGGCTCATTTTATTCCAGTGAGAGAGAAGTATTCTTTGAGCCGTTTAGCGGAGTTGTTCATCTCGAAGGTTGTGAAGTACCACGGTGTCCCTGTGAGTATTGTTTCGGATCGAGATCCACGATTTACATCGAAGTTTTGGGTAGCTTTCCAAGAAGCCTTGGGCACGGGATTACTTTATTGTACGGCGTATCATCCACAGACCGACGGACAGTCAGATAGAACTATACAGACTTTGGAGGATATGCTGCGAGCTTCGGTGTTGCAGTTTGGTGATGCTTGGCACCAGCGGTTGGATTTGATGGAATTTGCCTATAATAATAGTTTTCATTCAAGTATTGGCATGGCACCATTTGAGGCTTTGTATGGTAGAGCTTGTCGCACACCGTTGTGTTGGTCAGAAGTCGGAGAAAGGGTCTTAATAGGTCCGGAGATTGTGGAGGAGACTACCCAGAACGTCCAGGTAATCAAGACTAATTTGAAAGCGGCACAGGACAGACAAAAGAGTTTAGCGGATCGGCATGCTACAGACAGGGTGTACGAAGTCGGAGATTGGGTATTTTTGAAGCTTTCGCCGTGGAGAGGTGTGGTGAGATTTGGGAAGAAAGGCAAATTAAGTCCACGGTACATCGGACCATACATGGTCGTGGAGCGAGTTGGTGAGGTAGCTTACAGGTTGGAGTTACCTCCGGAACTAGCCAGAGTGCATAACGTTTTCCACGTGTCTATGCTCCGACATTATGTTGCTGATTCATCCCATGTGATACCTCCTCAACCGTTAGAAATTAACCCAGACTTGACGTATGACGAGGAACCGGTGACGATCATCGATTGGAAAGAGAAGGTTCTGCGGAACAAGACGGTGAAATTAGTGAAGGTTTTGTGGAGGAACCATTCCGTGGAGGAAGCGACGTGGGAGACAGAAGATCGGATGAGGGATTTGTATCCTAGATTGTTCTTTGGTTACTAGGGGCATTAATTGGTCATTTTGAATTTCGGGACGAAATTTTATTAAGGTGGGTAGGTTGTGACATCCCGTCCCGGAGTTATCGGAACCGTACGCGTGAAATTACCATTTTACCCCTAGTTACTTTGTTTTGTTGTTTGGTTGTTTGTGTGGTGTTGGAAAAACTTGGGCCACACACACACACACTGTCTCACTCACCCTCACCCTCTGTCTTTGTCTCTGTCACTCTCTCCCTCCCGTGTCTCTCTCTCCCCCTTCTTCTCCACCTTATATGTACGGACACACACCCACACAACCTAAAACGTCACGGATCGAGGGATCCAAGGCCACCATTGAACTCGTGGAGCTGAGTGGAGTCTAGTGGTGCCATTTTCAGGTGAGAAACCAGTCGTTTTCACGTCGATCTCGTAAGGTCCGTTTTGGGTTACTATTCATGCAAACCTAATCTAGTATGTTTTTGGACATTCTAAGCTTGTAGATGTGTTAGTGAGGCCTCAAGGAGCTTGGGAATACTTCGTTGGGTGGATTTGGACGTCGGGAAAGCTTAGTTTCAAAGTTGGCCGAACTTGGATCGTTGTTGCAGGTGAGATTCTTTGATTTTTAGGCCTCAAGAGTAGTCTAACGTGATTCTACTAGTCCTAAGCTTCATTTTGGTATAAAGAACGTGAAAAATGGTTGAAAAACGAGTGAGAAAACAAAGTTTGAAAAATTTCCAGTTTTCCGGCGCCGGCGGCGGCGCAGACGGCGGCGGCTCGCCGGAGAAGACAGGGGAATATTCCGTTAAGGCTAACGGAATATTCCTAACAGAAGCTAACGGCGTCAGTCAAGGTTAACGGAATATTCCAGGGAATATTCCTGACGGCGTCACCTGACGCCGTCAGTGTGCAGGTCACGTGGCCGCGCGTGGGGGCGCGTGGACCCGTGCCTGTGCTGGCGCGTGGGGGCGCGTGAGGTGTCCAAAAATTATTTTAAAAATATGGTTGTGATCGTGAGGTTGTGTAGATCACGTTGGTATATTCATTTGTCCATTTTGAGCAATGTATGAGAAGTTATTACGAGAAACGGGTTATGTGCTTTAAAGTTAACGTTTTTATAGTTGTTTCGCATCTAGGTGACATGTACCCAGAGGACGAGCGTGCACAGGCGAGACAGGGGGGCTACGACCCTTCTACATACCAGTGAGTGGGCTTTTGTTTTTCCGTATCTACCTATATACATTTATATTCCCAGAAATTGATTTAAAAAGGGTTAATTGCCTTATGCCATGTACTTTATTATTTATCGTTTATGCATCGTTACATGCATCATTCGTGGCATACATATACATATGCATATGTCATATATATTTATGTGTGGGTGCTGTGGAGGCATAGGTAAGTGCCAGGTAAGCGTTAATTAACGATTGCATTACATAGTGTTTAGAGATGCTTAGAGAGCTCATAACCTGCACCCCCGGTGTTAGTGCTCCCGCCCAGAGTAGGGCACAGTCCTTCACGTGTTGTTCACCTCCCGCACCATACGCTCAGCTTGGATCCAAGTTAGGTGCATAGGCCTGTCGTACAGACCACAGTAGGTGGTTCCGACTCGTAGGTGACCCGCGATTATTCGCACAGCCTTCACGTGATCGTAGCACTAGAGCGTTTATATGTATTACACCCAGGCCTGTCGTACAGACCACTATAGGTGGTTCCGACTCGTGGGTAGGTTTAGTGATTGAGATTGAGATTTGGGCTCTAGATTTAGCCGTACAGGTCACTTAGGGGACTCCGGCTACCAGTGATACGTGATTGATATGATTTATGCCTGAGCACTTGCATATCATTATGAAGCTTTAAGATTGGCATACCCTTGAGCATGATTGGCATATTTATGCATACGTACCTATGTTATTTATCTGGGAAGTATACAGGTTTTACGGCGAGGGGTTAGTTTGTGTTTTGCTAAATGGTTTTCAAAGAGCTTTGTTTTTGCCCACTCACGCTTTTGTTTTGCGCCCCTCCAGGTTCTAGTTGCTTAGCCGTTGCGGTGGTTTCCCTTGCGAGCTTTCCGGAGTTCTGACAGACACTCCACATTGTAGGTTCGCCTTCGGGCGTACTACTGTTGTTGTTTTATTTGGACTGCTGTAGACCTGCTCTGAATTTGTATCGCACTAACTAGCACTTATTCTAGTACTAGTATTCCAGTTTTTAATTATTCGTACTTTCATTTTACTACTCTATTAGCTTCCGCACGTGCACATGGCTACGTCGCCTTTGTGTGACGGCCAGCACGCTCCTACCTCGGTCGGGGTGTGTCACAATACATTATGTATATATTATTTGCGGGTACGTTTGAACTTACAAAAATCATTAATTGGTACATTTATTTGCAATTTTAGTACGTTTGATTTGATACATATTGTTAATATTGGTAAATTATTTTTATTTTGGTATGTTTTATTTTGTACACATTGTGTATTGGTACGTTTATATTATTCACAATCCTATTTTCTCTTAATGTACTAAAAGAAAAACTTACGTTTGATTTTGGGGGATTTAAAAATATTTTAAACTATTTTGGAAAGAAAATATCTTAAATCGTAGATAATTATTGCTAAATTGTAGCATTATTGTGAAAATAATTTTGAATTTAACCATTTTTTTTTTGACAATTATCTCTAATAGAGGAGAGTGTAATCAAAAGGCTAAATTATAGCAAATTTGTTACAATAAAATGTGCATATAGCACCAAAACTATGACAAAAAACAGTTTAATCACATCACTAAAAGACATGGATGTTTGATCTAGAAAATTTAAAACTAAGGCCTCTATATCAAAAGATCCCTATTCATTTTCTATAAATATTGTGCAAAAAATTAGATTTTACTCTCAATATAAGTTAACGAGTTCGATATTAATGTATAAAAGTAACTTAGGCAAAATATTAATGTATAAATATCACTTGCTTTATACATAGTTTATTTATTTATTAACAATTACACAATTTTTGGGTTTGGATCGAGGAATGGTTGTTGTATTTGGGATTTGTCGATTACATGTCTTTGACGGCAACACGACAGAACAATGTCTTAGATGGGTTGATTTCGATCTAGGGGCACTATGCTGATAGTATATGTGTCCATAATTAATATATATTTATCTCTATTATCTATCTGAGTCGAATATGAAATATTCTTTCGTTAATAAAAATGAAGAGAATCCATAAAGAAATGAAAGGTCAATTAGCACAGCTTGCTATTTTTTTTTGTATCCACAAGGAACAAAAGACTTTTCCTTATCAATATTCACAAGAAATTTAGATGGAATTTAAGAAGGTGGAATGTGACTGATAAATTTGATAAAGTCTAAGATTTGGTAGGTGTGAGAAAAAAGGGTAGGGAGAAAGCCACGTTAGATACGATGACATATTTAACTTATGGCCAGTATTCGAATGGAGGGCATCAAACCAAACAACCCCAAATTCGACAAAACAACAAAAGCCTTCGGATTTCCCGCACGGCGAATGAGAATCGAACAACGCCGTCTGTAGACGTTAATCGTCGGTGGATTTTTATGTTGATATTTGGGTGGGCCCCATATCTTCATATGTTTGACAACAATTGATAAACTCATATGTTACGCGTATAATTTTTATGTTCATAAAAAGAGCTTACATGATATGTATTTACTATTAAGGTTGCGTAATGCGTTAATAAAATTAAAAAAATACATCCGTTTTCTATTCATATATCTTTGTTTTCTTGACATAAAGCGTCATAAGACGGTGTATCATGTAAGGTGTTTTCTTGTAAATAATATTTTTTTGGGTCAAAACATAATTAATAAATGTTGGACTCATTTTTATTTTTCTTGAGATTTTCTTATTCTGAGATTTTAAAGGGAAAATTGTGATATCTGTCATGTGACATGTATTGTCACGTGGTGTGCTTTAAAGTTTCTACGTCAAAGCAGTTGGGCACCATTGCTCCTTTCCTTTCTTTTTGGTACAAAAACTTTGGCTCCACTTAATGCGTTTCGAACGGGAATCGCATGAACTTTGTCTGATGTCGTAGTGGGAAAGTTAGGAGTTTAATAGGGGTTGCCCATTTATCTGGCCAAGTGTTGCCTGGACCAACCAAGAAGAAGAAGAAAAAATCCAAAGTCCATTTTAACTAAAATTGTTGACTTATGTTCAAAAGGTTGTTGACTTGTTGTTTGGGAATATTAAGTATTGATGGACGAAAAGTCAGAAACTTTATAGCGCCCGTTTGAAAGTTTTTTCTTTAAATGACTGAAATCGTTTTATGAAAAAATGGTTTTTAGTTCCAAAAATATTTGAAGTGTTTTTTTCAAGAAGCATCAGTTATGTGATTTTTGTAAGAAACATTTAAGTACTTTTTTAGGATTCACTAAATTTTTACTAAAGATTGGTTCCAAAAACATTTTCATCAAAAATGCTTTTGGTCAATCTGTGAGTTGCAAAATTAGTAAAAATCAATTTTAACATCCTCAACAACCGGAATCAAGGGAGAGGAATCCGCCCTTCAGCAACCAACTGCCTGGACCAACCTGATACAATTTGGTCCTCTCCGTGCTAAGAACTCAACGACATGAGGTTCAGAACATTCCCATGCCAGATTGATCCCCATATAGTAGAGATAGACCCCGACGAACATAAAGAAAATTCAACCCGTACACCACTTCATAAGGACTCTTAACAATTAAGGTGCATTAGATTTTCGCCCTTACAACTCATGATTAATTTTTGTGGGGGAAAAAAGAGTGGTTATGAGTTCCTTATTCTAATTAGACATACAAGGAGAGATCAAAGAAGAAACAAACTCCAAACAAACAAATTGACAAAGACATAAACTGATACAGATTACAGAGTGCAAAAGCTCATGGTCCATTGTGAAAAAATTGAAACCTTGTCACCCGTTTTGAAATTGACTCCAAAGATACTATTTCTAAAATGTCTCCCGTTTGAAATTGACTTTTTTACACAAACATTTCTGGTAAAAGCGTTTTTGCAAAAAGTGCTTATTAAACTTTTTATGCTCGTGAAGAAGCATTTTTAAAAAGTGTTTTATGACTCAAAAACACTTAAAACTATATTGATATGTTTTTCTGGGTTTCTGGGTTGTTTCACAAGTTCCATCGCTTTTCCAAAACTTGGATTTCTGGTTTTATAAATGTGAATTTCTCTATGAGATAGAATAAGAGCAGGTTATTTTCAAATACAATCGAAAGAATAAAAACCTAGTTGAATTAGTTACTTCTTTTTAACTGGGAAGATGATTCCTTTCTGGCCTCTGTTCATTTTTTATAGGTAAAGGATAACCATAATTTAACTAGGAAGCTGATCTCTTTGTGCGGTTCATTTTATCAATTTACTAATTAAAAATAAATTTGAGGAGACAAGCAATTGAGCCACCATGTTCTACATACAACTATGGCCTTGCACATCGTACAAGTAGAATTAGGGAATCTATGTTTTGTTCTGCAACTGCAATTGGTACTTTGTTGAGCAGTATTTTGAGCTCTCATGATTTTCATCCGTTCTTTGTATAGCATAAGCGGAAAAAAGAAGCACAGAAGAAAAGAATGATACCACATTGTTTGCTCGTAGAATTCTTCATTTTTTGAGGCGATTATGTGCTTTATCATTGTTGATCATTTTAACACAAGAAGGGAAAGGAAAATAAATTTACGACAAAACCTATATGCTTGATAGTAATAGGGTTTTTTTTTTCTTCTTTTTTTTCTTCCCTGATGTGATAGGTATAGGGTTAACCAAAACTTGTTTCACCACTTATTTCACATCTGGTAGGATTTTTTTTGTTTGGGTGGTCATGGAGGGGGTTTTGTTGTTTGTTTCACTTTCAAAATCTGATGGGGTTTTGTGAAAATCGAGAAATCTCAGGAGTGTATATATAATTAACTCATTTTTCATTCCTCATCATAACCATAACCCATACGTCCTACATGCTACAAATTTTCTCCAACATTTCCAAATCATTGTCCTAGAGTATTTGGTTTTGAAAGCTAGAGATACCTTGTTGTATTACATTTACATGTTTCAATGAGTAACTCAATCCAAACAATACACGAAACAAGTCTCTTTCTTATATTTATATTTGATTAATCTTATAATCAGTGGTTTGTCCAAATGATTAGTTTTTTTACTAATATCTTTCTAAAACTTTTATCATCCCTGTAATTAGTTTTTAGTACATGGGTAAAAACCATAGGTTCTCCATGTATAACTAGACAATCCACTAGGACAAATTAAACATTCAATAGAGGACTTCTCAATCAAGCTCAATTACCTAGATACATCTAAGCAGCAGGTTGGATACCTCTGTGCAACCTGCGATTTCTTCTCATCAACACTCAGTTCATTCATCACAAGCACAACAATTTATCAACTCGAACTCTTACTCTTACGGGCCTGAGATTCTTCATATGAACAATCAATGATAATGAAATGCAACTATATAGATTTAGATTAAAATTAATTTCTTCAAGAAATACATTCAATCCTGAAGAAACCAATATTAAATCCACTGAAACAATGGTATGTGAATGGTTGATTTTGATATTTAAATTTTGAAATCAGAAAAAAATGGTGTTTTCCAATTGAAATTTTCAGTGCAAAACCATTCTTCTAGAAGAATCATGACGGATTCAAGATAATAATTTAATATATACTAAAACCCAAAAATAATTGAAATACTGATCATAAGCACAGTGTTGTTCCAATTTTACCCTCGTACTTTTACGATAATCCCGGTTGTATCCTTGCTGAATATTTTTATTTATTTTTTCTTCCTTTTCTCTTTTCCGTCTCGATAATGCACTCTGGTTTCTCTTCTCTTTCTCAAATGCCCACTCCGTCTCTAAAAGTCCATATCTCTCTTCCTCCGAACTACTCACCGTATTTTTCAGTTTGGAAGAGTCCTCATCCGTAGCAGCATTTTAGATCAAGTTTTCACTACCCTCCAACCATGTAGAGTTGCTGCACAAGTTTTCACTCACCTGCCATAACATTGCAAATTCACAAGTTTTTACTCATCTGTTGGTTCCACTTTTTAAATATTAATTTCCTTTGTTTTGATGTTAATTGGATTGTGGTTTGCCTTCATCTTCTACACACCAGCATATTCCTAACTCACATAGAAACTCTAACTTATATAATTAGAGTTGATTTTGTCCTAAAGGTTTACTATGTGAAGATTGACAAGAATACAAATAAACTTAAATCCACTTACCATACTTGGGTTGTGCTTCCTAATAATTTATGTGTTCAGAATGAAGGTTTACTATGAGAAGATTGACAAGAATACAAATAAAACTAATTTCAAACTTTCTTAATGTTGTTGCGTGCATATTTCGGTTAGGAGTTGGATGTATATATATTTATAACTTTCTACATGTTTTATATGGTTCTAAAACCAGCAGCATCATGCAGGGACATTTTTGCTAGTGACACTACTTGAAAGCACCATGAAACTAAATTTAGAACTATAAGATATGAAATATATCATGACAAATTCAAAACTACAACTGAAAACCCTAGTTTCTTTAAATCGATATACACACAAGCATGCAGATTTTGACGTTGTTAGCTTTATTAAGTTTTAATTGTATTGTTATCAAGATTCTCTCGTCTTCATAAATCTCTCCATAATCTCCTAGATTGCGTCAAGAATAGAAAGTGGCGTTGGACGTGTCTTACTGTGCACTCCAAGTCGTTAATTGTAATTAAACTTTGTATTGATATATTATACATACATACATGCATACATACAGACATATATATATATATATATATATATATTGTGTAATTGGGAATGAAATAATAAAAAGGAAATTATTTTTGTTAATGGTATATATCTGTGAACACGAAAGTTCCTTGAAACAAGAAACAAGAATAACGTGTACAAAATAATATTTTTGTGTTTTTTTTGATTTTTGGGGTTACGATCTCTCTCAAATTTGGTCCTCTGATTCTATCTCCGTAAGATGTAGATTTGTTGATCCAAGGGCCGTCGAGGCTTGATCTTGGATGAACAGTTGTAAGTTTCTTCAAGGGCCTTCAGGGTTTGATCTTGAATGTTGATGGATGAGCGGATCTTCAAGGGGCTTTTGGGCTTGATCTTGAAGAACGGTTGGTTTTCTTCAAGGGCCGTTGAGGCTTGATCTTGAATGAACAGTTGGTTTTCTTCAAGGGGGCTTTTGGGCTTGATCTTGAAGAATAGATGTGTGGATTTGTTTATTGATCCAAGGGCCGTCGGGGCTTGATCTTGGATGAACGGTTGTATGTGTGGATTTGTTGAGGTTGTTGATCCAAAGGGCCGTTGGGGCTTGATCTTAGGATGAACGGATGAACACTTTCTTCAAGGGCCGTCGGGCTTGATCTTGAAGAATGGGTGTATGGGTTTGTGGATGAGTTGTTGATCCAAAGGGCCGTCGGGGCTTGATCTAAGGATGAACAGTTGATGAATGATGAACACTTTCTTCAAGGGCCGTCGGGGCTTGATCTTGAATAATGGTTGTGTGGATTTCTTCAAGGGCCGTTGGGGCTTGATCTTGAAGGAAGATTTGACGAAGAACGAAGAGTGCTTTCTTGATCCTTCGGAATTCTTGGGAATTTGGATGCTTGAGAGCTTTGGAGTTTCAAAGCTTCAAGGATTTGGGGAATTCTCTCCCAATTTTGGAGTAGAGAAATGTATTTGTGAATTCCTTGATGCTTGATACCTTGATGGAGAAGCCTATTTATAGGCTTTGAGAATGAATCACCACCACAAAAATATTTTTTTCCTTTCCAAGCACCATTGCCTAATTTTCCCACTTAATGCAATATTGAAATTGAAGTGGTGTAACTTATGGCCTAATTTCCCACTGAATACCATTTTAAACTTGAAGTGGTGTAACTTATGGCCTAATTTCCCACTTAACACCATTTTAAACTTGAAATGTGTATGCTTTGTCATTGCCCAAATGAGAAAAACTTACTTTGATCCGTAATGGATTGAAGTGTGCTTGCCTTGTCATTGCCCAACATGAGAAGAAAAACTTGTTTTGATCCTCAATGGATTGAAATGTACTTGCCTTGTCATTGCCCAAAATGAGAAGAAAAACTTGTTTAATCCTTCAAGGGTATTTCTTCCTATTTTGTTGAGTCACACGCCATGTGTACAATTTGTACAACACGTGGCGTATGCCTTGACACGTCAAAACTTTAATGCATTGGTGAACATTTGTTTTACTGAAATTTCGATGTCTACAATATCAGATACTGATTATTTAGTAATTAACCTGAAGTAGTCAAGAGTCGAGCAGACCTGCAAAGTCGAGCAATCTTCCGCACACTCACTGTCCTAAATACAACCTTTTGCCAAAACGTATGAGAAAATAGTTGTAAGGCTGTGCAAGATCTAGCTGAACCATTTGTTCCTTCTTGGTGGTAATATTTTTCAACTTCACTCTTTTACCTGCTCCTCCACCACCAAATTAACCACCCAATTAATCTCCCTAATCTTCCCACTACAAAATCATATTTAGTGGGAGAGAAAAATAGTAGAGAAAACTATATATAAATAGAGGCAAATTGAACTCATTACAAAAGAAATTACACGTAATTATGAACAACAAGGATAACCCATTCCAATTAATGGGGTTAATCAGTAGATATGAACTAAGTCTATTAGGGTTTAGAGTTTATATATACTGGAAAACGAAGAGAGTCACTGAGTCAGCAAAAGTGGAGGAGCAATGCTTCAAAGTTCCCTCAGGCTTCCAACATTCCCATACTCGACGTTGATCGATCATAGTACTGATATGGAATATTGGAAGCGCTTGAGGGAAGTTGAAACCTTCTCCAAAACTCAATCTCACCAAACTTGACTACTTAGTTGACACCAACCTTCACTGGATGGGTTTATATAATAATACTGAGAAGTTTGAAGTTGCTTTTGAAAATTTAAAAGCTGACAAACGAATCCGATCTTTAACGAATATTAATTTATAGCTAGGTGTCATTGTAAACCCTAAATCAAATATAAAATAAAACATGCAAAAAAATTTAAACCTTTGACTTTGCGACGGATCATGGATACCGACTTCTTTTTAATCAGTGCAGCTAAAATTCTTTGTTTGGAGAACAAAGATAGAGTTATTCCCTATTCCAAGGGTCAGGGGAATTTTATTTTATTTATTTTTCATTTTTTGTACAGACGCACACATAGGAAATGTCTAGTGTTTAAAATTTTCATGTGGATCAATTGAGAGTTGTGAAATAAATCTCAAAATTTAAGTTCATTCAACGGTAATCAGTAAGGTGGTGAACATTTGCACTTAAGGATGGTGAGCAAAAATACACCCAATATAATTAATTAGGGAGGTGCTATCCACACTTTTTTTTACCTTTCATACACCCTTCTCAATTTGAATGTATTGAACATGACTAAAGGACAAAAATTAACAAAAAGTGTGTGAAAGGTAAAAATGGGTGTATAAATACCACCACCGTTTAATTATTCAAAAACTTGTATTTTCAAATTTTAGATATATGAAAGACACAATAAAAGAGAGCATTGCGACTTTCTCATCCACCTAAGGGCTTCTCCAATAAGAGATGCAAAATGCTTTTGCAATGTGCATTTTATATCTTTTCTTTGCTGGAAAATTCTCCCATGGCAAAATGAAAGTTATTCATCTTCAACGAAATATGTAAATATAAACCTAAATTTATATCCAGCATAACATTTGAGAAACGTCTGAGGTGTTTGTGTTACTTTCAAAATTTGAGGGGGTTATATGAAAACCTGAGTAACCTCAGGGAATCTATGCATAATTAACCCGGCTATGAAATAATATGTTTGATATATTTGAACACAATGAAACGTACTATAATGGGTCAATGACATGATATAATCCTAATCGAAACATATGCACTTGTTCTTGAAGTGTACGTAGTTGTCCTCTGAAATAGTTGTAATATCAAACTTGTCATTTTTATACAGTTCCTGCTCATGGAATGAAATGAAAAGAAAAGGAGGTCAAACGTCCGAAATAACTTTGAACATATGGCATATAACTTATTTTGAACGAAGAACTTAACGGACATAGAATGAGATAACAAATTAAGACAATCTTCAACCGAAGGGGCTATGTTTAGTCCCCATCCATATTATAGCTCTGCAAGAAATTATTTTTTAATGAACAGTGTCAGACTATACTTATATATAGTCTGCAACTGAAGGGGCTATTTTTTAGCCCCCTTACTACTTTATTATTTTAAGCTTATTATTTAAATATATCGATTAATTGAATTAAACTACCATTCTAAAATAAGGTTTTCAAACATATTTTGAAGATCACTTGTTGCTAAATGTTGTTTTAAGTTTCATGTTATTAAATATTTTAATTTTACTTGCGTGTTAACAACTTAGACATTAAAATGAGGTAAGATAGTATGAAATGGTGAAAAGAATGTGAGAAATAGTGTATGAATGTTTTAGCCTATAGCCCTTTGGCTAGCTTGATTGAAGATGGCCAAATGATTTTAGAAAGTTACTATAACAAATTGCTTAAAATTTTATTTTATATGACAAATTGAAAAATGTGTAAGTTCATTTGACATTTCAAAAGGGTGTATAAGTTAATATATGACATTTCAAAAAATGAAAAATAAAAAAAAGGTAAATCTCAGTTTATTACTCTCAAATTTCGTGATTTTTAACATTTGGTACGTGAAGTTTTTTTCGTCCCAGAGTCATACCTATAGTGTTAATTTTGGGACAGTCTCATACATCTATTAGTCTACTTGTTAAGTCTTCTGTTAACTGATGACGTGGCACCCACATGAACAATGATTGAAAACCACGTGAAAATTAAAATTTCAAAAAATTAATTATTAAAAAAATAAAAATAAAAATAAAACTCAAATCTCCTTCGTCTTCCCCAGAATCCACACCCGTGCCCACCCACTCTTTCTCTCGCACCACTCTCTCTCCCCAACTATCTCATTCTCTCTCGACACTCTCCCTCACTCGAAACAAGACAAGGGAGCATACCATCTGGATGATAAAACTTGGCCAACCGTCTGTAAGCAATCTTTATCTGGTCATCGTCAGCGTCCCTCTCTAATTCTGCGTTTCAAAAAACAAAATCCAAAAATTTGAAAGTTAAAAGACAGTAAAAATGTTAGAAATTCCAGATTTTTTTTTTAAAAAAAAAATCAAAGGTTGAAGCTTTATCCAATTACCAAGACTTTCGTAGGGAGATTTGGGAGGGTCCCAACTGGAAGCCTAACCACCGTCCTTCTCTGATTGACCCGGGACCACGACCCGCCCCAATTCAATCTCGCAAAATCGGACACCGGCGGAAAGCGAGGACTGCAATTAAGGTTTCGAAATGAAACCCTAGAGCTGAAACGAGCTTGGTGTCTGCAACACACGAAGGACGTGAAGAATGTGTGCGGTCTTCGAGTGCCCCAAGTAGTTCTAGTACACGCCCACTGCCAAAAAGAGGGTCTGAAATTCGTCGGAGATGGTGGTGGTCTTCATCGATCCGATCGATCGGGGTTTTCTTCGAGTGAGGGAGAGTGTCGAGAGAGAATGAGATAGTTGGGGAGAGAGAGTGGTGCGAGAGAAAGAGTGTTGGGGGGTGGGAGAAGGGGTGGGTGAGGGGGTGGGAGGGTGGGCACGGGTGGGGTGAAGAAGAAGGGGATTTAGGTTTTGTTTTGTTTTTTTATTTTTTTGAATTTTTTTTAAATAATGATTTTTTTGAATTTTTAATTTCTATATGGACCCTTAATGACACGTGGTGTCCTGTCATTGTTCACATGGGTACCACGTCATCAGTTTAACAGCCAGACTAACGGATGTATGAGACTATCCTAAAATTAACTATGACTCTGAGATAAAAAAAACTTCAAGTAACAAATGTTGAAAACCATGAAACTTAAGAGTAATAAACTGAGATTTACTCAAAAAAAAAAAAAAAATCTTTTTAGTTTACTTAATGCGTATAATTTTGAAGTATGGAATGATAAAATGTGGTACGCATAAATGTAATATCTTGTATTTTATTGCAAAGAAATTTAAGGTGAAGAGCCGAAGCTTTATTACCAAAGTTAAACTTAAAGGCGAAGAGTTTTTTTTTAATCTTTTATTTTTGGTCATGATTTATGCATGCAACTTGATCAAGTATGTAGAAATGCTGGAAGTATTGAAGTGAGAAAGCCCAGTGGCCAGCATGCACCTGCTGCAGTAAAACTTGCTGTCTAAAAACCGTAAGTCATGCTTTAACCTAATAAGAATATAGGATCCGGATAAAAAAAGTAAATAGATAAAAACATGAATCCTTAAAATTTGCAGAAATATAGGTGGATGATTGGAAGGGCATTACAGACGAAAATAACTTATCGAATCTAATGAGTTATTGGAATAAATAAGTTTCTTTAATAAATAATTGGATAATTGTTTTCGTTTCTTCTTCAGCACAACTTGAGTATAATGAATTATCAAATCCAATCCGAGACACCATATATATCCAAAATGGTTCCATGGTGTCCCACCCCCTTTATATCCAAATGGTATTCATTCGACTGGTGAAGAGAAGATAATCGAGTGCGCTAAATCTTCGTAAAAAGTACAAAGTTTTGATTTGATGTTGAAATTAGTTCACCTTTTACAGCTTCTAATTCTAGATGCAGGCCAGTTGTAGAGCAGCATGTGACTGTAATCCATAAATTGTGGATCGCTAGAGAGATTTGAGATATACGACAATTTGTAATACATTGTGATTATATCGTTTGAAAAATAAAATAATTGATTTCTACAGGTGATTTGAGGTATTAAAAAGTCGACAGTTATGGTAAAATATAAGAAATTTTAACGAAACACTCCCGGTACTTTTTACTTTTAATTAAAATAATATTGTTACTCTAAAAATTCACTCTTGGTACTATTCACTTACAACACCTTTTTGTCTTTTGTTAGGGACGTTTTGATATAGGCGTCTCGTTTTTTAATTTTTTAGACTAAACATACACTCTTTTTGAAAATTTGATCAAACATTTTCCTAAAATTTTGGTTATTAATTTCAGTTTTTCACATAAGTTCAATTTTGTTTAGAATTTTAGTTTTTCACGACTTTTCCTGGACATTTCGTTTTTTTTTTCTTTTCCCCTTATCCCTATATTTATGCATTTATTATCCATCTCTATGCATTTTTTTATTGTTTGTTATAATTTTACCTTTTTTTTGTGAATATAGTAGAATATTTATAAAAAAAAAATGTCAGATTTTATTATTTAGGAGACCCAACACATAATAAAGATTTGTTTGATTATATAGCTACATCTAGTTACCTATAATATGGAACATTTAGTTTTATAGTGGATTTGATTTTTGTATTTCTTGGTACATTTGGAATGTAAATGTATCAAAAGGGTTATCTGATAGAGACATTTGGTTTTGTAATACATTTGTGATTTTTTGTTCATTTGGTCTTTTGATACATTTGAAATCTAAACATACCAAAATGGTTACTTGACAATGGGCACATTTGGTTTTATGGTATATTTGAAATTTTGGTACATTTGGTTTCTCTGTACATTTGAAATATAAACGTACCAAAAGGGTTACATAACAATGGGTACATTTGGTTTTATGGTACATTTGAAATCTAAACGTACCAAAAGTCGATGCTTTTGTTCTCAAATGTATCATAAGTTTTAAGTATATTATATATATATATATATATATATATCTATCTATACGTGAAAACATATGTATTGAAGACTTTTTATTGAGACATTTTTAATAGAAGGAGATTTTTTTTCTTTCTTTTAAATACTGATAATAAGGTAATGAGGAATTAGTTAATTAATTTTTTTATTTTATTAAAAAAATGTCATTTAATGCGTAGAAGGGGATTGACGAAATTAAATTCCTATATTATAGGCAATTAGTTGCTAAGCTACCTTATGTCTCTATATAAATGCATTTAAATTAATGACATAGAAATTAAATAAATAGAAAATTATTGAGGTGGCAATTGATCAAAGCACCTTAATCAAATCTTTAAAAAGAGAAAAACTTGTGTGGGGCTTGGCTTATCATTGGATTTTGTTGAGTGGCACTACAATCCACTCAAAACTCACTACGTGGCAAGTCTTAGATATAATATTTTACCATTCTTTTATATTTAACATTCTCATACTTATTTTTCTATTAATTAACATACATATCTAATGGTGCATTTTTTTTCTTCCCAAATTGTCCCTTATATATTTTTGCCGTAGGACTCTTCACTTTCTTCTCTTTCCCACTTTTGCTTCTTGCTTTTGTTAAAAAAATAAATAAATAAAAATATGCACCCCAAAAAAAACCTTATCCCACCTTATCATGGAAGTAACCAAAAATCTCTAAGTTTTTTTTATTCCTTATTAATAGTATATTTGATCGCATATTAGAGTTAATTCTTTCTTTCTTTAATTGGGGGTTACGGGTTCAAGTGAGGGTATTTGGTTTCTTTATATTTTATAATAAAAATTAGGGTATACTGACACTACCTTCTTTACTATGAGTATTTTATTAATATATTAGTCTAATCTTTGATTTTTGAGAGTTTTAATGAAAAGCCCATGGTACTGTTCATTTTAAAGAAAAACCACATTTTTACACTAAAAAGTCAATTCTGGTACTATTCACTTTACTCTTTATTTTTTTCTTTATTATTAAGACTCAAAGCTTTCAAGCCCTTATCATTAATTTTCCTTTGATTTTTTTTCAAATGATAGGTTTTTGCTTAGTATTTTCTAAGCTTATTATATGGCATAACAAGCTAAATAACCTTGTAGTAAGTGATATCTTGCTTTTAGTTTAGATATGTTCTCTGTAAAAATCTGAAATCCACTCAAAGAGTTAAGTGTACAAATAGATTGCGAAAAAATCAACTCGAAAATAGTATGCACATTTGTATTTAGAGAAAGGAGTGGGAAGAAGATGGCAGAGAATTTGTGGGAAGAAGACGGCAGGGAAAAAATGGGAAGAAAAATGAGAGAGAAAAAGAAGAAAAAAAATGAACCATTAGATTTGATTTCATGGTGTATAATAATTAATAAAAAATATAATTATTAGAATGTTAAATATAAGAGAATAAAAAAAATATTATATTTAAGACTTGCCACGTGGCGAGTTTTGAGAGGATTGTAGTGCCACTCAACAAAATCCAATGGCAAGTCAAGCCCAGCACAAGTTTTTCTTCTTTAAAAGAGATGAATGTTTAATCTAACAACTATAGAAAAGATATAAGACATTCTAATTTTCTCTTTTGATTAAAACTCAAAGTTTTCAAATTATTTTCATTAGTTTCCTTAAAAATATTGCTTTTATGATAATTTGTATTGTTAGTTTGTTTGATTCATATAGATGACTAAAAGTTTTATAAGTCTATTGAATTTTTCTAGATGACCTTTAGATAATGATTAAGAGAATGAACAGTTTCGATTATGATACAGTAAAATAATGTCATGATGTCATGTAAAGAATTTCTGTTTATACGTAAGGAATCATGCAATATCTCTAAGTTAAATCATTATGTTCATGGTGAACACACTTTAATTAAAAAGTAATTCTTCTAGTGTTGTAGCTTGTCTTCGTTCGGATGACTTTATTACTCCATGATTAATTGGTATGCAATAGTTCCGCTACGATGAGCTTGCCTCCCTCAACATTGATGTGACATGACTCCCTCCGCAGGTGGTTTTTGTTTCTTTATCTTCAAGTTTTCTTGGCTTGCCATGTTTCTAAATTTTAAATTAATGTGAATCTCGAATTACAGGTTAGTATAGCTCTTCTGATCTGTAATTTTCATTTTATCCCTAACATTTTTTTAAAAGCCAACTTGCTAGTGGTTTAAAACACGTTGGCTACAAAGTCAACCTGCTAGTGGCCATAAAGGAACGGGACATGGCTGCTAAAGAATCAGCAGCATCTTGTTGATAACAAATCACAGTTGAACACGTGTTCATCCATGATTGGTTATCAGTAATTTGGACATATGTTCAACTAGGATTGGTTATTAGAAGGGGATGATGCTGATTCTTTTAGCAACCAAGTTATATCCGCCATAAAGGCAATTTTATATCAAACATTTATTTAAGGGTAACGCTAGGAAGATTTAAATTAGAGATTAAATTTGCAAACTAAATAATGTGTCACTAATTAGAATAAGCACGTTATCAACGTCTAAGTAATAAATCAATTATCAACTTCCATATCATTTAGTTTTCAAGATTTTATCTACAAATTTAGTCTTTCTAACATTATCATTCACTTAATTATACTCCACTTGCAGATTGAACCACACCATATAGCAGAGAGCATCTCAGACTACTCAAAAAGAATGTAAGGGATGACCAATATAAGATTGCAAACTTTTGGGAGCGGATTAGACATCAAATGGCCCAACTGATTAGACATGTTCAGCTGTAATTTGTTTTATTAATGTCATTCACTAGTACTTGGATGAAGAGATTCAGTATGACAGATCAATCGTAATTTAAGATTTACTTGTATAAAAAAGTTGGTTATCACTATTGTTAGTAAATTTATGAAAAAATCAGAAGTACTGAACAAACTACTATAAATCATGACGGATCTATATGGGTTAAATGATGGATTATGGATGGTCAATGGGTGCCCATGGATACTCCATATATCACCCTTATCACCATCACAAGCACAAACATCACCATTCATCACTATAATTAAAGCATATCTACACTAAAATAGACCTGCATTTAACTAAATGGGTACCCATTGATTATCCGCATATGATCAGTTTAACAATCTTTCTGAACATAGTAAATAATATTGCACAAATAGCATTATTGGTGTCAATTTTATTACTCCATGATCTCATAACAAACAGCATGTGAATAAATTGTTTAAATCACATTTCTAAGCCTTTGTTATGAGTGTAATACACCAGTCCAGTACAAACTTTACAACTACCATGTGGCTAATGCTATGGAACTAACTACTCATCAATGGATTGTGCAAAAAAATAAGTGAGAGCTGACTCTCCGTGCCGATAGGGAAGACTGTTAAAAAATCTCTTGGACCTGAAAAAAGTAGAGCAGAGCAGTAGAGATGTTATAAAAACATACAACCTTTCGTTACAATTCATCTACGAACATGTTTAACCCCTACGAAGATGTCATCTAACCTTTCGTTAAAAATGTCACATTTCAAGATGTTAATCAAAGGACATATGCAGCTTTCCACAAACAACTTCTTTTACATGCATAATCTAGAAGAAAAAGTAATGTCTTTGTTAATTTATAATTCGTTTTGGTGTAATTCTAACTAATGACTTTGTACTTTCACTTACAAGATAAACAAATGAATCTCACCAAATATGCACATGTAAAATAAATTCCATGAAGAAGATTGTACCTCAAGATAAAATGACAAGTCCTAGATACATCGATGCAAAAAGAAATATAAACGATATCAATCCCCTGCATATGAAGATTATTATGTTACAAAAAATGTCAAGTTTTAATCATCAGTACAACTACGTTTTTTACCATTACACTTAAAAATCCAATGTCCATTTTAACTAAAATTGTTGACTTATATTCAAAAGGTTGTTGACTTGTTGTTTGGGAACATTAAGCATTGATTTACGAAAAATCGGAACTTTATAGGGCTGGTTTGAAAGTTCATTCTTTAAATGACTGAAATCGTTTTATGAAAAAAGATTTTTGGTTCCAAAAGTACTTGAATTGTTTTCTTTAAAAAGCACCAGTTATGTGCTTCTTGTAAGAAGCATTTAAATACTTTTTCAAGATTCACTTATATTTTTATTACAAATTGGTTCCAAAAACATTTTCACCAAGAACGCTTTTGGTCAATCTGCGAGTTGCAAAATTAGTAGAAATCAATTTTAACATCCTCAACAACAGGAATGAAAGGAGAGGAATCCACCCTTAAGCAACCAACTGCCTGGACCAACCTGATACAACTTGGTCCTCTTGCTGCTAAGACCATTTTCAAAGGAGATGCCAAAGTTTGAGCATAAAATTTAAATTTTGACAACTTATGTGGCACCTTGACATTTTTTAAAGTCTTGTTCTCCAACTGATATGTCAAATTAAATTATTATTTTATAAAATAAATTATTAAACTAATTAAAATTTAATAAAAGGCATTTAAAGTTTAATCAGTAATCTGTTTACCTTCCTTGTTTGAAAAGAAGAAAAAAGTAAAATAATTGCATCGGTCAACTCAACATTAATTATAATAAATGATTAAACTAATTAAAAATTAATAAAATACATTTAATAATTAATAAAAAAATATTTGAAGCTGCTGTCAAATTTGATAGCGACCTCTTTCGTTGCCAATCCTTGTCATCACCACATAGGATTTGGCACTTCGATTGGAGAATATTAGTGTGGTCTTTTTTTTTACTGTTATAATTGATGTGTACATTTTGGCATCTCTCTTGGAGATGCTCTAAGAACTCAACGACATCAGAACATTCACATGCCAGATTGCTCCCCATATAGAAGAGATAGGCCCCGACGAACATAAAGAAAATTCAACCCATACACCACTTTATAAGCACTCTTAACAATTAAGGTGTATTAGATTTTGACCCTTACAATGCATGATTAATGGACACCCTTGTGGGGGAAAAAAGAGTGGCTATGAGTTCCTTGTTCTAATGAGACATACAAGGGTATATCAAAGAAGAAACGAACTCAAAACAAATCAAATTGACAAAGACATAAACTAATACGAGTGCCAAACCTCATGGTTCATTGTGAAAAAAAATTGAAGCCTTGTCATCCATTTTGAAATTGACTCCAAAGATATGGTTTCTAAAATCTCTCCAGTTTGAAATTGACTTTTTTTACAAAAAACATTTGTAGTAAAAGTGTTTTTACTGAAAGTACTTATTAAACTTTTTATGCTCTTGAAGAAGCATTTTAAAAAAAGTGTTTTTATGACTCAAAATCACTTAAAACTATATTGATATGTTCTTCTAGGTTTCTGGGTTGTATCACAAGTTCCATCCCTTTTCCAAAACTTGGATTTCTGGTTTTTTTTGGTTTTATACATGAGAATTTTTCTATGACATAGAATAAGAGCAGGTTATTTTCAAATACAATCGAAAAAAATATAAAACTAGTTTAATTGTTTACTTCTTTTTAACTGGGAAGATGATTCCGTTCTGGCCTCTGTTCATTTTTTCTAGGTAAAGGATAACCATAATTTAACTAGCTAGGAAGCTGATCACTTTGTGCAATTCATTTAAATTTTCCGCAGAACATTCGGAAAATCATATGGCCAGTGTCCACGAAGCATGAACATTAGGTTTTGTATTTGTAAAAACTAAAAAGTAAATGCTGATTTACTTTTATATATGTACTAATTAAAAGGAAATTGGAGGATACAAGTCTTTGAGCCACTATCTTCTACATACAACTATGGCCTTGCGCATCGTACAAGTAGAACCAAGCAATCTGTGTGTTGTTCTGTAACTGCAATTTGTACTTTGTTGAGCAGTATTTGAGTTCTCATGATCTTCATCCGTTCTTTCTACAGCATAAGCGAAAAAAAGAAGAATAGAATAAGAGATTGATACCACATTGTTTGCTCGTAGAATTCTTCAGTTTTTTTGGCGATTGTTGATTTTAACACAAGAAGGGAAAGGAAAAAAAAATTTACGACAAAACCTTATATGCGTGATATTAATGGTTTTGTTTTGTTTTTTTGGTCTGATATGATAGTCATAGGGCTAACCAAACTTGTAGTCAAACACTATTTTAACGCCATAAGGGATTTTTAGTATTTTTTTTTTCACATCGATCTGATTGGGTTTTCTTGTCATGGAGGGGGTTTGTGAAATGATTTTGAAACGTCAGGGGTTGTTTGTGTTACTTTCAAAACATGATAGCGTTTTCTGAAAACCCGAGAAATCTTAATGAGTGTATATATAATTAACTCATTTTTCATTTTTCATATAACCATATATAACCCACATGCTGCAAAATTTTCTCCAACATTTCCAAATCACTGTCGTAGAGTATTTGATTTTCTTACTGAAAGTTAGAGATACCTTATTGTACATTTACACGTCTCAATGAGTAACTCAATGATCCAAGCGATACACATAAGAAGCCTCTTAGCTATGGTGCAGAATATACGAAACAAGTCTCTTTCGTATATTTATATTTGATTAATCTTATAATTAGTGGTTTGTGATCCCTGTAATTAGTTTTAGGACACACATCCAACACAGGACATGTGATTAGTTTTTAGTACAAGGGTAAAAACCATAGGTCCTTCATATATAAATAGACAATTAATCCACTAAGACAAATTAAACATTCAATAGAGGACTTCTCAATCAAGCTCAATTACCTTGATCCATCTAAGCAGCAAATTGAGTACCTCTGAGCAACCTGCGATTTCTTCTCATCAAAACTCAGTTCATTCATCACAATCTCAACAATTTATCAACTCAAACTCATCTTGCGGCACTGAGATTCTGCATATAAACAATGAATGATAATGAAATGCAACTATATAGATTTAGATTAAAATTAATTTCTTCAAGACACATTCAATCTTGAAGAAACCAATATTAAATCCACTCATACAATGTATGTGAATGGTTGATTTGATATTAACTTTTGAAATCAAAAAAAGAAAAAAGAAAAAAAGTGTTTTCCAAATGAATGTTTCAGTTCAAAACCATTCTTCTCGAAAAACCATGACAGATTCAAGATAATAATTAAGAACTATAAGGTATGAAATACATATCATGACAGAGTCAAAACTACAACCGAAAACCCTTGTTTATTTAAATCGATATACACACAAGCATGAAGATTTTGATGTTATTAGCTTTGTTAAGTGTTAGTATTGTTATCGAGATTCTCTCGACTTCACAAATCTCTCCAAAATCTCCTAAATTGCGTCAAGAATAAAAGTGCATGGTGTTGGACATGTCTTGCTGTGCTTTGCAAGTCGTTTAATTGTAATTAAACTTTGTACGTACTGATGTATTCTATATATTGTGTAATTGGGAATGAAATAATAAAAGGGAAAATATATTTTATTAATGGCATCAGAAACTGATAACTAACCTGAAGTAGTCAGGAGTCGAGCAGACCTTCAAAGTCGAGCAATCTTCTGCACACACACTGTCCTAAATACAACCTTAATTTTGTCAAAACGTATAAGAAAATTGTTTTAAGGCTGTGTAAGATCTAGCTAAACCATTTGATCCTTCTTGGTGGTAATATTCTTCAACTTCAGTCATTTACCTGCTCCAGACTCCACCAAATTGACCACCCAATCCCCCAAATATTCCCACTATAATTAGAGGGAGAGAAAAACAGCAGAAAAAAAACTATATATAAAGAGAGGCAAATTGAACTCATTACAAAAAAAATCACACGTAATTATGAACTAAGTCTGTGAAATAAGTCTATTAGGGTTTAGAGTTTGTACTGGAAAACGAAGAGAGTCACTCAGTCAGCAGCAAAAGCGGAGGAGCAATGCTTCAAAGTTCCCTCCGGCAACCAACATTCCCATACGTACTCGACGTCGATCGATCATAGTACTGATATATATGGAATGTTGGAAGCCCTTGAGGGAAATTGAAACCTTCTCCAAAACTCAATCTCATCAACCTTGACTAATTTCCAGTTGACACCAACCTTCACTGCATGGGTTTATATAGAATACTGAGAAGTTTGAAGTTGCTTTCGAAAATATAAAAGCTGATAAACGAATCCGATCTTTAACGAATATTAATTTATAGCTAGGTATCTGTGTAAACCCTAAACCAAATATAAAAGAAAACGTGCAAAAAAATTTAAACCTTTGACTTTGTGACAGATCATGGATACCGACTTCTTTTTAATCAGTGTAGCCAAAATTCTGTGGAGAATAAAGATCGACTTATTCCCTCTCCAAGGGTCAAGCCTTCAAGGTAATTTTATTTGATTTATTTTTTCATTACACACGCACACATAGGAAATGTTTACTGTTTACATTTTTCATGTGGATCAATTGAGGTGGTGAAATAAAAGTAATGTTATTCATACCATATTTTTATACCATATTTCTATACCATTTTAGTTGGCATTTGATGTGGACACCCATATCATTTGAAAAATTTGCAAAACCCAAGGAAAGAAAGGAGAATGACTCGTAGTATACCACAATCATCATTTAATTAACTAGTTTTTCTTAATTATTAGTTTATTAAATAATGAACTAAAATTAAAAATCTGATCAATTCAAATGAAGTGGTTGTCCACATCAAATGTCACCTAAGGTGGTATGAAAATGTGGTACAAAAACATGATATGAATAGCATTACTCGTGAAATAAATCTCAAAATTCAATGGTAATAAGTAAGGTGGTGAGCATTACCACCACTTAAGGGTAGTGAGCAAAAATGCACCAATATAATTAGGGTGATGTTATCCACACTTCTTTTTACCTTTCATACACCCTTCTCAATTTTTCTATCGGAATGAATGAATTGAACAAGACTCAAGGACAAAATTAACAAAGAGTATGTATGAAAGTTAAAAATGGGTATGTGAATAGCACCACCATTTAATTATTCAAGAACTTATATTTTCAAATTTTAGATACTTGAAAGACACAATAAAAGAGAGCATTGTGGCTTTCTCATCCACTTAAGGGCGTTCACCAATAAGAGATGCAAAATGCCTTTGCTATCTTTTCTTTGCTGAAAAATTCTCCAATGGCAAAATACAAGTTATTCATCTTCGACGAAATATGTAAATATAAATCTAAATTTATATCCAGCATAACATTTGAGAAACCATCAGAGGTGTTCGTGTTACTTTCAAAATCTGAAGGGGTTCTATGAAAACCTGAGAAACCTCGGGGGATGTGCGCATAATTAACCCAGCTATGTTTGATATGTTAGAACACGTACAATGAAACTTACTATAAGGACATGACGTAATCCTACTTGAATTTCTCTCAAACAGTATAGTCCTCAAAACATATGCACATGTTCTTGGAGTGTAGTTGTCCTCTAAAATAGTTGTAATATCAAACTTGTCATTTTTATATGGTTACTGCTCATGGCGAGGAATGAAATGAAATGAAAAGGAGGTCAAACGTCTGAAATAACCTTGAACATAAGGTATATAACTTATTCTGAATGAAAAATTTAACGGAGTTAGAATGAGATAACAAATTAATGATTTCTAAAAGTTGATATGATAAATTGCTTAAAATTATAGTTTATATGACAAATTGAAAAATGTCTAAGTTTATTTGACATTTCAAAAAGGTGTAAGCTAATATATGACATTTGAAAAAAAAAAAATCTTTTTAGTTTAGTTAATGCATATAATTTTGAAGTATTGGGTGATACAATTGTGATACATAAATATAATCTCTTGTATTTTATTGCAAAGAAAGTTAAGGTGAAGAGTCGAAGCTTTATTTACCAAAGTTAAACTTAAAGGTGAAGATTTTTTTCTTAAATCTTTTATTTTTTGTCACGATTTATGGATGCAACTTGATCAAGTTTGTAGAAAAGGTAATATTAGAGATACTAAATTTGCAAATTAAATGATGTGTTACCAATAGGAATGAACACATTTATCAACGTTTAAGTAATAAATCAATCATCAACTTCTATATCCTTTAGTTTTTAAAATTTAGTTTACAAATTTAGTCTTCTATTATTACTTTTGCGGGACTGCAAGAAGTAGTGAAGTGAGAAAGCCCAGTGGCCAGCATGCACCTGCTGCAGTAAAACATGGCAAGCATGCACCTGCCACAGTAAAACTTGCTATCTAAAAACTGTAAGTCATGCTTTAACGTTTAACCTGATAGGATACGGATGAAAAAAATAAATAGATAAAAACATGAATCCTTAAAATTTGCAGAAATATAGGTGGATGATTGGAAGGGCATTAGAGATGAAAGAAACTAGTCGAATCTAATGAGTTATCGGAATAAATAAGTTTCCTTAATGTAGCTACACAATTATTTTCATTTCTTCTTCATCACAGCTTGAATATAATGAATTATCGAATCCAATCCGAGACACCTGATATATCCACAAGGGTCCTATGCTGTCCCACCCCCTTTATATCCAAATGGTATTCATTCGACTGGTGAAGAGAAGATAATCGAATGCACTAAATCTCGTAAAGTACAAAGTTTGATTGGATATGAAATTAGTTCACCTTTTGCAGCTTCTAATTCTATACGCAGGCCAGTTGTAGAGCAGCATGTGACTGTAATCCATAAAGTGTGGATCCATATAGAGATTTGAGATATATAACAATTTGGAGTAAATTGTGTGCTCATAACGTTTGAAAAATGAAATAATTGATTTCTAGAGATGATTCATGGTATCAAAAAATCGACAGTTATGATAAAAAGTATTAATTTTATGATAATTTGTATTGTTAGTTTGTTTGATTTATATGGATGATTAAAAGTCTTCAAGTTCACTGAATTTTTCTAAATGATCTTTAGATAATCATTAAGAGAATCAATAGTTTTGATTATGATAAGGTAAAATAACGTCAATGTATCATGTAAGGAACTTCTTTTTACATGTAAGCAGACATATGTAATATCTCTAGTTATATCATTTTGTTCATGGTGGCATACACTTCGGTTGAAAAATAATTCTTCTAGTGTTCTAGCTTGTCTCCATTTCGGATGACTTTATTCCTCCATGATTAATTGGTACGCAATTGTTCCGGTAAGATGAGCTTGCCTTCCTCAACATTGGTGTGACGTGACACCCTCCGCAGGTGGTTTTTGTTTGTTTGCCTTCCAATTTTCTTGGCTTGCCATGTTTCTAACTTTTAAATTAGTGTGAATCTCGACTTAGCCTCACTCTTTTCCCCAACATTTCTTTAAAAGCCAACTTTCTAGTGGTTTAAAACACGTTGGCTACAAAGTCAACTTGCTAGTGGTCATAAAGCCAATTTTGTATGAAGCATTTACTTAATTATGCTCCCACTTGCAGATTCAACCACACCATATAGCAGAAAGCATCTCAGACTGCTCAAAAAGATTGCAAACTTTGGAAAGGCCAATTTAGTATTGCAAACTTTGGGTAGCGGATTAGACATCAAATGGCCCAGCTGATTAGATATGTTCAGCTGTAATTTGTTGAATTAATGTCATACACCAGTACTTGGACAAAGGGATTTAGTCTGACAGATCAATCGTAATAAAAAAAGTGGTTACCACTATTGTTAATAAATTTTTAAAAAAATCATAAGTACTGAACAATCCAATATAAAAAAATAAAGTTTGAACGAAAAGCTCACGGTACTGTTCATTTTAACGAAAAACCACATTTTTACACTAAAAAGTCAATCCCGATACTATTCACTTTACCTTTTATTTTGTTCTTATCATTAAAACTCAAAGTTTTCAAGCCATTTTCATTAATTTTCTTTATAAAAAAATGACGGGTCTATATGGGTGAAATGATGGATTACAGTCAGCGGGTGCCCATGTATACTCCATATATGGAAAAAGATCCTTGCTGAATTCTTTCCCTAGGGATCCTATGATAGTAATCATTCATCGTACATTGTATGATCATAAATCATTTCAAAATTTAAAATTAAATATAAATAATACCTAACCAAAATTGATCACACGATATATGATGAATGATTACGATCACGGAATCCCTAGGATCCCTAAGAAAATGATCTAGCGATGATCCTTTTCCTCCATATATCACTCCTGTTACCATCACAAGCACAAACATCTCCATTCACCACTATAATTAAAGCATATTTACACTTAAATAGACCTGCATTTAACTAAATGGGTACCCATTGATCATCCGCATGTGATCAGTTTAACAATCTTTCTGAACATAGTAGATATTGCACAAATAGCATTATTGGTGTCAATTTTATTACTCCATGATCTCATAACAAACAGTATGTGAATAAATTGTTTAAATCACATTTCTAAGCCTTTGTTATGAGTGTAATACACCAGTCCAGTACAAATTTCACAATCACAGTCTGTAACCCAGAATAAAAGGGTTGAAAGAATGAAGTGTGGCTAAAATGCTATGATACTAACTACTCATCAATGAGTATAAAAAAATAAGTGAGAGCTGGCTCCGCGCCGATATGGGAAGACTGATAGAAAATCTCTTGGACCTGAAAACAGTAAGAGCAGTAGAGATGTTATAGAAACATCTATCCTTTCGTTACAATTCATCTACGAACATGTTTACCCCCCCTACGAACATGTTTAATCCCCTACGAACATGTCATCTAACCTTTCGTTAAAAACGTCACATTTCAAGATGTTGATCAAAGGACATATGCAGCTTTTCACAACCAACTTCTTTTATATGCATAATCTAGAAGAAAAAGTAACGTCTTTGTTAATTTATGATTCGTTTCAGTGTAATTCTAACTAATGATTTTGTACCTTTGCTTACAAGATAAACAAATAAATGTCACTAAATATACACATGTAAAATAAATTCTGTGAAGAAGATTGTACCTCATGATAAAATGACAAGCCCTAAATACACCGATGCAGAAAGAAATATAAACGATATCAATCCCCTGCGCATAAAAAATTATTATGTTATGAAAAACGTCAAGTTTTAATCACGTTTTAATCATTAGTACAATTACGTTTTTTACTATTACATTTAAAATCTTAAATAAGGAATTTCAAGTTTTAATCATCAGTATGCTCATAAGACTTACCAAATCACTCCCCATCCAACCCCATTACAGGGGCAGGGGCAAACTTCTGCAAACTTCTCAGCGTCACTAGAGTTGACTCTTCTAGATATTAAATCATCATATATATCTGCGACAATTACAGTCACGCGATATAAAATCTGTGATTCACAGGTTCAGAATATATATATATATTAACAAGAATCACTGAGAATTACCATAAACTGAAAACAAACTGTTCATCACACCTGCAATTTTAAAAGCAATATAAGAAACTTTTCATTTCGCAGTTGGCACACAAGAGATATAGCAATGCAGAACTAAGAGCTTCATCTCAGAATGTAGAGATTTGAAAAGATAAGAATGTACCAATGAAGAGAATAACGTAGCGAAGAACACGGACTTTCGTAAATTCTTGCAGAACCCATATTATAGCAAGGAATACAATAAATCCTGAAAGACTCGTCAGTAAGGATCAGTAATGTACGGAATTATGTGAATAATATAAAACAAAGACGTATTGCACGCATGTGAAGATACTCACCAATACAAAGTCCTCGAAGTGTCCACTGTATAAAACATTAGAATTTTTAGAACGCAAGAGTGAAGAAATTAAGATCCTGAAAAGTTCTAACACAAAAATATGAGAAAGGAGAAACATTATGATCTGCATATGTTTACTGCGCTTCCTTACATTTTTTGCCACAAAAAGCACAACTAGCAGGGCAACGCCCAAACAACCAGCAGCAATTCGAGCAGTTAGGAGATTAGTGGATGCGAGTATTAAAGCCATTCCCCAAAATGATGAACCTAGATCTGGATGCAGAAAGAAACAGGAAACTATGAGAACCAAGATCTGGATACAAGTCATGACTATTTAGTTTGACACAAAAGCCAATTTTAAATGACCGTAAGAAAAATACATATTTTTGAAGCCAACATGGTTTGCATATAACACCGGAATGCATGAAATATGAAACCATGAGAAACAGTCCTACTTTAGCATCAGATGCCATGTTCAGTGCCAGCATACACAATCCGCTCGTTTCATGAACTGAGACACATCTTAGACAATCATACATTGAAGATGACGCATAACAAACTGAGGATGGAAAATAGTTTCTAACGACAAATGCACGTGTGAGAAAGTAAGAAACTTAATATGAGGAACTATGTATGCTTAAATCCAGTAAGACACTCGTATTCATGCTTACAACTTCAAAAATTGCATCTCAAAGTTTCAGCCCATAATTAATGTCTCGTAAAGTACAAAAATAAGGATACATTGCAATGAAAAATAAAGTTTAGGGACAAAGGTGTAGTACATCCTGCAGGCAAGATCAACCAATATATACCACCACGCGTTTGTGTCACCCCACCCTCATCTGCGTGAACCTGGATACCCTCCACCTACAAAATTGATTCAAACAATAAAATCCATCAGTGATATGCAACAGCCCTAGAAGCTAAGGACATTTAATGTAGTGGTACGTGATAGCAAGTTTGCAACGTGTTGTAGTGTATATCAGCCTTCAAACAGAAACACTTCGTATGCTGTGCTCAACATTCACCACCAGAAAGCTTCAACTATTGTAAGTTTGAACAAGTATAAAACCTATGAGTTGCAAAGGAATAGGAGATATACAGGAAACATTTAAAAGAAATTGATAAAACAAGCGTATAAATAATAATAATCAATAACTATGATGATAAGAGTTAAAATAATATTAGTGACAATAGTAATTGCGAGAATGGATCCTATTGAATATATGCAACATTCTAGAATGGGTGAAAGCAGAACAAGCTTTAGTCTGCTGACAAGCTTCTTAGAAAAGTAAAATGCAAGTCATTGATCAACCTTCTAAACAGAATATTGTACGAGAAGCAAGGAAGAAGTTTTTCAGCTAAGGATCTTTTCAATCCCATGATGAATTAAGGACTTGATGAATCAGAAAGTGTATCATGATCAGGTGTTTAAACTCAAACTCATGCAACATGAGAGGTGAACTCTTCTTACTTAACAAGCGAGCGACTTTGAAAATAACAGACCAAGAAAAATAACGCGAAGATATTTTAAACAAGAACCAATTAAGGAAGACTGGGGGTTTGCCTATGGTGCCAACCTTAATTAATACTTAGTTTGAAAAGCCTTGTAACTCTAAAACCAGTATTTGTGAAGATCAAGATAAGTGCAAGAGCTCTAGTAACAGCGAATGACTGAGAACTTTGCAAGCTTGAAGACAACGAAAGCTTTGAACTTGAAAAGGATTGTGTGAAATGATATCTTCAAATACAGTTTTAGCTGAGAAGCTCTGTTAAAGCCTAATGACCAACAACGTTGTCTTAACAGTTTGTGGGATTATGATCTTCCTTGGGCTCTTACAACCATCACCAAATCGTTCGTTGGCCTAATGTTTTCAAACTATACCTTCCTTTTGGCCATTTCCCTAATCAAGGCTTTGTTATCATAGTTCTACACACATCTTGGATTAGCTTCCTATGAGCGAATTCAACCCAAGGACAAAACAGGGCACACTAAAATACACAGAGAACAAGAAAATGCGTTGGTGTAGACATATTTACTTAAGGATACCTTAATCAAAGTACTTCAAATTGTTATATGGTGTAGATAATTCCACATCAGAAATTTAAAACCTAGCGTAGCAATAAAGAAATTCAGTGAAAAGAGCACTAAATAACAGAATGCCTGGTACGTTGGACCACCAGTCATTCAATCAGACAACAGAAGGCCTGGTACATTGCTTCTCTACGAAGTAGCATCATACAGAAGATTAGTTGCACTCAAAGATCTAAAGTGACACTGAGACTTTCGTTCTAATGGACTCCTCAAGTGAACACCAAAAATGATTTCCCTTGGATCCTTGACTAGGATACTGTGTTAGTTAAAGATCCTTATTACCTAGCTTGAAGTTGTTAACAAGTGAACAAATTACATTTATTATTTTGTGAACCTGTGTACAGACTATCACCAAGAAAGAAATTTTTTGGAAGAACTGGAGCTCTCAAAAATAGAAATTTGTATAAGAAAGCAGTTATTCTTTTCTCTTTGGATCTGACCGCATCATTTAAGAAGCAAAAAGAATAGAAAACATTAAACAGCTTCTTCTTACCTTGCCACATGTGAGTATGCAAGCAATTGCATGGCTTGCTTCGTGCAAGAAGACCGTGATGAGCTTAAAAGGCGTGAGTAGTATTGTCCTCCAAAGCTATAACAGTGCGAAAAAACTTGTAGATCAAAAGTCTAACTGGATCATGTAAGTGCTAAACCAATAAGGAGATTGATTAAAAATAAAGTAAAAAATAACGCAAGATATTTAGCCAAATAAACATGGCCCTCTACAAATCATGTAAGATTAGCCAAATAAATTCTAAGTTACTCTGCTATATTCATATCCTTCCATTCTCATCAAATCTCCTCGCACAACCTGAAACAGCACTATGAACGTTCCCAAATCCTCTAGGTGCATTGGCAATGGTCTTATTGACGGAGTCCCTAGTTACACATGGCCAAACCATCTTGGTCGCATTCTTTCATCTCTCCCTGATTGCTAATCCCTCATGCACACATTGATTCTAATATCATATACATACTCTTGTTTGATAACCATTTAAAGAAAAAAATACCGCAAAAATGTCATTTCCAAAGTGACATTTGGTTTGGAGTGAAAAGAAAAGAACAAATCTTATGAAAAATCTTAATTTGGAAGCTACTATCAAGTTCTAACCCCATTCCGATATTCTATCCACCGCATAACATCATGCATTATTAAGCTGGTTAGCATAACTTCCTCACAACAATCATTAACCAAGAAAATACCAGTGGAAACTAAAAACGGCGTTTCAGAAATCAACTTTGTTAGTCCAAACCACTAAAATCAACAAGAAACTGAATATAAACCAGCACAAATGTTAAGAAAAAAAAAATCAAACGAACGATAATACGTTGGGCCTTATATTTTTCATTTTTAGGATCCCAGTTCAATTATCTGGTCAACAAGTGGACTATAAACCCCTTAAGCTTCAAGTTCAAGAAACCATAATCAACACACCGGAAAAACCACCCTTAAGCTTTCTTTCTACAATTTACAGTTTACTTTACCGGGAAACAAACAGTTCAATTATCTGGTCAACAAGTGGACTGTAATCTCCTTAAGTCTCAACTTCAAGAAACCATAACCAACACACCGGAAAGACTACTCTTAAGCTTTCTTTCTACAATTTACAGTTTACTTTCCCGGGAAAAAAAACAGTTTCTGTGAATGAAAAAATAAAGGGAAGCGGCATACCACAAGGATCACAACTGTGAAGACTCCAATAGTCGCCAGGAAGACGACCTGATCATGCTTGCAACAGGTCTTCAGCTCCCAATTCGGCATTCTTCAAGTCCAAGAAATCTGAGAGACAGAAAGAGAGCAGGAAAGGCACAGAAAAATGGTTGTTCCCTTGTCTCTTCACTTTCTTTCTTTCTTATATTGGTCAAATATTTAAACAGATACAGTGGGTATTTTCTCATTGAAAGAACGTAATGGTAGTAGCGCGTTTACAGCAGTTTTGAACTTTTAGATCAATCTAACGGTATCTAGGCTTACTAACTTAATTCTCCGTTTCACACTAAAAAGATTGGGATTGCTGGATTTTTAGAAACTGCTTAAAAAAAAATTCAAGAATTCAAAGAAGCTACCGAATTTTTTACCAGTCAGCCCTCTTATTTTTAATCGTCGATGGTGTCCAAACAAAAACATGTCATGTTTTTTATACGCCAAAAAAAAAAAAATAGAAAATCTCAGAGAGATGGAGAACCCTTCTTCTTGAACGCGTGAGCCGTGGAAGACAAGTTTGTTGTTTGCCGATTAGAAGAGGTTGAACTTGAATGCATGAAGGTTGAACTTGAATGCATGAACCTTTCTTTAAAATAATAGATAAATAATAAAGAAGATTATTATTGGTACTCAAATAATAGTTTATTTACCGTTGAATTAATCTAAAGATATATTTAAAAAAGAACCTCACAAGTCCTCAAAATGAGAACCTTAGTTGAGCGTCATAGTTTTGTAAAAGCATTTTTATTGTTTAATGTTGTAAAACTTCGTTTCTTCTCTTACTTTTCTAGTTTCCTTTGGAGGGAAGACAAGACAAGGTCAGACTGACTTTGGTCTTTCTTTACTCAAACGTGTTTGGTTATTGTGTCAACCAAATTTCACCAGCTAATGATATTGTCGTTTAGAGAGAGTTGTCTCTTGCACACACGCATGAAGGATGCAAGTAGATAGAAAGATCGAACACAATTGAGTAAAGAAAGACCAAATCTCACCAAAGGGTTGAAAGGGCCAATAACATGACAAAAAACCAACATTGTCGTATAAAATAAGATGGGGTACTTTAAATGCCCCCTTATGAGATTGAATTGTTATAGATTTCACAACCATTTTAAATTTCAAACCATATAAGTTTTTGAACCTTATAAAAAAAAAATGGAAAATTTAGAAAAATAATCAAATTTTAGACTCCATGCAGAATGATAGCAATCATTTTAATTTTATAATAATTATAATTAAAACTTGATGTAAAAGTACTAATATACTCTTAATATTATGATTTATTACAATAACCAAAACACAACCTATATATGGTACAATTTCAATCTCCAAAAGGATACAACAGCCGTGCGTTTACCTTGGGCTGCACTTTCATTGTTCAATCACCCATAAATTTTAGAACCTTATTGGAAGTGCCAAGATGCCTACCAATGTAATCTTGAAGACTTCGTCTACTTTTGATAATTGATATACATACATCTCAGTAATTGATATGAAAGGTATGTAATATATGTGGGATTTGAAGAGGATAACATAAATTGTACTATATTCTGTGAACCTGGTTCAACATAAAGGGTGTATAGAATTGTTAATACTTTTCATGATTAAACTGTCATGTTTCAATGGTTTGGAACAACTCTTAGTTCCTAACTTCTGTATCTCAAATTGTTACATAGTGCCACATATATATGTTTAACGTTCCTTGTTTTCACATGGTTGAACCATTATGCATGTATCTTCTATTAATCACTATGCATTGCAAGTACGTGAGGGGGACTTATATCATATAATTGACCTAAATGCGAAGACATGCACATGCAGAAGGTATGATCTTGATCAACTTCTATGTGTCCATGAAACTGTTGCATGTCGAATTTGCAACACATCATTATACAATATGTGCTTCCAATTCTACACAATCAATGCAATTGTGCTAGCTAATGCAAAGCTCATTTGGCCGGTTGGAAACAAAAGTGAATGGAGTGTGCTGGAAAAGGTGCAGAATTGAGTGTGTTACCCACAATTAGACAAGCTATATTTGGAAGATGCAAGACAAACAGAATCCCATCTCAGGGGGAGGAAAGGATGGTGAAGAAATGCAGTCGATGTGGTGGAACATGCCACATTCGCCAAACTTGCAAGAATCCAAGTGGACTCCATTCCAGCACACAATTGTGAATGTTTTTCTTTGGAATTTATTACTTTATTGGCTTTTATATCATTCGAGTTTAAGAACAAAAGATGCAAAGAGTTTATATGATATGTTTGCTGGTTTAACATACGACTTTCCAAGGTTTGTGTCTTGTAGTTATTCATGCAGTAGTGTTCAAAGATATATTACTTAAAGGAGCTTTTGTTTTTTTTTTTTTTTTTTTTTTTTTTGTTTGTTTTTAATTCATGCTTTCATTTTGGTTTAAAGGTTGCAGATATAAAATGTGTAGTTAAAGGTTGCAGATATCTAAAGATAGTTTAAAGGTTACATACAATAACGTGGGAATTCGGAAAACTCTTTCCATCTATTATAAGTTATGTTCTGGTTGTTGTGGGACTCTAAAATTAAGGGTATATTAGTATTTTTACATTAAAATTTGGATTATAATTATCATAAAATTAAAATGGTGGCTATGAGGCATAATTTAGTTCTTTTCCAAATTTCCCGCCCAGGGTTGGGTAGATGGGCGCGGGGAGATCGACGAGGGGAGATTAACGTGGGTAAGGCTGGAGAGAGCAAGCTGGACAATAGAACTTTTACGGGAATAATACTTCTATTACTTGTTTAGAAATATATACATGTGCTATCATAGTTTTACAAGGAAACAAAAAACATATACACAAACCTACTTAATAAAGGACTCCTATTATTTACATTCCCTATTTTTCCTAATATTGACTTACGCTAACACTCCCCCTCAAGTTGGTGCATAGATATCATACATGCCCAACTTGACAAGTGAGTCATCAAACCTTCGACTACATACTGCATGAGTTAGAACGTCTGCAAGTTGCTCCTCTGACTTCACAAAAGGTATTGACACAATCTTCCTTTCAAGCTTCTCTTTAATAAAATGTCGATCAACTTCCACATGTTTTGTCCTATCATGCTGTACCGGATTATCAGCTATATCTCTTGCTGACTTATTATCACAATATAGTCTCATGGTTTCCTTTGGCTTGAACCCAAGTCCCTCAAGAAGCTTTCGAAGCCAGAGAATCTCACAAATGCCGTGAGCCATTCCTCGATACTCGGCCTCAACCGAGGATCTTGATACTACCTTCTGTTTTTTACTTCTCCATGTAACCAAATTTCCTCCTACAAAAGTAAAGTATCCCGAAGTAGACCGTCTGTCACCTACACTTCCTGCCCAATCAGCATCCGTGAACCCCTCAATCCTTAAATGTCCATGCTTCCGATAGAGAACTCCTTTTCCAGGTGCAGACTTTAAATAAGCTAAGATACGCATAACAGCAGCCATATGATCTTCACTCGGTGAATGCATAAATTGACTTACTACACTTACTGCATAGGCAATATCTGGACGTGTATGAGCCAAATAAATTAGTCTCCCTACAAGTCTCTGATATCTCCCCTTATCAACTGATTTCTGATTCGGATCCAAACATAGATGATGTTTTTCAACAATAGGAGTATCAACTGGCTTACATCCTAGCATACCAGTTTCTTTTAACAAATCCAAAACATACTTACGTTGTGACAAGAAAATACCTTTCGACGATCGAGCAACTTCGACTCCAAGAAAATACTTCAAATCCCCTAGGTTCTTCATTTCAAACTCAGCCGCAAGATTTCTCTGTAGCCTTGAAATCTCATCACAATCATCCCCAGTAATAATCATGTCATCTACATAGATGATTAGGGCCGTCACTTTTTCCTGTCTCCGTTTGACAAACAATGTATGATCAGAATGACTTTGGTAATACCCAATCTTTTTCATGACTTAAGTAAACCTATCAAACCACGCACGAGGCGATTGCTTAAGCCCATAAAGAGACTTACGCAACCGACATACTCCGGTACTTCTACCAGCACTGTACCCAGGAGGAAAATCCATATATACTTCTTCCTCCAAGTTCCCATGAAGAAAGGCATTTTTCACATCAAACTGGTTTAATGGCCAGTTCATATTAGCAGCTAAAGATATCAAAACTCGTACCGTATTCATCTTGGCAACCGGAGAGAACGTTTCTTGATAATCTACACCATATGTTTGGGTGTATCCTTTAACGACCAACCTTGCTTTGTACCTGTCGATTGATCCATTGGCTTTGTATTTGACAGTGAACACCCAACGACAGCCAACTGTTTTTTTTCCCTCTGGTAAAGACGTCACCTCCCAGGTATTATTCTTCTGTAGCGCCAACATTTCTTCATCCATTGCGTTTGCCCATTTTTGATCCTTTAGAGCCTCCTCCACACGGGTTGGTACTCGAGTAGCCTCCATATTGTCCACCAAAGTCTTGTGCTCTGATGCAAGACCATTGCATGAGACATAGTTGGTTATTGGATACTTCACTTTGCATTCCGGAGAAAACCTGTTAGGAGGCACACCCCGATTTTGTCTCGGTGGCAGCTTATATGTATTTACATCATTACTTGTATTAGTTACATAATCATCCACAATACTTACCTCAGGTATATCCAGAGAAGATTCATTGGGCAGCACTGTGGAGCTAGAGAGAGAAGGGGGTACATTAGTAGGCTCGTCAACAACCTGTCCTGACTGTATGCTGCTATCGGTGACTGTTGGAGATTTATCACTCTCGGGATCACTCTCATCTGGAACCGGTCCTGACTGCATGCTGCTATCGGCAACAATTGCAGATTTATCATTCTCGGCATGTATAATCACTGCCCCATTATGCACGGCATCAACCACAGGGATTCCTTCCAAGTCCAACCATTTCAGATCATCACTAAAGCTCTCCCCCTGGGGATCTGAAGATGAAGATACGGGCGCATAAAAATACTCGGATTCAGAGAAGGTCACATCCATGGTCACATACATATGACGAGTCGCAGGGTGATAACATTTATATCCTTTTTGGTGAGAGGAGAAACCAACAAACACACAGCGAAGTGCACACGGATCCAACTTAGTGCGATGAATTTTCTGAATATGCACGTACGCCACACACCCAAAGACCCGGGGTTGGAGAGTATGAGAAGACACCACAGGAACATGTTGAGTGAGGACTTGAAACGGAGTTTGAAACTGAACCACCCGAGAGGGCATACGATTAATCACGTAGACGGCATAAGTAACAGCTTCAGGCCAAAAAACCTTAGGAACAGAAGCACCCAGAAGTAGTGCACGTGCCGTTTCTAAGATATGGCGATTTTTCCTTTCAGCCACCCCATTTTGCTGTGGAGTATAGGGGCAAGTTGTTTCATGGAGAATGCCTTGATCACCAAGAAACTCTGACAACTCACGATTAATATATTCACCACCATTATCAGAACGAAGAACTTTAATCACAGAGAAGTATTGGGTCCGAAGCATTTGAGAAAAATTCCGAAATACCATACCAACATCACTCTTATTTTGCAACACATATAGCCACGTCATACGAGTGCAATCATCAACAAACGTAACAAACCACTTAATCCCAGAAGAAGTAACAATCGGAGATGGCCCCTAAACATCAGAGTGCACAAGTTCAAACGGTAAAGCTCTTTTATTCATACTAGGCGGAAAAGAAGCACGATGGCTTTTAGCAAGAATACATACTTCACAATGTAAGTCTGATTCATTTATTCCACTAAATAAACTAGGTAACATATGCCTTAAATACCCAAAAGATGCATGGCCTAACCGACGATGCAACAACCACACTGCTTGTAAATTACTAAACTGGGACGCGCAAACTGCATTTGCTCTTCCAGAAACGACGTCGTCCATGTAGTACAACCCCTCTCTCTTAGTGCCACGCCCAATTATCTCCTTGGTCTGAATATCCTGGAGTAGATAAAAAGACGGATACATTAGAACAACACAATCCAATTGTTCAGTAACTTGTGGTATGGATAATAGGTGATGGGATAAAGACGGAACAAGCAAGCAATGATGTAAGGGAAGTGATGGGGTGAGATGCACAGTGCCGGCACCACACACGGGTGCCAAAGTACCATTGGCAGTAGATATATTTTTCCTGTGAGATGTAGTCATGTATTGAAACATATTTTTATCATATGTCATATGATCCGTTGCCTCAGAGTCCAGAATCCAACCTGTATGGTGCTGTTTCTCGGAGGCTAAGAGAACATGTCCCATGGTACCTGTGTCGGACGACGAGGCACCCTGAGTACGAGTCAACAAATTCTGACCAGAGGCACTGGGGCTAGGCACGGCTTCCTGAACAGTGGGTGTAGTCGCAGCAAGGGAGGCACGGCCTCCACTGGACCCGGCTGCTCCACGCTCCTTGGCACGCAATTTTTTCTTTAACTCTGGGAACCAATCAGGCACTCCATGCTTAGTAAAGCATGTATCCTCAGTATGATGGGTTTGTCCACAAAAATTACACTTCAAATCATCTTTATTTTCTCGGTTGAAGGGACGAGAATTTAAAGATTGATTAGAATAATTACTAGAACGATTTGTACCAGCCGGCCGAGATATCATTGCCATGGACGGCAACCCTCCTTGATTGTTACTTCCACCCATCATGGTAGCATGTCGTTGAGCTTCACGTCGAACAACAGAAAACACCTCCTCAACAGAAGGTAAAGGTTGAGTACGTAAAATATCACTACGCACTTTATCAAACACATCATCCAATCCCGCCAAAAAAGCGTACACACGATCAATCTGAATTTCTTCTCGAAGCGTCTTGAGATCCACAGCACATACCATCTGGATTGGTCTCCGCTGATCTAACTCCTGCCAAACGGACTTGAGATCAGCATAATACACACCAACTGGTCGACCCTCTTGACGGAGTCTGAATGATTTCACCTTTAATTCATAAATTTGAGAAATATCTGACCCATCATAGTAGGTCCGAGCTACCTCTTCCCACACTTCTTTAGCAGTATGTAGGTGAATGAAAAAACCCATAATAGTAGGTTCCATGGAGTTGATCAACCACCCTTTTACTATTGCATTCCCTGTCTCCCACGTCTCATACTCAGCACTAGCCTCAGCCGGCTCCTTGATACTCCCAGTCACAAAGCCCTTCCTACCGTGTCCAGTGATGTGCATCTCCAAAACCTTGGACCAAAGAGGATAGTTTGATCCATTTAACTTCACGGTATTGGGTACAGCAGACGCATCACTCTGAATAACGATAGGATTCACGACTTGATTATTGGTTGAGTTACTGCCCTCTAACCGCATCACGCCACTGCCTCCTGAGTCCATTCGGTGTTGCTCACCAAATCACCAAATCAACCCAAAAAAAAAAACCCGATACTACGTACACGCAACCACACCACACAGACAAAAACTGTGCAGAGAAGTCCAACACGATACTACGGACACGCAGCCACACCACACAGACAAAAAACTGAAGCAGTACAAACGGATAACCAATTTTGATTCGTACACAACCCGCACGGCAGCAGCCCCAAGTTGCAGAAAACCCAGCAATTTGCAGAAACCCCAGCAATCTGTACACAACCCGCACGGCAGCAGCAAGGTATTGTGCTGCACAGCAGTATACAGCAGCAGACTGCACACACACAGTCTGCACACACAGCAGCAGCACACACCCACACGGCAACCTGTTTTCTGCGGAAGATTTGCAGAAATAAGGTCAACCAAGCACAGCGGAAAAGAAAAAAAAAACTAGGGTTTTGGCTCTTGATACCAAATAGAACTTTTACGGGAATAATACTTCTATTACTTGTTTAGAAATATATACATGTGCTATCATAGTTTTACAAGGAAACAAAAAACATATACACAAACCTACTTAATAAAGGACTCCTATTATTTACATTCCCTATTTTTCCTAATATTGACTCACGTTAACAGGACACACTGCTCAATGACTGTGTTGCAAGGTTCTTGTTTGCTTTGAAAAACACAGGCACTGTATAATCCCAGTCCCACGGCACAAACAAAGACGGGTTATAATGTTTATGAATGATCGGAGGCACGAAGAGCGAACTGGAAGATCTGGAACTCCAAGGCTGTGATACCTTCAGATACAACACAACACCACTAATATTCCCATCAAATTATGTATCATAAGGTCTGTCTGCATTCCCTTTTGTTTCAGGAGTTGATGACTCGATCGGAATACAACTATTGATGAAGGTACGCCTACGCCTAGCTGCTTTGTATTCATGGTTTTTAAGCTCTTTAGTTTAGATGCATTTGTAGTTGTTTTGTTCTTTAGGTTGTCTTGAGTCGTTGTGCCACGCTTTCTTTCTTCCATGGTAATTAATGTGCTTCCTCTCCTCGGATGTTTGTGGATCCTCACAAGTATAAGCGATAACATTAGCATTACGAGTTTCGTTGTTGGTACGGAAATATATGTTTGGGTTTGCCAGTTAAGGTTTCAACTATCTTTATTTGTATCATTCACAGTTAGGAAGCAGGTGCGAGACGTAATTTTGTTGCTTCAGATTATATGCTTCTGTTCTGTCTGATTATTTTGATTTCTTCTTCCTTCTTTTTTCTTTGTTTCCATGGAGTATCGATAATTTGTTAGTATTAGACAGAGTACAAGGCTAGATTGTAGAATTCTTCTAACGAGTCAATGACAACGGAATCATCTCATCGTCATTTAATCAACTGTCAACTATCAGCTCTTCCATTCTTTACAGAGGCATGAGAGAAAATTGTTGTTAATTTGGCCAACTTTCCTTATGATCCTTACAACTATGCCTTTTTGGGCCAGGCATACAAATATTATTTGGATATTGATTTTTATTTTTGTTACTGGTTTGATGTTGAATTGATTTGTCTGTAAAAGTTAAAAGTCAATTTAAATGTTTTCTTTGATGATAAGAATTTTATAATTACAAGCAGCTCAATGTGTTGGGACTTTTTGTGGACTGCATAACTGAACCAAATGAGAAGCTGGTGGAATTTGGTGTAGGAGGGATATGCAATTCCTGTGCTGGTAAGTCTACCTATCTAATCCTTATGGTGATCCGGCAACCATCTAGTAAGCGACTATCGCTAGTGTGAATGAGTTGTGTACTAACTGTAACTAAATTTTTTCAGATGCAGATCCGGCAAATGCTGCAATTATTGCTTGGTGCGGAGGAATCCCTCTTGTTATTCAATATTTATCAAGTCTAGTCAGAAACACTGTAAGTAGGAGCTTGAAATTTGTGTGTTTGTGGGAATGTGATTTGAAAGTTGGAGCTGATGAAGTCTTATAGAACAGGAGTCACTAACACAAATAAGTTTGAGCTTATCGCTTCTTATAGAAAAGGAGGCACATCGAATTATGCCAATATAACATTTTTTTCTATATTGTACTGGTTTAAAATAATCCGTGATGGTCAAGCTATTATACGCCACTAATCCCTTGGTCGATGAACATGGATATTGATGCTTTGTATTTTAGGTGAATTATGCAATTGGGTCCCTATTTGTCTACCCAACGCATCTTAACAAGAAGGAGATTGTAAAGCCAGAGGTGGTGTTGAATAAAAAGAGTATCCAAGATAACTCTAATGATCCCAAGAAGAAGAAAATAGAGCACACTCTTAAAGAAAGCTCACAAAACAAACTAATTAGCAAAGCTTTTCTTATTTAGCTCTAGGCTTTGTTTTTCCTTGGATGATATACAATGCTTGGGGACTTGGGTATTTATAGCAAACCAAATGAAAGCTACACCACACACTTACTTCACCTACAACATCCACCTACTTCACCTACAACCTCCACTTACTTCACCAACCTCACACACTTACTTCACCTACAACATCCACCTACTTCACCTACAACCTCCACTTACTTCACCAACCTCACACACTTACTTCACCTACAAATGACATTGATTCTCAACACTCCCCCTCAATGTCAGCTTTCATTCTTTGCACTGTGCTGAGTAAACAGCGAAAAATTTCGAGCTTGCCTGTACTCAAACTTTTTGTGAACAAGTCCGCAACTTGATCATTCGTCTTGACCTGTCTCATCTCAATCTCTTCTTGCATAACCTTTTCTCTAATAAAGTGGTAATGTACCTCCACATGCTTAGTTCTTGCATGAAAGACTGGATTTTCCGCCAAGCGAATTGCCGATTGGTTATCACAGTACAATGGTACTGGATAATCTACTGGTTGATGTAAATAGGAATTGTAATGGCAAGTGGCGGTGCGGATGCGGCAATGTCCTCCACGCGTCTTCTGAAAAGCCGGGAGCTTTTGACAAAGTGGCACGCGTCTTCTGAAAATCCGGGAGCTTTTGACAAAGTGGCACACGCTTTTCTGAAAAGCCGGGATTGCGTCTGACGAGCTGGCGATCTTTACGCCGGAAATTCCGGTTTTGAAGAGTGGTGTCTCTTCATTTCTGAATCGGTGAACGCCTCTCTTTTAATAGAGGTGATCGATCACCTCTAGCATGCACACTTGAAAATTGCCCAGAAATCGTCTCCGGCCCGTCGAGATTTCGCTCCATCCAATCCTTCTCTTTTAACTTCTTGAAAAATGGCTAGCTCATCTAACCCATCGAACATTTGCTTAGATTTGAGTCTAAGCAGTGATCCGGTCGCGCATCGTCAGGGTAAGGTATGGTGCCCGTCTTTCTTATCTTCTCATGGCCCTCTTACAGATGAGGACTCTGTGATGACAGATGCAACAACGGCTACGATAGTAGCTCGGAACCTCCTCACTCCCAAAGACAGTCAGTTGCTTTCAGGACGGTTCGATGAGTTGGCCGTTCAAGAGTCCCTGGCTCTCAGTGTTCAGTGCGCTGGCTCTGTGTCCAACATGGGCCAACGCCTTCTTGCTCGCTCCCGTCAGGTTGAATCCTTGATAGCGGAGGTGGAGAGTCTTAAGCAGGAGATCAAACAGCTTAAGTACGAGAACCGAAGTTTGCACGTGCTTGCCAACAATTATTCGACAGGCATGAAGAGGAAGCTTGATGAGCTTGATGATCGTCAAAGACTTGCGGCTTTCTTCCAGAGGCACCTCTTTCCTGGATCATCTAGCGTTCCACCAAGGATTGGGGCCTTGAATGATCTATCTTCGGTTCTTCCCGCTCCTATGCCTCCCACTCCTATGCCTCTCGCTCCGATGCCTTCTGCTTCGATGACTCCTGCTCCGATGCCTTCCGCTCCGATGCCTTCTGTTCCGAGAGTGTTGCCACGTAGTGGGGCCTCACATACACAACCTTTGTGAAGGCTCTATCTTTCTGCCATGTTTTTTTTTTTTTTTGTAATCACTCGGAAATCAATGAACAAGCTTTATTCACTGTATTGGGTTGCCTCCCAAGTAGCGCTTTCTTTTACGTCTTGCAGTCGAACGACGCTTTATCTTGTAAACCCACTTGCAGGATATGGGTTTGACATCTCTTGGCTTTGGCACCAAATCCCAAGTCTGATTCTGCTTAAGCGCAGTGATTTTTTCTTCCATAGCTCTTATCCATTCAGAACTCTGTGATGCTTCTTCAAACACTTCAGGTTCTTTTGGTGCTCCATCAGTTATGGCAGCATTAGCATATTTAGGATTTGGCTTTCGTACTCTTGTTGACCTTCTTAGTTGTGATTGTGGAGTTGATACTTTTACTCTACTAGGTCTAACTTCTTGTGGTTGTTGGTACACACCTGTTTGCCAAGGACTCTTAGGTACTTCTTGGTCGACATCGTCTCCAGTAAGCAAATCTTCAGGCTCATCTGGACTTGATTGGATTTGGGCAACTTGGTCTCCCAGTTTCCCTTGCAACGTATCTTCAAACTCTTTTGGGTCAGGTGACGCCTCATTTTCTGAGCACCAACAAGATGATGCTTCTGCGTCCCATTCTTCCTCCACAGCTAGAGACGCAACGACATCCCAATCATCTTCAATTTTCTTCTCTGAGTTGGCGACGTTACTTTCTGCAGGCCTTTTGAACCAGCAATCCTTCGCCATGTGGCCATTCTTTCCACAATTGTAACACTTGCCCTCAAATCTTTTATTATTCTGGGACTGACCACGGTTGCCGTGATACTTCGGAGCTCCCCCTGGCCGAGAACTCCCTCCTCCTTGATGACCTTTTTCCTTGTCACCATTTCTTTTAGATCCACCACCAGCACGCTGCTTAAAGCTGCCTTTACTTTTGGTGTAGAGCGCTTCCTCTTCACTATTCAGTGAGACTCCTCCCATTTGCTTGGCCATAGCTTCTTGACTTGCAAGCAAATTTTCAAACTCAACAAGCGATGGTTGTGTCGGCCATCCTTGTATAGCGGCAATGAACCCTTGATATTCAGGTCTCAAACCATGGATAATTATTCTCTTCATCCTAGTTTCCCCAATAGGAGCTGTTGGATCTAATTCTGAAATTTCGCGGCATATCGACTTCACCTTGTGAAAGTACTGGGCAATCGTCATGTCGCGTTGTACCATCAATAGCAGCTCATTCTCAAGAAGTTGCAATTTTGTATCGTTCCTCTTCGAAAAGAGTGTAACAAAAGTGTCCCATGCTTCCTTTGGCGTTTTAGCATCCCGAAAGTGCTCCAACATTTCTTCTTCTATTGTGGTCTTTAAAGCAAAAATTGATTTGCCTGCTTTAATTTTCCACTTCCGCAAGACACCGTTAGCATCTTCCGCTGCCGGTTGTGTAGCTTCACTACCACCGACAACCTCCCACAAGTCTTGACCTTGAAGGTAAGACTCTATACACGTTGCCCACGTGTTATAGTTTTGGTTGTTGAGCTTCTTGATTCCTCCAACAACTTGAAGATCACCCATTGTATCGGCAAGACTTTGACTACACCGAACAAGCTTGAGTGACTACTGTGCAGAGTAATACACTACTCTCGACACAAAGAAGCTCCCTCTCAAGGTTTGTGATAACCCCAACAATAATCTCAAGAAATTTTTTCTGATGTGGAAGATCAGTCAAAACTGCAACCACAGAGTATACTCGAAATTTCAAGAGACTTTACAACCAATGCTCTACCAAGAACGATCCCTAACCGACTTGGCTCTGATACCAATTGTTGAATAAGAAGAGTATCCAAGATAACTCTAATGATCCCAAGAAGAAGAAAATAGAGCACACTCTTAAAGAAAGCTCACAAAACAAACTAATTAGCAAAGCTTTTCTTATTTAGCTCTAGGCTTTGTTTTTCCTTGGATGATATACAATGCTTGGGGACTTGGGTATTTATAGCAAACCAAATGAAAGCTACACCACACACTTACTTCACCTACAACATCCACCTACTTCACCTACAACCTTCACCAACCTCACACACTTACTTCACCTACAACATCCACCTACTTCACCTACAACCTCCACTTACTTCACCAACCTCACACACTTACTTCACCTACAAATGACATTGATTCTCAACAGGTGGTTGATGTCATGAAGAGATATGCTGCAGCTGAAGCAATAAATGTTAGTTTCAGCAATCTAGCCCAGGCATTTTTGGACAAACGTGATTCTGAAACAACTTGAAGGCAAAGTAGTTTTTGTTATTAGATTAAGGTATTGAGTCAAATGCATGTTGATTATTGGTCTTTGTTAACATTTTTGTGTCGTCTTGAAAAATTTTATGTTTCCGTTTCGGGATTCAATTGTTCTGATTCCAAATGTTTGCATTTCATCACAAGAAATACTTTAATGATCGGTTAGATGTGGATCCAAATTTGCAAGAGCAGCATTCCAAATTACTTGATAACTCTTCGAGTAGTCTGTTATTATCCTGACCTTTAGCTTCTTTTTTCATTTCTAGTTCAAGGAGGCACACAACCATAACACATTGAAGAGTATTGACTCGAAAGAAGGCTTGAGGTGAAGGTTGTGTCTTCGTTGTAGAGTTGACATATGAAGATGTAAGAAACAAGATTCGTTAGATTTCCCCAGTCGACCTTTCTTAATGTACGTGACATTGTGATTCTAACTTTTGGTATTTGAGGAATGAGACGCTCCAATTTAGTCTATTAGGTACATTGAGCAAGAAATGAATGAAACTGTATAGGTAGAATTTTGTCAATACCAAACTGTTTTTCGATTTTTCTTTCTTTCTTTGTTTTGTTATCTTCTTATAAAAAGTTCATACATGGTTCTTCACTATTGTGTTGCGTCGGGTAGTGTGGTTGCTTTGGTTGTTTCTACCATTGTTCTTGGCTATAACCTAATGAATTGCAATGTGAAGTCATAAGCAGTTGATTGCCCATTTCTTGTTACAGGTTCTCGGAACACATACAACTATTCCACCAAGAAGAAAAGAAATTTGCAGAGGAGAACAAGGAAATAGAATGAAAAGAAGACTGATTCAATCATACACAGAGACAAACACAAAATATGAGTTGAACGAATATGTCTTGGATTATATATTTAGACAAAAGAAAGATCACGTTGTGTGTTTTCTTGTGTATGTGCTTTTGTGATTGTATTATTAGCTAGTCTGAGCTTTTCCATGTGCACCTCTGTTTAGAGATTTCTCGAATTCAAAAAGCAATCGAAGAACTTGTGACCCGTTATGTGTGTCTTCCAGGATGAGATGGACGGAATGGATAGAACTATTCAAATTCCGTGACTGTTAACACAGAAGTTTTCACAGAGAAATGAAGAGTGCAGTACAGGAGGTGCTGAGTAGGGGTGGGTTGTTATGTCAGTTAAAATTCCTCTCTATCCCATAAAAGTATATCACATGCATGTCACGTGGTCATTTTTGTCGAAAAATTTAGTAGAACAAACGGAGAGCACCAAAATTATAACTTAGATTGACCACCAGACCTATTTTTAATACCCAAGACCAAAACACAAATCGGTTTTAGTTTAGGAACAATCCTCACTGTTAAGCATATAACCTCGATGATTACAACATTATAATCTTCCATTACATAGGAAAAAAGTTTCCACAATCTTCCCTCTTTGTACGAAATAAGAACATGTAAACAAATAAACAAAATTTCATCATGTTCCGGTGTATGATATGCATTGAATAATGAGAATGTCAAATTTTTTCTTTTTTCTAATTAACGATCAAAACTCTGATACAAACGATATGCTTCCGTGCATAAAAAAGAAACACAAATCCGAATTCTTATCATTTCTTTGTCGGTTCATGGTCCAGCAGCAAAGGTAGGGTCAGTGAAGTGAATTGCTCAACCACCATTTGCATACTTTTCAGTTGCTTTGTTATTCAACCAAGAAACATCAAGAAAAAAAGAAGAGGAGGAAAAATGCCTTTTCATTGTAACAAGTGAGAAATTGGCTTTAATTATTTGTTTATCTTTGCTTTAGTTACCAGTTTTAGCCACTTGTCATGTGAGCAAACGCTAAAAGAAGCAGCAAATTACATCGCAACCCAAAAATGCAACAATAATTTGCATTGTATACCCTACCTAAGGGTTCTTGTCACCGTCCTCTTTGGGCTGCCCTACAAGTTAAGGGTTCCTTGCACAGCTGCGTTCCACCAAAAAAAAAAAAAAAAAAAAAGGCTCATTGGTTTATAGTGCTGTACAGCTGTAATGAATATCGGCCTATTTGCGATTTTGGTTCTTGGAATGTAATCTTTTGTGTATGAAGCTCGGTCACTCTTTGATTGCAAACGATATTATTACTTTATATAAAAGAAGTTTAAATTTAGAAAGTAGTAAGTTACAGAGGAAGGCATTTATTTCATTCTATCATTCAATTGTTTTTTAAATATAAATTTTAAGATACGACATCCTTGTTGAACACGAATGCAATGATATAGGCACCAAAACACAAGCAAATTACGCAATGTATTGGGCGTAGATCATTTATTATTTATGTGCCCAAGAGCTAACAAATTCATATATAAATGAATATAGCGCTAACGATTTGTTTGAGTTTACATTATAACGCAGTCTTATGATTTGAATCGTTGGGTCTATAAGGTGCACATTTCCTCTAATAATTACATAATTAGAAATCATTTAACATTTTGATTGCTAACATGAATATTTCGTTGTTTATACGTTCGATCGTTTACATATCTGGTAATAGTTGGATAACTACTCGACAGCTTTAAGTGGTTTACAACAAACAAGCGAGTGGGAAGGTATTAAATTGTACTTTTTTCGAATTGAGATGAAGAGCAGAAGAGTTACAAGTAGCCTCAATGCCAAGAACATGATGCAAGGACCCAAGATTTTTTCATAGAAAACAACCGACCAACTTGTGTGTAGGAGTATCATTGTGAGAAGATAAAGAAATGTTCTTTTGATAATCATGTAACTAAGAAATGCACGATTCCTTATCCTTGAATTTAATATCAGACATGCAAAATAAATAAATATAAGTATGCACATCGAGATAAAATGGTATGCGGAAATCATTTCACACTCACAAATACGGATAAATTATAGGCTTTAAACTTTTAAACCAATTAACAGTTTTAATTAAAGAATGAGTTTGTAATTGTTTATGAAAACTAGTTGATGTGGTATATAACAGCACGTGGGATTGGCTGCATATTTTTTAAAATGCTACTATCTACAATGTGAATTCTGTATAAGAGAAAGATAAGGGCTTGAGTATGATAATATTAACGCAGTGGTGGTGGTGCTGTATGATAGTACGAAGAAAGTTTCAGATATGAATCTGAATTTTCTTGCTTGAGAAATTTGACCTCGACTCTATATTCTTCCTTTGGTGTCTATATTATTCTTTAATTATATTGTTTTCTAGGTTTGAACTAATATAATTATTAATTATACTACTTGACTTCGGATGCAGTTTCTTCAGAGCCCAGCAGCAAGACTAATGAAGATGGGGGACCATCACTGCAATCCGTCAAAGATTTTAGAAAGACGGGACACCGGGGTACCATAAGCCATCCAAATGCGGTTCTCCTCTAACTGGGATCCTTATTCTTCAATATGTTCCCTTACGTGAGATAAAATGAATCACACGTGTAGGAATAAATTTAGAAAATTAATTTATTGGGGGCATAATTAAGTAGTGGTAAATAATATAAGTTCTCGTGGAATTCCAAAAACAGCGCACGCAACATTATTTGTGGAGTCAAATGATCAAATCCATACATATTGTGTGCTTAGCATACATTCTCACCCTTTGTTCTAGTTTAACCATATCTTAGGTCAATATTGTTATATTGAACTAAGAAATAAATCATATATGTATAGTGATGGGAGGTAAAATTTGTAAGTCCTATGAGAGAAGAGAGGGTTAATGGGCTTTTTTATCATTTTAAGAAAAAAAAACTCACTCTAAATTTAAAAACGGCGTGGTTTCTCTTTAAACATATGGACTTGTCTCATGTTTCTTCTTCGTCGCCGTGAGCTACCATAACCAACTATGCAACTAATATTTTTTGTGTTATATCTGCCTACTGATTTTGATGAAAAGCAAGTGATAGAGTTGGTTGTGGTGGTGAGTTGATTATTATTCGTTGTAGTCCGATTCGACGTCATATCAAGCGACATAAATTTACTATTTAAGCAGAGCCTAAATTCTTATCAAGACCCTTTTTTTTTCCCTGCCACAAACTTGAGGGAGGGCACGTGCCCTCTCTCGCCCTTAATAAGATTCGCCCATGTGCATGTGCAACCAATGTTACATCTGTCAAGCGCAAGATCAAGACTATAGTAAACACAATAATTTGGACAAAAACAAGTTGAGACCCAATTCAAACCTTGTCAAACGACCTGCTTTTAGACAATGTACACGAACATAGTTTTAGTTTCTGTACAGCGGATAATGGTTGGTTATGTGTCTTCAGAAGTTGACCGAAAAAAAAAAGCATTATGAAAGAACTTGAAGGCTCAAATATGTTGTAGTGTTAGTTGCTTGCTCAAAATACGTTAAAAGGGAAAGTAATGAAGAATTAAAGTAGGCCGTAAGCCACATGCATGATTGGAATATAATTGCATGTGACAAATCCAATTATTATCTTTTCTGCTTTAGATTAGGTTCACAAGTCGATTTCCTATCGTGATAGCATAAGAGGAAGTAGAGAAGTTAGATGCCCTGCATGCCCATAAAAATTGCTTTTGGTTATACCTGCTCTTGAACTTTACGTGCATGCGTACATAAGCTTAATATCACGGAAAACCTTTACAAATTACAATGCTTTGGAATGTACATACTCATTCTAGACTTCTAGTTAGTGATAGTAAGTTCAAGTATTATACACATATATACATGTTCTTGTGAAGTATTTTTGCCCCTTTGTTTTTCATATATTTTTTAATTATACAGATAAATAAGAACTTTTTCAGCGTATGCATTGTGCACATCTTTGCGTAAACGATGTTTTTTGCGTCTTATATTTTACTAACGTATTTGATGTAGGAGTACTAGAAGTGTAGCTCAGATTGACAAATTCCGGCATAAATAATGTTTTCGGAGTTTTTGCAGTTCACTTTCTGTCGAGGATATCTTTCCGTAAAGAGAATGAAACTCGTTGCTTTACTATGACCAAAGAAGGATTTCAAGTGTTTGAGATCGTTTTTAGGTCAAAAACATATTTTAAATATTTTGTGTATTTTCATACTCTCCTATTTTAATTCTTTTTGTTGTTATAAGGTTGTGTCACTATTTAAACAACTTTTATGGTTATATTTCATTTATCCTTTCGTTCTATTCTTTACTATTCTGTATAACAGTTTAGTAGTATTCCTCTTTACTTGTAAGTGAGAGGTCATAGGTTGATTCTTGCCAAAAATGGATTTGAACCACATTATTATGACTGACTCATTATGAAGCTAAGCCCGCTCTCTCACTCTTCCTTTAGTGTAGAAATATATCGTTTGTCCAAAAAAAAAAAAAAGTAATCATTTCTGATCCCTCAATTTATAACTTACGCTCACTGTCCCCCTACTGAAAGTGGTTTCTTAAACATGATGGTTAAAACATAGACCTTCAAAATTTTGCCCAAATTACTATAAAAAATAGAATGACTAAAATGATTATCTATTAAATTTCAATTATTGAACTAATCAAAATTTAGTTTTGACGACATATCATTCTAATATCAATCTTAAAAATGATTATTTCATCAATTAAGATTTGGAAAAAGAAAAAAAGAAAGACTTTTTTTTTCGTTAAGAAACAATTGAAAATGAAAAAGAGAAAAATTAGGCAAGCATACAATTTGCTAGAACCCCTTTTCCCACGTCGCTAAAAACATGGCCTACCTGTTTGAGGACAGCAGCAGAATAATTTCACTCCCTCAACTACTTCCACCGAGACCTGCCTGCCTGCCTGCCTTGGTTGCTTGCTTTTATCTCCCTCTAAAACTCTCAACACACTGCAAAACTCTCAACGACTTGGTCATTCAGTTCTCTCCACTGTTGTCCAAATCAACTCCATCTTCTTCATTGGTTCCATCAACAACAAAAAACAATCTTAAGTTCACCACTTATCTTTGTGTGTGGATATGAATTCCCTGTTCTATAAAATCTAGACTTGGACTTGTCCATGTTTATGTTTTAACGCGACATGTTTTCTTGGTTTTATCTAATCCCAACTTCTTCAGTAGTCTGAGTATTTTCTGGCTTCGGCTTTTCTTTAAATTCAATTTTAATCTTAAGGGAAAATGGTAGTTGAGCTGTGTTCCGATAACCCTAGCAGCATGGGCGTCATGAGTCCAAGGATTTCATTCTCCTATGATCTCTGCCAATCTGATGTTGCATCTATGGAACAGCAAACCCACCCTCTCAGATCCAATTCTTCATCCTCAAGAATTAGGAACTCGAGCATGGAGTTTGACTTCTGCGTCCGTGAGAGCTTCGAGCAGGAGTCCTCCTCCGCGGATGAACTTTTCTCCGATGGGAAAATGATCCCGACTGAGATCAAGAAAAAGTCTTCCCATCAGCCAAAGCAGTTGGACCAAATCATGCCTCCATTGCCAACAGCGCCGACTACTAACCAACGTGACACAAAAATAACTACGGCGAAAGAGAGCAAGAACACGATGAGTAGTAGTAGTGAAGGTGATGAGAAGCAGAACTCAAAGTCTTTCTGGAGTTTCAAGAGGAGTAGCAGCTGTGGAAGTGGATATGGCAGAACCTTATGTCCTTTGCCGCTTTTGTCAAGAAGCAATTCAACCGGTTCTTCATCATCATCAAGTGCGAAGCGATCGCTGTTTTCAAAAGAGGGTCAGAATCAGAAGCAGAATTCCAATAAATCTGCATCCAAAAAGCCCTCCTCCTCCTCCGCACAATATTCTGCTGCTTCAATGAGCAATTACCAAAAGCCTCCATTGAAAAAGGGTCAATATGGATCATATGGGGGCAATGCTGCTCCAGTTAGTCCTGTCCTAAATGTTCCTGCAGCTAATATGTTGGGTTTTGGATCAATCTTTTCCAATGGCAAGGATAAGACCAAGAAGAAATGATGATATGCTTATGGGATTGAGTGATTGACATTTTTTTTTATTGTCTAATTTAGTTTCTTGGTATTCTTTTTATGTGATTTGTAAATTTGTTTGGACATCATCTGTACGCCGGGGTTTTGAAGGTTGAAGACAAAGAGATAAAGAGGTGCATGAAGAGAGGGGACATACCAAAGGGCATCTGCATAATTCAAGCCACATGCTTGGAGTGCTAAAAGACAAGGTAACCATAGTTTTTCTTGGTTATTCCACATGCTCTTTTCCTTTTTTCTTGCATTATTTGGTCTTCGTTCTCACATATAGATTTATGTGTATGGTTTGTATTTTTAATTTTTCTCTGAACCTGTATTAGTGAAAAGTTAGAATTCAGAGAGGTCTGATCTATGTATTTGAGGAGTCGTTGAAATTTTCTTTGAACTTGAGTTTGGTGTTTCATTATTTTAGCTTGTTCATTTTTATTTTAATGAATTTTACATTTGTGTGTACTATTGAAAGTATCAATTTCACATAAGAGAAAAAATGGATCTAGTATGTACTTATGAGTAATTCGACTACTCTCTATATTGGGAGTTAGTTTTATAGTAGAACTTCAACTTTTTATAGTATCAGAGTAAGTTGTTTCAAGTGTGAAGCACAACAATCCCACGTGCTCCACGTTATCCAATTTGTGTTATTCTCAGTGCAAGGCTTGAAAATTCGCCACATGTGAAGGGGCGTGTTGAGTGTATCAATTTCACATCAGGAAAAGAATGGATCTTGCATATGCCTACAAGTAATTAGACTACTTGCCATATAGTCAGTTGGTTTTATGGAGGAACCTCAACTTTTTTCATGTATGTACAAGATGCATTATATGAATTGGGTTCTCATTATTTTGTGCAATAATTATTCCAAGTGATCGGGAACATAAATCATGATAAGTCTGAGATAATCGGATAACTTTGTTGATCAATTTGTTACAATATACGAAGGAAGATTCGATCACAAAATCAATTGGCAATAGAAGAGTATAACTTTTAATAAACTCATGCAAGGTTTCTTATTGGTTTTTTAGTAAAACACTTACACATGCTATGCATTTGAATAAAGAAAAACTAACGAAAAATAAAAAAAACTTCAGTTTTAATGAAAAATGACAAATAAAGGTGTAGTGAATAGTATCAGAAAAAGGTAAAAATGTAGTTTTTCGTTAAAAATAAACAGTACCTGAGTGTTTCGTTAAAACTTGATTTGAATAAAGCACCTATTGCAGATGAAGAGAGAGTGATGAAAAGATTGCGAAGAGCTTTTTTATTTTCAAACTAAAGCAAATTTTTGTTTGGGGCTTATTTGTGCGAATGCATGACTAAGCTCGTTTATTGTTGGATTGCTGTAAAACGAGGGAATAAAGTCTTCGTATTCTTCGAATATGATGAGTGAGTGAGAAGTAGGCCCAAAATATCTTGAAGGAGAAATGAGCCTTATGAATACACTGTTATTCTTCCAGCTGCTCGTATTTGGCTTCCCGGAGTGCTTTCAATAGCTCTGGAAATGGTTGAAGATGAATGGTGAAAAATTCTTCGCATGAGAGTTTGAGGTGTGGTAGCTAAAGATCCACAAGTTTAGACATGAGATAAATGACGTTCGGTTAGGCTTGATTATGAGATAAGGCTTTGTAAGATATTTTGGTTGCGGTTTAGTTGTTGATCATGGTGATGGAAGGGCTTTAAATGTAGAAGATTTGTGGTGAGCATTATCAACGCAAAAAAATTGGGAGGTCAACAAAAATCAATGTGTTCAATTTTTGGTGGGTTTGAGATGTAAAGCTAGATTATGGACAAAGCAACTTGAGCGGTTCACTCTAAAATTGGGACTACGCAACTGTAGCAATATGCTATACATTTGATGTGGATTACAAGAGCACTTTACAACAACGCTAGTGTAATTTTTTTCTCTTGAATTCAACTACTTATAAGGGGTACTCAACCTTTTATATAGGTCATGAGTGAGTTCCAAAAGTCTTGAACCCTTCATTCTATCATTGCCTTATCGTTTAATGGGCCGAATAAGCAAGCACAATCTATAAGCTACTTCTTCACTGTCCATTTGATAAGAGGAGAGGAAGTTTTCCTAAATCTACACGTACTAAGTGCAATTCTCATCCACGACTGGTTGGATAGCATTTTAGCGAGCGCTAAGTTTGAGAAAAATTTACGTCTCTTCATAGACTTTTTTCCTATCAATAGCCAATGCAGGGCCTAGAGTTGACGTATGGGCATACCTGTCCTTCAAACTCCATGCCAGAAAGTAATCCGGCTCGCCAACTGTCTTGAGTGGTTGGAACATACTTTAGTTTATACTCTCGTCTCTACTTATCAATAGACAATCTAAGGTCAAGAGCTGTCGTTCAATATTAGTAGTCTTCTTCGTTGCTGCAGTAGTGGTCTGTCTATTGAGTTCCTTGGGCTGATTTGTAGGTCTAAACTCTAAAGGTCTTGATCTTCTCATTCTTTAGTGGGCTCACTTCAGGCTCATCTATTGGGTCACACAACATCCATATATTATATTAATGGCATGGGTCTAGAAGGTCATCGCAAAGTCACCCAACTCATTGCTAAAGTATTTCTTCTTAAGCATGAAGTTGTCACGGTCGGTCGGTCCTTAAGAAAATATAGGGTTGGGTTGTTTTTATTGTTGTTTTTTGCAAGTGTACAACGCTCTTTTTTCTTTTCTTTTCTTTGTTGAAGCGCTTGTCCTTTTAGAATGCCAATAGTCCTTCAATAGTTCAATTCCTTGCACAAGAGGGAAGTCTAAGCTAGGGGTGGGTGTGAGCCAATTCCGCCCTCAAACCGGAATTAGAATCGAAAAATATCAATGGTTTTATTTGATTCGATTTTGCTTAAATTTATTATTAAAATTGTACGATTTGATTAATGTTGATTTTGATTTGGTTCATGTTGTTTTATGGTTCTAACAAAAATTAAGAAAATTTGAACCTTCTACTTTCAACACCAAACACATATTTCAACTACATATTCAAGAAAATTTGAGTTCTCACACCTAGAAAGTTTGTGACCGCAAGAAATAAGATTGGGATGTAGAGAGTAAAAATTGAGAACTTAAGAAGGGTTGAGGAGTTTTGACTATTAATCTCTTTCCTGATGATCACGATGATGCTTCTGTTGAATGGTGGGCGAGAGAAAGAGGAATGGGAAGAGATTAGCGGCACGAATAAGAGATAGATAAACACGCAGAGAAGAAGAAAATAAGAGAGAAGAAAGGGCAAAGGGAGGAGGAGAGAACATACACGAGAAATGTGTTAGGTAGGTCTTTAACTTGTTTAACTTGTTTGATACTTAATAAGTTATAGTTTACTCGCAATAAGTCCAATATCAACTACTATGTATTTTGACACGAGAAATAAGTGAAAATTTTCAAAGATTTTCTGTTATCTTATGTTTTTAGTATTGTTAAGAAGACATTTTTAAAAGCGAAATTCTCCATAAATCCTTTGATCCTCATATTTTTGACAGAATTTCAATATCAACGTTATAAAATAATATACCAAAAACATAAAACGGTGAAGGAGGCATGAATAGTTTTATTTTGAAAAAATCTATTTAATATTTCTCATATTTTATAATATTAATACGATAAGATAAAAAGTTGAGCTGCCGGATAATCTAGAGCGGACAGAGTGGGAGAATCTCTCCCGGCAGCGAGTAAACATTTGCAGAGAGTATCGATTTTTTAAAAAGTTGAAAACACGGGTGCAAGATAGCAGACAGATGTAGACCCAACGAAATCTCCAATACTTTATTTCCAATTTTGTCCCTATTCTATTCCACCAAACCCCCAAACAATACCATTATTTTATTACAACCCCAAAAACTTAACAATATTTTACATTTCGCGCTCTCTGTTATGTTGACCACCGCCCCCGGTGCACTCTGCAGTGCGCTTGGGGTGTACACTGTACAGTGTTGTCGTCTTCTCTTCTCTTATCCTACGCACACGCTACTGTACAAAAGCCAAAGCCTCTTTTTGCAGTGACGAGACTGCGAAAATGGCAGAGAGGAGTCTTCTCCATCTTGGTTTCGATCTCTAGGGCTTCGCGACGACATACGACGTGTCGTTTGCGCATTCCCTTTTTTCTCGATCGGCGCTTTTCATGGTCGTTATTCCATCGTCGTCATCCTCACCGTCAGTCTGAATCGCTTCAGACTCTCTCTCAGCTGCTACTTTTCTCGGTCCATTGCATGCGAAAAGGGGACATATTTCATCAGACCTCGTCGTTTTACGGTGATAGGTTGCTTTCGTTGCTCTGCACTTGCAGGACAGTTGTTGCTGTGCGTCTGTTTTGTTCTTTAGTCGCTTGAAGGAGTGTAATTATTGTACGGACGGCGGGTTTTCTTTATTTTTCTTGTATGTTTTTGGGTATTTTCAGAAACAAAAATTGGGTTTGGAGGAAATGTGAGTCCTTTTTGGTGAAATGGGATTTTGGTTTTTGTGTGGTAGATTTATTTGAGAGTGGAAAGTGAGGTTTTTGGGTTTTGAAAGAAAAGAGCTTTGAGGTTTTTCATCGGTGGCGGGGAAGAAAAATGAATGATTCTACAGGGACAACGGCGTCGTCTTTGGCGATAGCAGAGAAGAAGACGCATAGGCCGGGTGGTTGCGTCGGTATTTTCTTCCAGCTCTTCGACTGGAACCGCAGGTTCGCCAAGAAGAAGCTCTTCTCCAAGAAATTGCTTCCTCCATGTTAGTCTTTTCCATCTCGTAAAGCTACATTTCTCCTCTTTATTTCATATTTAATTAAAAAAACGAAATATAAAAAGTTCGACAACATTTTTGTGTGTTAATCTGACAGCTCGAGCAAACAAAGTTTCCAAGAAGTTTAGAGATGAGAAAATGCCGGTTTCGAAGCTTCATTTGGTATGCAGCTTATTGCTTCTAAATTTAGATTATTTCTTTGTTTTGATGGGTTTAGTTGTTTTAATTCTCTTTCTTTTGTTGGGCATGCTGGGTATGTGTGTTTGAATGATAGATTGCTGATGAAAACCGTGGGGGTTTCCCAAATGCGAAGAAAAATGTGAATCGTAGCTTTGATTTTGAGCACAAGCATGAATTGCGAGCTCCAAGTTTGGTTGCTAGGCTTATGGGACTTGAATCCATGCCCGCCACACACGAGAAGCCCAAGAAAGCTTCCTTTGCTAATGGTAGGGGCAGCGGAGAGAAGACATTTGTGAATAACCATAGTGGTAATGATAGAGATGAATTGAATTTGGAGACGGAAAATGCAAAGCCTGAATCGAGGCCTCAGAAGCTTCAGAAAATGGGACCATATGAGAAGAGGGCAGTGACTAGGTTTGGAGCCGAGGCACTTCAAATTAAGAGTGTTTTGTCGCGCTCCAGAAAGCATCACCCAAAGCTTGCTTCTCCATTGAAGAGTTCGAGTATTTCCTCTGGGAAGAATTCTTCGCGAACTTCTCGGTTGATTGATGCTGCTACTAGAATTTTGGAACCTGGACTTCAGTCTACGAATAGAGCAAAAGGTGCTCTCACTTACTCGCGTTCTTTTCATTATCCTTCAGTGGATGAGGTTGTGGAAGATGGAACAGCAGTTCAATCACCGGGGATTTCTAATCAAGCATGTTATAATGGTGGTGCAGTCAACTCTATGATGGGCCAAACTTCTTGCAAAAGTTGTGGTAATATAGTAGATGTGGACGTAACATCAAATGTGGAGGAGCAACAACCTGCGTTCCCATCCTTTGCTTCAAACTTAGTCAATAGCTCTTCGCTAGTAGCAGAACAAAGGCCAAAGTCATCCATATCCTCCTTTGGGCAAGAAAATGATGCAATTTTCCAGGGATCTAGGAACCAACCTGTATCAGTTCATGGTCAAAAGAAAATACTATCCATTGGTGAACCTGTAACAGAAGGGAAGTGTCTGCCACCAGAAGGTCTAGCTTCATGGCGGTTGTCGTCAAGTCAACCATGCAAGCCTCAAAATGGAGAAGCATCTTCTATTACCTCAAAGAATAGGTCTCAGATGCAGCATCGAATGTCACTAGGAAGAGAAAGGATTCCACCCAGATCCAAACTAAATAGTCTTGATGGCAGAAGAGCCTCATCTGCTGCAAATGCTGTTAGAGGGACCAAAGACTTTGTTGCTTTGAACCGGAATCTGAGTGGTCGTGCCCAACCGAGGGTGCCTACCAAAGTGAACGATTCTAAGTTAGACACAGAGAGGAAAACTTTTCCTGGAAAAGATGACTACCCATCACAGCTAAGAACAACAATACGGAAAAGGAGGATGATCAATGATAGTGGCCAAGTTGAAAGTAGTGGTTTTGTTAGTTCAACTTCCACAAGACAGGAGAATTATCAGTTTGATAAGTCAACTGGCAAAGGGTTAGGAAATGGTGCTCATTTGATGGACCACACTTCTGCTAGGAATAAATTAGCCGGTCGGAGAGAAGGTAACAAAGCAAATGGCAATAAGGACACTGATGTTATTTCATTCACATTTAATTCCCCTATCAGGAAGAAGACTGGAAACCCTACAGGAATGCAAGGTACAAGCACAGACAATTGCATAAAATCACCTCCCCAAGAACCATTACCATTGAGTGGAGATGATATTGGTGCCCTTCTGGAACAAAAACTGAGGGAGCTTGCTTGTCAAGAAGATGATGACATGGCAACAGGTGCTTCATCCAAGAGGTCCACTGCTATGATTCTCCAAGAGCTAATATCTGCATTGTCTGCAGATCGTTCTCTTTCTCATGACGGACACATGGCCAATACAGATATAGCATCACCTGTAAGTCTCTTTGTTTATTCAACTGTGTTTATTGACTTGGCATTACCTATACCGTTTAAGAAAAAAAATATGCCGGAAGTGTAACTGTTTGAGTTTGGGAACCAGTTACAATATATTTGACTACTTTGAGAGAACAATGTTTCTAAATTTCAAGGCATTTGTATTTGGTAACTGGTTTGGCGGCTTGTTTATAATGTTACGATTCTAGTAGTTGTCTAATATGATGCATTTTTAGAATTGCGTTTTAGATGTATGATTACAATTCTTAATATTACTGATGTATGACTATTATAACTGTTTATCAGAGTTGGCCATTACATGCAAGATCTCCCATGGATAATAGTTGGGTGCTTTTCATGGTGGAAAGCGTTTGTATATTTTAGTAATCTTAGATTGCAGCACTGTTTAATCCCTTATACATGTCCCATGCATCATGAAATACTTTTGAGTTTGATTTCCTGGATGCTATATTATAGATATGGAAAGTATTGCTTAATAAGTAGTGGTGACCTATATCAGATAAGCTTAGATATTCATATTCTCGTATAAATTGAAGTTTCTACACAGTTATCACACCTGCTATTGAGATTGGATGTTCGTGTAATCATAAATGTATGGTACATGGGTTCCAAAACTAAAGTCCCAATTTTTTTGTTTTTCTTTTAATTTAAGAACTTATTCATGTTTTATATAGTTGGTTGATTTTTTGTATATCTTATGGACACAAACAGAAAAATTCCTGAACTGGGAATACTACAATGGATACATCATTGTTTCCTGATGGATTTCATTAAACTTTCTGGAGCCTTAGTGCTTCCACCAGGCTAGTTTGGGTTATAAGAGTGTGTCAGGAATTTGAAGTAGAATGGCAACTCTTTCGTAGTTATGAGGAGTTTTCCTGTGGATTCTGCTTATCAAATCACAGTCCATTGGGCATGCATACTCTAGTCTGGCAACAGTAGTTACTATGGCATCTACATGGTATGGAGCTTGTCCATGTATTTTACTTGTAATTTAGATGATGAGTGGAATGAAGAAGAATTCAGGTCTTGGGAATATGTGCTATTGCATTGAGATTAGGTCCTAGATTTGGAAAACTATTTTAACGGAGCGTGCTGCTTGAACCATTGATTTACTTTCCTCACCCTTTGCTTGTAAATACTATCCACAAGAATTTCATATTGCATTGATGAACCAGGGGCAACTCCTTGGTTATATTCACAAAAGTTACTCTCTTGGTACCTATAAGTTCTAACCAAGTGAAAAAAGTTATCAACTTCAAAGGAATTGCAGTCATGAGTTGGTTGCTGGTAGGATGTTTGCTGCCATCTCTTGTGTATGTATTAGGGAAAATTATATGAAGGAGATGCCAAACCAATAAGGGAGAAAAAGTGGATAAAAGGAAGAAAGAGAGGTCAGGAAGAAGAAGGGGTTAGCTAGGATTTAATATTAGTATATTAGATGATGCAAATTCTCAGTAGTACTCTAGTTAACATCTCTAATCAATTATTTGCTGTATGCTTCTTAATTTGTTATTTGCTTCTCCTCCAACTTTTACTGCTTAAGTTTCTGTGGAACTATCGTAGTTAACGCTCGATAGCCTTTGTCATGCAAAATTAGTTGTTTGTATTGTCCTTTAATTTAATCCTCACTGTTAACTTCTTGGAAAAGTACGAATTATTGTCAATCTCTGTTAATGTGCCTGCATTGTGCGCAACTTCAGATTTTTCTTCTGCTTGATTGAAAGGTGATTCGGTACACATTTCTTGACTCATTTAGCTTCTATTGGTCCTCCTCAGGTTCGTGGAAAGACAGATAGATCGGTTGGAATCTTTCATGATGGTCATCATTTGAGCCCTGGGTCTGTCCTTGAAGCTTCATTTTCTTCTAGTAGTCTGGATGATAGCTCAGGTAGAGTACTTGAGTAATAGTAGAAACTGCTATGCAAAACAGATACATAATTTCCTTTTCTAAACTGAGGTGGTAGAGTACTCGGCTAACCCCCTAAAGCTAATTGTGATTTTGTTTTCTTTCGTATCAGTAAGATCCTCTGAATGTGATTCTTATCTTTGTATTGCTTCTGATACAGGGAATAGGTCCGTCTACCCTCACTCAACGGATTACTCTGATGATCAGTTGCAAATGGGTCATGATACTGATAGTGTAGACTCTGCCACTTCAGTGGACAAAAATAAGACTGGCGGTGAGATAATTACTGCTCTTTTCAATAATGTATTGAGGATATTGCATAGCATCGATGCTGGTGGGGAAAGATTGAGTGGAGGCAAGCTCACCCATGCAAATGAAGTTATATTGAATGCTGAACTATTGTTTGGAGATGTGACTCTGCACAATAAGGGGAACATAATGGAAGGTCTTTTCATCAGTCCCTTGCTTCTTGATCTGGAAACTATTGCCGACACCATGATGACAAAATTCTGTGTGTTCAGTAGTTTTGGGGACATCAAAGAACTTGGTGAATTCCTTTTTGACTTTGTCATAGAGTACTTAGACTCAAAATATGGCCGGTGCTGCAATTCCGGATTCAGAGTTTGGAAAAAACTCCCCGTAGGCATGAACCAGAAGTTGATGATTCAAGAGGTTCGGGAGGAGATTCAGAAGTGGACGGATTTGGCTGGAATGATTCCTGATGAGTTGATAGAATGGGACATGAGTCATTCCCTGGGTAAGTGGACAGATTTTAATACCGAAGCTTTTGAGATCGGTTCTAAAATTGACGGAGACATTCTTCAAAGTTTGGTTGATGAAGTTGTGATCGACTTCTTTGAGTGCCAGCTGCTGGGTTCCTTTTGAAATTCATGTAAACTCTAGCTACCATTTTTTGAGTTCGTATGGTCTTTGATCAGCCATGTCACATGTTAAATTCTGTCTGTTAAACCAAGCAAATGTATTCTTTTGTACAAATCAATGGAAGGCTTAGTTCAACTTTAAGATCAGTTACGAGGATATGCAAGAAGATTTCACGGTAATTTTATTTTTTTTCCCGTTTGAGAGTGTCAAGTAAAATTGAGTTGTATAAAAGTTAAAGCAACCTTTTGCACTCCAACTGATGATATGCGCAACTGGTGGGTTGTCCCGGAAGTTGCTGCCTCTCTCTTCAACCTATTGCATTTCGGGTTCGAACTCTCTCCCCTCACCTTAGTATAGATTAATGCAATATATCGTTTGTAATTGGCTAAATACGAGTAGAGAAGATGTTTTCACTCTTTTCTTTTGATTTTCTTAACCTTCGGATGATAAATATTGAAAGAGAATTAAGGGAAGAAAAATCCATCAAACTTTATCATTTACTAGTTACATTCCGAAACAAATTAAAAAAAAAAAAAAAAAGAAGAATTTTAAGTGGTAATCAAATTCCCAGGTCATAAAACCTCAAGCAAAATATTCAGCAATGAAAGAATGAATCGAGACAAAAAAAACCCAAAAAGCACCGAACTTTCAGAACTGTCTGTATCCCAAAACAGTCTTTGGCATTGCTCTGCCATTGCCATTGGCCTTCCTTCCGCCCCTGTTTTCGCCGCTAATAGCATTAGCGGCGGCGGTCGACAACCCCTTCAACTCCTCCATACTCGCGTAGCTCTTCCTCGCCATGACCCCTCCGCCATTGTTGTACCTCTTCTCCCCCGCGCTTGCCGACTTGCTCCCTCTCGAATTCGACAAAACCCCGTTCGCCGCTTTGGCCGAACTCTTCGCCGGCGGGGTCATCTCCTGCAACGACGGAAGCCTCGACGGTGGCTTACGGTTCTCCTTTCGCAACACGGCTGAGAAGTCGGGCACCGATTGAGCGAGAACGGAAGACCCTTTTCGCGAATTGGTCAGATGGGTCTGAAACTTGACTTGTTTCTTCGATGGGGTCGATTTCGATTCGGGTTCTTCGAGCTCCTCTGGGCTCATGTACTTCCTCTTTAGCCGCGACTCTCTGAGTTCCGCGTAGGCTGTGTATCTGGGTCCTCTCTCCATGGGGTAGCTCTCGGTGGCGAACCTCAGGGGGACTGGATGTTGATCTAGGGTAGGGTTCTGGGAAAGAATGAGAGAGATGGGGTCGATGGCTTGGAAGAGAGATTGAAAAGCTGGGTTTTGTTGGTTGGTTTGCTGCAGAGAGCCGTTAGTCTCTGCCATTGTTGAAGAATTGGAGGTCCCAGCTAAGTTTTGTTTTCTTCTTTCGTCTTCTTTCCCTCTCTAGAATCTCAATCAGTGTGCGGAGAGAGAGATTTGAGTTTTTGTTGGTGATTCAATAATGGCATTTGTAGTTTGTGATCTGGGTTTTACTTACTTTGCAATTGAAAATTTTGGATTTGCAACGGTCGATAAATGGAAAGACAGAAAAGACGGTGACTGTGTTCCCTTTTGGTTACTCTTTTTCTTGCTTCCCAACGTTCGGATTTTAAAATCGCTTTGGATACCCTATCGACGGTCCGATTTGACTGATTTTCCGTGATGGTTTTTCCAGAGCCGTTGATCTTTTTATTGTTGGTCATAGATTGCCGTAGGATGATATGACTTTCCAAAAAAGTTCTCTCTCTTTCTGTAGTGGGGAAGGACTTTTTAGGATCTTTAGACAAGCCGGAGATTTGTAAGGTTTCCACTTGGAGGCCCGTTATGCCTCCATTGGTCAAATATTGTAAACAATGAGCCGGAGATTTGCTTGGTGCGAATGTGTGATATTCATAGGGCTAATTGTAGCAAATGATCATTTATCATAGTGGTAGAACGAAGTTGAGTCTTTGCATGACGGCGTGAGTTCGAACTCCGTTAGTGATTAATTTAACAAAACCTATCGTTTGAAAAAAAAAGAAAAAAAAGGCTAATTGTATTTTAGTTTATTTGAGGTGATTTGTAAGATGGATTATGAGGTTTTAATTTTTTTTTTATACTGCACCATGATGTTTTAAAATTTTATTAATTTATACTTTTTGTCTCTTTGAACGTTTACTTTCCCATTGAATTGAATTGATGAGTTTCTTTTTTGTTAATGTGTTGCAAATATGACTTACATGTTAAATCAATTTTGAATGTCACGCTTACAATATCATCTATTTAATGAATATTCAAATAATTTATTAGAAAAAAAAATAATTAATACAATTTTAAAACCTATATAAAAAATATAAAACTTTGTGGGCCGCTTTGAAAACCACCATAAACCTAGGGGCTGTCAAATTAACAAAATTGAAACCTTTCGGCTTCAACAGAGGAACTCCTCACTACTGACTGCTAATGCCTGAAATTAACTATATCTCAAGCAACCCATATCTGTGTTGTCTGTGCCGTCGCAAGAACTCCAGTTTTTTACAGTATCCTTCCGAGAACGGCGGCGGGCCGGCGGCAGAGAAACTGGAAATTAATTAACGGAAAGATGCGAATAATTCAAGTGTTGATTCCAATTATACCATGCCAGCGTACTTAACGGAGCTGATGGTAAACTTGACAGAGGGGGCAAAAGGGACTCAAAACATCGGTCAAGAAGGCAAGATGAGTCGCTTTTAACTATCAATACACGACGTGAAAATCTAAGGTGCCATGGCATCAATATTATGCAGATTACAAACCTGTTTCAGAAGAAAAATGTGACACACAAAAGGATTTGTGCAAATTACACTTTGTGATATTTGTATTTCTGCCTCAAATTAAAACTAGTGATGCTCTGGTCAAATCCATTCAGCACCAGGGTCCTTACAGCTTCAACCCCTTGATCCAGTGCTGCATCAATCTGTTCACATATATAGCAGATATCGGTCAAAATTGATATTACAGGTTGAAATTCACACTGATTGAAGTGAACAGACAACGTAAATTGCAGATGCGTGAACATTTGAATGTGCATGGCGAGCGTGCGTGCAAGCAAATATTTTCTGACCATTTAAGTGATCAATGAATTTCCTTAATACCATGAGTAAGAACTATTTAGAAACAACGATATACCTGATGTCTCTCGACTGTACTGAATCTCTGTAGAAGATAGGCTTTCATGTCCATAGTTCCAGGTGGATTTCCAATACCTGAAACATAATTAATACTCCTCTTTTAGTTTCCAATTAAGGCAAGTATAGACCCTTTTGGACTAAGACACCTAACCATCGGTTGAAAATAGTACTGAAGAAACAAACCTACACACAGCCGAGGAAATTCACGGCAACCGTCCAGATGGCCCATTACACTTTTTACACTGCAACAAGGAGAAAGCAGTTATAAAAAAGTTTGGAACATGAGAGGAGCGGGATTCAGCAGACACGTTATTAATCAATTTTGTATTGCCTGATATGGAGTTACGTGGATCAGCATTTCTAAAAGAATGTGTCACAAGACAATTAAGTTCAAGTTGTTCATAATTATATTCTTTCCTTCCTGCCTTCCGTATGCTTTCAACTAGAGAGCAGAGAAAATAAGAGAGAAAAAGAGGAAGAAACAAAAGAAACAGAAGTACTAATATTTTTTGCGTTTGCTTACCAAGAGAAAGCTAATAAGAACAAAATGTAATTTTGGTTAGGGGCAGTACAAGTTGGGTTAAATCTTTTCCTTTCTTCATGGCCAAGCATTGGGTAAACAAGAATCAGGGAACGTAAATGGCAGATAAAAAAGTAGTGGTTTAATAAGGACAGGAAAATATGCAACGCTAACAAGCTAGAGAAGAGTTTGACTTTCAAATGATCCACGCTAAGCACAATTTTTCTGAGACACAGATAAAATGTTACTGTTGTCACTTCCAATGTTATCAAACAACCTCCAGTCTATAACTTCACCTAACCACAAATTCACATAAAACCGAGTAGCACACATATCAACAACTTTGAGTGCGCCCCGACTCTTCCATTTTTCTACAAGATTCTGAGAAGAGCAATTGAAATTCATTTGGACTTTTAAAGCTCTAACTGTATGGAAAAGGGAAAGATTTGTTTTGAGAAGATTTCAAACAAACAACCCCGGAAAGACTATGTATAGTCTTTGCTTCCTTCTATACTAAATCATCCGAGCCAGATTGGCTTTTTCTTTTTTTCTAAGCATATCAAGGAAAAGTGATGCATAGTTGAAACCAAAAAAACCAAAGTGATGCATAGTTACCCCTTGCTTTTGCAAGGAAATAAAGGCTTAAAGGTAAACAACTAAACAATCTACAGGAAAATCTCGGTTTTCTGTAGCCAAACTGTCAAACCCGTCAAATTAAGTATGGGTAGCTAAAATATGAGACTGAAGTATCCCTTTCTAGAATCAGTATAATGTTTATTTAATTTCTAGTTCGGAATCTGGACACGAACAGGGTGTTTCTTCATCCACTTGCTATTCAGCCAACACTAAGAACCTCAAACCCCTTACTTTACTTCTTCTTATGACATCACCACTAATACACCTCTAATTGAATCTAGTAAGATTCCTGCTCCATATCCTTTTTAATAAGCATGGAACTTAATCACAATGGTACATGAAAACTTACTAACAATGGACTATACAGAAAGCATTCGTGCAAACGTACCTTCACAGGATACAGATTGCAAAAATTGAGAAAATGTCTTTAAAACTTGTTCATTAGGAATGTCAACACAGTTAATTTAGCAGCTCTCGTGAAAGACATCAATTAGAACATACCACAGAAGATATAATTTACTATAGAATCCACCTCATTTAGTAGGTCAGTTGTAGAATCTTCAATTCTAAGTCAGAAACTAGTTGGACAAACTAACATTATGCATCGTTAAGAGATAAAAGAATCAAACTACTTTTTCTTGATTTTGAAAACATATTTATTCAAGAACATACGAAAGTGATAGATAAATTTTCATATGAATTCTGTTCAAAATTAATATTCACACATACCCATTGTGATAGCCATGTCCACCTTTTGGCTGAATCCTCAGAACACCATTTGGTAAGCTCATCTCATCATAAACCTACAAGTCCATGGCTCCCATTTATGTAATGCGACATTGAACTTGATGAACTAAATTAAAGAAAGGAATTTATTAATCTTGTAAAGCCGACATTAAGATACAAAAAAGGCATACCAGTAAAATATGGCGTAGGGGTACTTGATAATATGCCGCAAGTGGTCCAACCTTAAGAATAATGAAAGGAGAATAAATGATGGAAAAATGCAATCGTAAGGTAGCTCTAATCACACTGGCATTTACTCATTCAACTAAAGAAAAGGAGATACATACTATGATGCTCATGGATATTTTGGCAAAAGTGCACCCATAAACATGAACATGAAGAAAAATATTAATGAAAATGGCACATTGCTTCATCACGTTATCCCATTTTGCCAACAAAATTGATCACAGTATTATAATCTTTCATGAGCTCAAAAATGTCAATCATCTGATTACACACCACAATGAAAGATATGGTTTGAAATTTTCAAACATGTAATGATATAGAAATCACCATTGCTTAGTTCATAGCCAGGTTAAATTCTACGTGAGTGATTGGTAAATGATTGTAATCAATTGCAGAAAGCACACTCTGGAGCTAATTAATCATTATTACTTTTACATATTCCTGGAAGACAGTATTTCATGAAACACAGCTCTTCTTCCATCAAAAACTGATTGCAGCATTGAGGAAAATAGGAATAATGATACTAAATGAAAGATCCTTTTGAAGTTTACTTGAACCCTTCCATTAGGTGCAACAGAAATTTACATTATGGATTCTCAGTCTAATGGTCTGTCCAGTATAGAGTATCCTGTCACTTTCGTTGGGACGTCACAGAGTTTAGGATATAAGTAATACAAAGTTATCATAGAACACTTATGGGTAGTGGAGTGTATAACAGTTATGTGAGCCAAAATTGACACCAAAAAAAGCAGACAGAAACGATGAGAACACACCGATTCTCCGCTATAATTCATGTAGGCTTGAGGCTTCACCAACAAAATTGGTACTTCTCCAATGGAGCCTGTACTGATCACAGAGAAGAATCTAAATGAACACCAAAACACATGAAAATGTGGAATCGAAACACTTAAAATACCACTGAAGACCCACCTATTCCAATCAAGGCCTTCGACTGTATTGTATTCATCGCAATGCCTTCTGCTTTAGCAATACCATCAATCATCTCGAAACCAATCTGGTGTACAAAACCCACAGGAAAAAAAGGGTAATGAAAAAGAATTCAACCGAAACACTTAAACTAGTTTATAAGGGTGGAATATTACATTGTGCCTAGTCCCATGGTACTTGTTGCCAGGGTTACCCAATCCAACAATCAGCCAAGGAGTGTACTCCACTTTAGCGCCATTGGTATTATCCGGTAAGGAAGCTTTCACGCGAAAACTTGTGGAAACCGAATACTTCCTTAGAGAAGGAGGGCTGCAAGGTCTTCTCGGATACGATATGCAATAGTTTGGGGCAGAGACAGCATACCACATTGACCTAAACATCCAAAACACAAATTAGAAGTATGGTTAGCAATGGGTTTGAATCAAAAACCACTTAGCACTTCATTAACTGGCCAAGTTTCAACATTTTTAATACCCCAGTTGGCTAAATTCTGAGATTATTTGTTCTTGTTTCCTCTAATTAATATATTCTTCACTAACTATAAGCTTAAGCAGAAAAGAAATACACACAAAATAAAAATAAAAATAAAAGACAAGCTTGGTAAGAGCAGAATATGGAGAAAGAAGGAAAAAAATCACGAAATAATTAAAAAACGAAGAGCAAAACGAACCTGGCTGCAAATTTTGGAGCTTGAATTTGAACTGGGGGATATATGAATGTGAGGAAGTTGGAGAGAGAGAGAGGAGGTGCTTCTCGACGAGAGCTTGGAAGTTGTTTATGGTTTGCAGTTGCAGACGGAGGGAGGTGTTTCAGAGGATAGAGTTAATAAGAAAGATCTAAGATTTATCCGATTTAAGGATACCAGCAAAAACCCCAGAATTTCACTTTCAGTTGGCCCAATGCACCTTCTCATTGATGGGTTGGCCCAATTCACTCTGGTAGTTTTGACAGATCTTATACGGTGTAAATACAATAAATTCATCTAAACAAAAGCCGTCATATTCTATTAGATTAAATTATCTACAGACTCTTATTTATATGTGTAACTTAATGTGCACTAGAGAAAGCCTCATAGATACAAATTGAGCAAGTTTTGTACAATGTTTCTATTTTCACATCTAAATATAAACCGTTGGATTGAACTCGACGGACTGGATGCAAATTATAGTTAAGTTACAATTGTGTAAAAAAAAAAAAACCTAATTTCAAACAATTTCAATTTCAATTTTTAGTTTAAAAAATATAATAACCTATACATTATTACATTATTGTCAAGGACTTTGATTAAAAACTGAAAACTAAAAAGGTCAGTCAAAGAACATTGATAGCTAAGGACTGCATCCAAAGTCTTCTAATACTTAGTTGCCAAAATATTACATAAACTCGAAGAAACTAAATCTTGCAAGACTTATTCTAGCCGAGTTACTAACATCTTATAATAAAGAACTAATCCTAACCCTAATAAGCAAGGAATCCAAATCTTTACCCTATGAGAAAACCCTAAGTCAAAAATACCCTAACACAATAATAAACCAAAGTGCTAACGAGTTGATTGTTTCAGCACCCCCTGTTAAACTCATGATTATAAACAACATGAGTTTGCCAAGAAGAAAACTTATGATAACTTTCAATGCTAATACAAAATTCCACTGGTGCCAGTGCAAGATTACAATACCAAGGTGAATACTAGTGCCAATACAAACTTCAAATTCCAGATGAAAATAAATGCATATGTTGATGTTGTGGTCTTTGAAAAGAAACATATGAATCCCCCGCGTCCCTAAATGAACAAGTTTGTCATATTCCAACTACAACACAAACAACTAAAAGTATTACCATATACGCAACGTTAGAAACTTCTTGAGTGGTTTGGCTACCAGTCCAAGTACTCTAGTGACTTTGTGGTGGGCAACAACATGACATACTATATATAGAAAACTAAATTTTAATCCCTAAATAAGATGAAATTTAGAAAAATGTCTAATACAAGATTAAAAATTGATTTTAGTTCCTAAACTTATTTAATGCCAACATATGTATTCAATGTCTCTTTTTATTTATAATTTTATGAAAATATTATAAATTTTAATTCTCATTATGGTAAGCATCTTATATAAGAGAATATTTTCATACAGATTTTTCGGTACACTTATGTTTTTGCATATTTTCTTATCTGCCACTAATTCATTATAATATATTTAGGTACGAACATTTCGGTACATTGGGTTAGTATAATATGTTTAGTTATGGACATATCGGTACACTAGTTTAGTATAATATATTTAGGTACCGACATTTCGGTACACTAGTTTAGTATCATATAGTTAGGTATGAAATTTTTAGTACACTTATGTTTTTACATATTTTCTTATGTATCACTAATTCATTACAATATATTTAGGTAATGACATTTTGATACACTAATTTAGTAAAATATATTATGATACAGACGTTTAGGTACACCAATTAGAAAAAGTTAAATAAAATTAATAATAACATTAAATAAGTTATCTATTAAATAATAAAAAAAATATAATATGAATTTGAATTAAGTACACATTAAGAGACTAAAATCAATATTCAATCTAATACTAATTTTTATTAAATTTTAACCTACTTGAAGGATTAAAGTTCAAAAGCCTCTAACATATATGCCCAAAAGTAGCAATCCTTATCATGTCGCCAATATGAGCCCCAAAACCAACCAGTGCCTCTTCCCCTTGATTTCCGAGTTGCACGTAATCAGCAGCCCATGTCATACCTGGTCTTCAGGTTAAGACTTCACGGGACTGCAGGCTTTAGGACTGCGGACTACGGCTTCAGATTTTCAACGTTTTCTGTAACCTAGTTTTCAACGACAACTAAGGCGTCTCAACCCAAATAACAATTCCCATGGACAAAGAGACGTAGAACCGATGGACAAATTGATACCAAGCAAGAGCAGATTAAATTCGAAGGATTTAATTTGCTCTGGTACCATCTTAAAAATTAAAATACGTAAAACAGATTAATTAATGGATTACAAAATTATAAATAATACGTAATTCGAAAAGATTATACACCTTGCTATAAATTTTTTTTGTTTTTTTCTAAGATAAAAGGACATGCAAATTCATTGTATGAGAAAGACCTAATACCAAAAAAAAAACAAAAAAAAAACAAAAAAAAAAAACTAGCCCAATAAAGTGAAGATAGCCAAAGCCCATTAAGCAAAAAGGCAGACATAAAGGCTGACCGCTGCCAGTGCCATCAGCTCGCTAGCAACCACACAGGTAATCGTCCAAAGAAAATCAACTTTGTGTTGAATTCGACGAAGGGATCGCACCACAAATTAACAAGCAACAAGGAAAAACCCCCAACCAAAAATCACCACCAAAATCGTCATACCAGAGAAGAACCAACAAATCTGAACTGCCAAAACAAACCCCTACATGTAGAACCAAAAACCCAAACAAAAGGGAGAGGGATGAGGCTAAGGGTCGTCTAAAATTGTTAATCCTAAAAAATAACCTAAGACATAAAATACCCCATATATTCCAACACAATAAAATTAATCCCACACGGTACATTACAATAGTACAACAATTAATAAGGTCACTGCCCCCTAGTACTGTTTCTTTCTTTACAATAATGCAGATTTCAAAGATTTGATGAAAGTTTCAAGTTCTCTTAACCCTTCCTTGGGACATTTAGCTTCACCCAACACCTTCACAATGGCACTACCAACAATAACACCATCAGCTCCCCACTCGGCTACTTTCTTCAAGTGTTCAGGCTTTGATAGCCCAAAGCCAACTGCCACAGGCTTGCTTGTCGCCTCTCTAATTTCCCTTAAAAGGGTTGGAACTTGTTCATTCACCGATTCACGTACACCGGTAACTCCCACGGAGCTCACAAGGTATACAAACCCTTCTGAAGCTTCAACAATGTCTTTCATTCGATCCGTTGGAGTAGTTGGTGTAGTTAGTAGAGCCAACTCTATCTTATTTTTCACAGCTTCTTGTCTCAAACTTTCTGTCACTTCAAATGGAGCGTCTGGAACCACAAGCCCATGTACCCCAACGTCCATAATGTTGTGCATGAACTTTTCAACACCATGGTTAAGAATCGGGTTGAGGTACGAAAATAGAACAATTGGACAAGACAATTGTGGCACCACCTCCTTCAACATTGACATAATTGCGTTGAAATTCGTCCCCCTTGCCAAGGAACGTGTGGCTGAAGCCTGAATAACTGGACCGTCTTGTATTGGATCCGAGAATGGTACGCCTAATTCGATCACGTCTGATCCGCAAGAATCGAGCATCTTCAAAGCTTGAGCCGTGGTTGAAAGATCAGGATCGCCGGCGGTGATGTAGGGGATAAATGCCACTTTGCCTTGGTCCTTGAGTTTTCTAAATGTGTGTGAGATGTTGGTGGTAGGGGTAATGCTGAGAGCAGCCATTGGGGTTACAAGTCTTTTTTGGATTGAGAGGGTACGTGTTTGAGAATGAGAATGGAGATAGAATGGGTTTTGAGGATTCTTAAGTTGAAAGCCAGTAACAGAAGTATTAGTATATCTGAGAAAAGTAGCCATTCTTATTAGGGTTCGTTTGAATGTACTTTTTAAAGAGTTGAAAATGCTTTCTTATGAAATAAAAGCACTTCGGTTGTGAAAAATGGTTGTTTGACAAAATTTTCAAAAATGCTTTGAATTGAAAGTAGAAGCACTTGAAGTAGTACGATGATGATTGAGCTGCCTTAAACTGGTGGAATATTTTGGTGGGAGGAACTGTGAGTTGGCAAAATATATATAAGTTCGTTCCACGAACTAGAAGTTGGGAGGAACCTTCACCAAAACACAGAAAACAAGTTGAGAAAGTAGAATAGTCGTCGATATTCAATTAAACGTGGAAAACTGTTTTCTAATAAACATAGCGTGAGAGATGTCTTTTCTTCTAGAAAAGATAGGATGCCACATACACTGCGTGTTTGAGAGTGAGAAGTTAATATATCATGAATAGTATGAACAGTATTAGATAGTATGAATAACGTGGAAAATTTGAAGAGGCCATGATGAGTGTAAGAGCATGAATAGCATGTATAACGTGGAAATAATAAACACGGCATGATGAGTTTGATGGGTGTACGTAAGAGCACTTCCATCCATTGCAATGGCAAGAGGGAAGGGTAGTACTTGGGCCATTACTATTTACTAGTTTTTTGTCACACGCTTACACATATTGCAATCGACTCTTTTCTAATGTTTTACTTTTTTTTTTTAGTTTTACTTATTTTAGATATTATTGTTTTTCATTCAAAATGTTGTTAATTACTATTTTATCTCTAGAAATAAATTGTTTTATTTTGGAAACCCAAAAAAAAGAGGGGCATTTCTTGGGATTTTAAAATGCGTGATCGTGGTTAGTGGTGGCCGCAACAGTGGTGATAATGATGGTGAGTCGTGGTGGTTGGGACTGCGCTACTAGTTTAGACTGTAGCGGGTGGTGGTGGCAACGCCAATGGTAGTGGAAAAGGTAGTGTGGCCACTCATGGTTGAGCTTCTTTTCTTTTATTTTTTATTTTTTTTATTTTTTTAACTCTCACTCATGGAATCCTAGAAGATGAATTTAGACTTGGAAGCTGGAGGTCAAAATTTCCAATTTTTTCACACAAAAGTTCAATATTTCTATGTTTCATGAATTCAAACAAGGCAATTAGATGTTAACTTTTAAATTTTATTTTTGTCCATATTTCAAATTATTTCTTTCATCCAAAGAGAAGGTAAGCAAGTAGAAAAATGATGATATGAGTTTGTAGTTTCTGAGGCAGACACACACCATTTGAAGAGAGAGTAAAAGCACAAGAGAATATTTTTCTTTTTTGATAATGTGATATTTTTTTTATTGATTTTTGTGAATTTCTAGGAGAGATTGATGGTAGGGGTAATGGTATGAGCAGCTATTAGGTTATAAGAGCAACTTCACCCGTGTCAAAATTACTATAGCAAAATTCATGAGCCAAATTCCTTATGGGCCTAAGTTTCGAACGAGCGTTACTTTTAGAGATGACAATTCTAACCGTTAAAATCGATAATCGTGATAACCATCCGATTGTATTGAATTTGGGTATATTTTGGATATGGAGAAAAACCGTTAATAATATTCGGCTAGTCCCCAATCTGTATCCGTCCCGAATCCGAACCAAATTATATATAATATAATAGTATTTATATATATTTATTATTCACCGAATTCATTTCCTTGAGAATACAAAAGTTGCACTGTGTGAGTTGCATTTTGTGGGCAAGTTAAAAAGTTTTGATATGAATCAAAATCTATGAGAATCCAGACCAATCGTACTTGTGGGAGATATTAAAGATTAGCCAATATTATCAATGTTTAGCTTTAAGTTTTATGCTCCATAATATCCATTCATTAAATCATTTTATACATCCAATATTTAATGAAGAAATTAATATTTACTAAATTATCATGCGCCAATTGAACGAATATATTTTTTGTATTAACGAAGATGGGTATAACCGTTAACCGATGGAAAATCCGTTACCCGGTGGGTATAGTTATGGATAATACCTGATGGTTAATTGGCAGTTATGGATATAGTTAATTTTTGTGGTTATGGAGATGAATATAGCATTTCCGTCCCCAAACCGAACCATTGCCATTCCTAGTTACTTCCCTCTTGTACCTTTCCTAGAAGCCAAGAAAGAGGGGATAGCCTCTTGGGTTTGGTCTAGTTTATTGGAGGGAAAAAACCTGATTCTAAAAGGTGCACATTGGCAAATTCTTAGTCGGCATTAGTTAAAAGTATGGAGGGACAAGTGGATCTCGTGCATTACAAATGGACACCCTAACCCTATTATTGATGAGGTAGTAGACAAGGATCATGAGGTGGACTCTATTATCCATACGGAATTCATAGGCTAGCAGCTAGACTTAATCTCCAACTCGATCTCGAAAGAAGAAAGGAAAAGCAATTTCATTGATCCAGATTGGAGATTCCATAAGTCCTGACAGGTTAATTTGGACAACGAATAAAAAAGGCAGATACTTGATCATATTGGGATATGGTTTGTCCCTGGGTTGAGGCGGACCTCTCAATTACAAAATTGACAGAGCTTCGATTTTTACATTTGATGCATGGTAGAGAAGGTTGGATATGGTGAACTTTGGTAACAAATAGGAAATCGAGGATTCTCACGATGGTGGCATTCACTTGTTGGCACATCTAGAAATCCATATGCAAGGCCATCTTCAACCAAAGCCATCCGTCTCCTGCTCATACTATTTAGGCAATCTCATATGCGAGTGAGCTCTTTGTGAAAGCTAAGAGGAGAAATCCCATGGTCCAGGCCACTGGAACAACCTTTTTCCCGTAGGCATCTTCCTTGGTCCCCTCCCCTCCACGAATGGGTCAAGGTGAATGTTGATGCAAACCGGAAAAAAAAAAAAATGAGATTCTAGGGATCAAGTGGGAATTTTTGTTACGGATGCTTGTCATAGGTGCCTAGAAGTGAGAAGAGTGAAGGTCATTGTCTCAAGTGCGATATGGCTGAGGCTCTGGTGATCTGGGAGGGTAGGGTTGTCTCATTGCTCAGCAAAGGAATTTTTTACATATTGTCATTGAATCTAATTCCAAGCAGGTAATTACATATTTGAATGACTGTTTGGAGTGTAGTGATTGAGAGATTTTCCCCGTTTTGAGCCATGTGCCGGGGATAGAGAAGACCTTCCAAGCTTGCACCTAGTATTGAGCTCCAAGATCGGCAAATGCAACGGTAAATTTTGTTGTGTCGCATCACATGTCAAGGATGCGCAATTTAGTATGGGTCGATAGGCTCCCATCTTCATTTGTGAGAATCCTAAACAAGGATGGGCTCCCTTGCCCCTCACAAGTTGTAGGTATTCTGCAAGTGAAGGAATGACGATTAGGCCACTGGTGGCAGCGTTTTGTGTTTTTTCCTTTACCCGCTTGATAATCTATTTGTAAGTTTGATTGTCGTTTCTTGGTTCTCTGTTCGGCTTGTGGCTCTGATAATAAATTTCCAGTTTAACAAAAAAAAAAAAAAAAAAAGTCAAGCGTTGCCTATAAAAATAAAAATAAATAAAAAAAGAAGAGAAGGGGATAAGGCTAAGGGGTCATCTAAAATTCTTATCCTTAAAATACCAAATATATTCCAACACAATAATACTAACCCCACACAGTACACTACAATAGCACAGTTAATAAGATCAATGCACCCTAGTACTGTTTCCTTTTTTACAATAATGCAGATTTAAACGATTTGATGAAAGTTTCAAGTTCTTTCAACCCTTCCTTGGGAGATTTTGCTTCACCCAACACCTTCACAATGGCACTACCAACAATAACACCATCAGCTCCCCACTCGGCTACTTTCTTCAAGTGTTCAGGCTTTGAGAGCCCAAAGCCAACTGCCACAGGCTTGCTTGTCGCCTCTCTAATTTCCCTTAAAAGGGTTGGTACTTGTTCATTCACCGATTCACGTACACCGGTAACTCCCACGGAGCTCACAAGGTATACAAATCCTTCTGAAGCTTCAACAATGTTTTTCATTCGATCTGTTGGAGTAGTTGGTGTAGTTAGTAGAGCCAACTCTATCTTATTTTTCACAGCTTCGATTCTCAAACTTTTTGTCACTTCAAATGGAGCGTCTGGAACCACAAGCCCATGTACCCCAACGTCCATAATGTTGTGCATGAACTTTTCAACACCATGGTTAAGAATCGGGTTGAGGTACGAAAATAGAACAATTGGACAAGACAACTGTGGCACCACCTCCTTCAACATTGACATAATTGCGTTGAAATTCGTCCCCCTTGCCAAGGAACGTGTGGCTGAAGCCTGAATAACTGGACCGTCTAGTATTGGATCCGAGTATGGCATGCCTAATTCGATCAAGTCTGATCCGCAAGAATCGAGCATCTTCAAAGCTTGAGCTGTGGTTGAAAGATCAGGATCGCCGGCGGTGATGTAGGGGATAAATGCCACTTTACCTTGGTCCTTGAGTTTTCTAAATGTGTCTGAGATGTTGGTGGTAGGGGAGGTAATGCTGAGAGCAGCCATTGGGGTTACCAGTCTTTTTTGGGTTGAGAGGGTACGTGTTTGAGAATGAGAATGGAGATGGAATGGGTTTTGAGGATTCTTAAGTTGAAAGCCAGTAACAGTAGTACTAGTATATCTGAGAAAAGTAGTCATTGGCTTTATTAGGGTTCTTGAATGTACTTTTTAAAGAGCTGAAAATGTTTTTTTATGATGTAAAAGCACTTGAGTTGTGAAAAATGGTTGTTTGACAAAATTTTCAAAAATGCTTTGAATTGAAAGTAGAAGCACTTGAAGTAGTACGATGATGATTGAGCTGCCTTAAACTGGTGGAATATTTTGGTGGGAGGAACTGTGAGTTGTGAAAATATATATAAGTTCGTCCCAGGAACTAGAAGTTGGGAGGAGCTTTCACCGAAACAGAGAAAACAAGTTGAGAAAGTAGAATAGTCATCGATATTCAATTAAACGTGGAAAATGTTGTAATATAATATGTGGATGGCCCACTTGAATAGTTTGTTATTATTCATCCAATGATAAAACTGATGAATGCAGAGGAAGGAAGAAGAAGAGAAAAAAGAAAAAAGAGATGAAAGAAAAATATATAGAGAAAAGAAAGAGGAGTTATGGAGGAAGGGAAGAGAAGAGGAAATAAGAGAGATACAGAAGAAATTACCAGTGAGTCAGGCTAGAGAGAAAAGAGAAAATAGTGAGAGTTATTTTGTACTCCTATTATTTCAGATAATTAAATAACGTACTATTGTGCCCCGAGGACGTAGACACATTTGCCGAACCTCGTAAATATTAGGTCTCGTTTACTTTTATGTTTCACTGCACGCATACCATCGACTTTACAACAAGTTATCAGCACCAGAAGTTCTCGTGTTAGTGAAAAGCACACGCCATAAATCTAGTGAAGCACTACCTACCTCTCACATCTGTATGCTGGAATCTCACAGATAAGAAAATCTTTTCATTTCATTTTCATATCTCTGTATGACTAATTTTCTTAAAGTAAATATACATTTGGTTATATAACTATTATCATTATTATTGGCAGGAAATCTCGCAGCCATGTAAACAGCCTCTGAACTCCAACTTTCTGACCTTGGATTGAGATACTTCCTTCTTAAAAGTTGTTCTTCCGTCCAGTACCTATAACATATCAAATTTTCAGAAAATTCCAACGATGCGATTGTCGCAGATGCCTGAAACACCAACTTAATTTCCAATTCCGCATAAAACTGGACAGTCATCTTATGAGTACCGAAACTCCTTTTTCAATAGCTCAGATCGAAATTGTTTCTTCATGAAAGTTGTTTGGTATCCTTCTATCCATATCATACTAAAATTTGAGCCAAATCTAACGGTTTGATCTTCTCATAAGTTGCAGACACTACTCTTGACTCCAAATTTTATGGGAACCATTTCAATTTTTTCAAAACTCACTAGAGGAGAAACACCAATTGGGACTTATTGTTACTATTACTCCTTGGGTAACTAAAAAAAAGACTTAAAACTATGAAATAAAAATAAAATAAAGAGGATGAAACAAAAGAAAGTGGTTGACAAAGAATAAAAATAAATGAAAAATGAAATGGGGCCAAAGGCTTTGGAATGGTGTGTTGGCACCATGTGAGGTATGTTGGCACCATGTGAAAAGGAGAAAAAAAACATGATGATATTCAAAATGGACCTGCCAATGCCCTTCTCTATTAAAAGGGTTTGATATTTTTGTTTTATGAAAGGTGCTAGTTTAAAGCCCTATCACCTGTTCTGTTTATTTACAATGGGTGGAATTATTACCTTTTGTTTTAAAGCTTTGATATTTATGCAAATGGTGCTCAATCAAAGCCCTTGTCATAAACTTTATTTACTTAAAAGCAATTTATTTACCATGGCTGGAATTAACGCCTATTGCTTTCATTTATTTAGTGTACTACATTTTATGATGATTATATAAAAGGACCCGAAGTTCCTTGATTAGATTAGAACCTGAAGTTTCTTGATCCTCATCATATAAAATGATTGGACCTAAAGTTCCACCATTAAAAAAAGATCAGACCTGAAATTCTTTGATCATCATAATATAAAAAGATCGGACCCGAAGTTCCTTAATCAAAATCAAAACCTGAAATTTTGAATCAACTAAGAGAGCAGCAGTTCCTTAACTAAATTAAAATCTTGGCCACAAGTGCCTCAATCCACAAACTATTAAATGAAGGCCAGAAGTTCCTTGATTCGTGTAAATGAAGACCATAAGTTCCTTAGTCCATGTACAGATTAAGTATGGGTATGAATTCCAAAAATATGAACCTAAAGGTTTTAATGATGTCAATTTTAAGAATAAATTTCAAGTATATATGAATAATGTTTTGACCTGAAGTTCAAAATATGAATAATGTTAAGAACTTGAAGTTCTAACATTTTGTGTAAACGTATGTTATATGTGGTATGAATTAATTATCACAATTTCTGTTATACCTGAATTTCTTCCTTTTAGGAATAAGAAAATGATGAACTTCTGATTTTGTGATCATCGACATCTTACACAAGAGATACTTTCATGAATTCATAATGCCCGAGGATTCATGTGGAAGCATATGGTATTAGAAAATATCTATACTTAAAGGCTCATTGAATTATATTCATGGAACTAGGTGTTTCCATCGTTTCCCATTAATTCATTAATTATGAAACCAGAAGTTTCCATGGGTTCCCATATATAACAAGCTAAAGTAGAAGCTTTCACACATGTATAAAATCAAATGGGAGATTTTTTTTTTTTTTTTTGTTACATACACATGAGTTACAACTACAAAAACAAACAAATGGGGGGCTTTCACAAAGGTTGCTCATGTGAAGCCTCACTACTTGACAGTACTCCAGAAAATGGAGGCACTGAAGATTGATTATGTGATGCCCCAGAACTTGGCAAAACACCAGAATGGGAAGGCACTAGTTGCCTTTAGAATCTAGCCACAAATATCTGGTGATCACTTTGGATCCAACTTTCGAATTTCAGTAGCTGGTCGAACTTTCTTTTCATGCTCGTCAAGTAAATATTTGTAAGTTTGTGCAACTCTTTATTCTCGTGCTTGAGCCCTCTATTTTTTTGTGTAAGACTTGCCACGTTAGCCTTTAATGATTCGACTTGGTGAGTTCAAGCAAGTAGACATTTGCTCGTGTTGGATACAGAACCCGCACATTGAACACTGAAAGCCAATGACCCTTGAACAACTGATTCGTCAGACTTCTCTGAAAGTGTTCTTTTATCTCTAGGAGTGAGAAGATTCCTAGCTACCATTGCAGTCGTTATGTCATTCTTCATCATAGAGTCCCCAACCGTAAAAAGACCATTAAAAGATAAGACGGACGAGCGCCGCGTATTATCCTAACGCGGCCCACCTGTATTCGTCCTGAGATTCAATTTTAAACAATGGTTAGATGGGCAAGCCATTCTAGAAATGATCAAAGAAAAAGGTTTGATAAAAGGAAATCTTTGAAATACAACAGAGACAATTTTCATAGGCAGGAACCCTTCAAAGCGTGCATTTTGAATACAATTGATACCTCTATAAAAGGAGAGGCAATACAGCCACCTATTCAAAAATCGAAGAGATACCGCTCTCCGAATTTCAAAAGCTGGATTTTTTTGATAAAGTTTGTCAACATTTCTCAGACGCAATCTCATATTTCTGGATACCAAGGACAACTTTGTCAAAATATCTCTGGCAAAGTTTAAATGCGTCAAGTTCACTATTTCAACTACACCACTGTTGCCGACAAGCGTAGGTGACAATGCCACATCTGCACCACTACCTGCTATTGAAAAATCCCTATATATGTCGACTTTCGTCCTCCGTGGCAAAGCACACCTCCAAAACGCTTAACTCTCCTTCTTTGCCGAGAATGCATTTGCAACCAAACCTCTCAACATATTCAGTATTCCTACTCTTTGAGAATACCTCTTCAAGTCCCTTAAAATGCCAAACTCATTTCCTCAACAAGAAACCCCTTTCGACCGAAAAGGTTTCACCAGCATCAAAATCTTATATTTTTCTTTCAAAAGCAAAAGTATCCCATATCATCAGGGTCGAGAACAAAAGTATCTCATATTATGTTATTTCCCCACCTTTTCCTTTGCTCTTGCTCTTACCTGCAAGACAAGGAGAAAGAAAGCATTCAGTCAGAACCTGAAATCAAACTTCCAATCAGGAACCGACTGCTTGGGAACTTTCCCTAATTGCTTACCTTGCATTGCTCTCAAGTAATCATCTTCAAGTATTGTTGAAGTTGGGTCTTAAGTCACCAACACCGCAAAATAATTGGTACGCTGTTGGCTCTTTACACTGAAGCTACCAAATATGAATGAGTCACCAAGAAGTCATGGACCATCCAAAGGTAAAGGTTGCGCACCACTTATACTGTGCAAAAGACTAAAGCAGAAAAATCAACGATGAGCCCATAGAAGTCCAAAAGGAGAAATTTAGTGGCTGATTGAGTGAATAGAGGATCAAAGTTCAATGACGGGAATTCTACTTATAGCCCCAACAAACTCTACCAGTTTATATCATTCACACGATATACAAAATGGTAATGAAAATTACTAATTGATTACAAGTTACAGAGATGCCGAATGGATTGAAGTCTCAATCAGACTATCCATAGACTTGGCACTACTGAACTATTGCATGCCCGAAGCATGTCAGTCGTCGAATGGATTCAAGTTTCAAAAGGGATAATCTATGGACATGGCAATTCTAATATATCTCATGTCTGAAGCATGATCGATGTGTAGGTTTCAATGACTCAACTCTCCAGAAATGGAGATTAAAAATCCAAGCTCTATAATGCTCTAGAAGAAGTTATGATCTATATTCTCAAACAATTCATCTAATAATAGATGATTGTCCTAAAAGAGACAATGTATAGCTCCTGAAGATGTAAGGATATCCAAAATAATGAAATGATCATAAATATGCTTGTGCATGCACATGAGAATTATGGGATCATGAATTGATGATTACCAATGTTAATTTTGGTTTTCAGTAGCTACTAAATTTATCAATGAGCTGTGTTAATATTGAGCCACATTCTTTTGTTCGTCGACAAAAAGCAAAATTATTGGCCAAAATGGAGAAAGGCAATTCCATTACAATTTATTAAGAACGTGAAAAAATAGACCTATAGTACAAATCGCCAAATAATGTTGAACCCAAAAGGTTACATATGAGCCTTTGTAATACAGTGAACTACACTCAAATGATATGACAAGGTTTCCAATTGAAACATGAAATTGCAATACACTCCTGGAAACATGATTTCTCATTGTGAAGCTTGTTCATTTAAATGGAGAATTATATATTACACGAAACCTTATGAAAGGCCCGAAGCGTATCTCCACAAATAAATTCCTCAAGTATACATGGAAAAAAGTTGTTCTATATAAATTTCAAAGGAAAATGTGTCATGAAGTGTAGAAAATCCATGAAGGATAGTAAAGCATAAATTATGTACTCAATACCAATGAATGGTATAAATTGCCTTAATGAGTACTATCATTATGATGTTGTTGCAACATACTAAATCTCTTGCAAGAGTTAATAATATTAAATTGGAACTCCTGAAGAGTCTAGAAAGATTATAGAGTGTCGAAATAAATGTTGTTTCAAGCTGCAGATCGAACAATATGCCTACACAAGTCATATCCATGATGTTTATGGTATTACAGAACCATATGGATTGAAGATCATGAGTTGAATACTCAAGTGGTCAATTAATAATTAGACACTAAGAAAATCATTCATTCTCATGAGGGAAATGATGAATTGATATTTGGTATAGGAGTACCATATCTTAGTGAAGTATGTGCCTTACTATATTTAGCACAATACATTGAATCAAGTGCTACATTTCTTGTGGAGCATAATACCAACAAATGGGTATTGCAATGAAATAAAGTTTATTTATTGATATCTCCAGGAAATTATAGACATGTGCTTGTTCTATTCCAAAGAACTTACTAATAGACATGGTCTTATTGGGCAAGCAAAAATCTAAATATCTCTTTAGCCTGCATACAAATCGCTCTCAGAAATAATTTGTATTTACATATGGAAATAATTTGATCCTACAACGATCAAGGAAGCAACATTCATTGCCACATCCTCATATCTCTCAAAAGTACAGGAGTTTGGTTAAAACCTATGGCCATCAAAATTTGAAGCGCATGTGAACCACCTTCAAAAGCAAACACCTCAATTATCTTGCATGATATCAAATTACATCAACTTAGTAATCAGTCAGATTGAAGAATTCTAAATTAGGGGGAGCATCCAAAACAGATCAAGGTTTTAACGAGGCAACCGGAATTGACATATGGCTATCCAAGGAGGAATGTTGTAATATAATATGTGGATGGCCCACATGAATAGTTTGTTTCTATTCATCCAAAGAAAAAACGGATGGATTCATATTCATGCACAGTATTTCACTCTTCATTTGAAGAAAATTTGTAAAGTAAATAGTGTTGCTATAGTAACCTTTTGCTTATAAAATGAGAGCATACTTAGGAAGGAAAAATAAGAGAAAAAAAAAGAAAGGGATGAGAGAAAAACATACAGAGGAAAGAAAGAGAAGTTATGGAGGAAAAGACGAGAAAAGGAAAGAAGAGAGAAACGGAAGAAATTACCGGTGAGTCAGGCTAGAAAGAAAAGAGAAAATAGTGAGAGTTATTTTATACTCCTATTATTTTAGATAATGAAATAAAGTACTACTGTTGCCCTGAGGACGGAAGCACATTTGCCGAACCTCGTAAATATTGTGTCTCATTTGCTTTTATGTTCCACTGCATACATATCATCGACTTTACAACAAAAAACTTATTTCTAATAAACATAGCGTGAGAAATATATTTTCTTCTAGGAAATATAGGATGAGGGGCACATTGCCACACACAATATGTGTTTGAGAGTGAGAAGTTAATAGATCATGAATAGTATTAGATAGTATGAATAACGTGGAAAATTTGAAGAGGCCATGATGAGTGTACGAGCGTGAATAGTATGTATAACATGGACATCTTAACAAGGCATGATGAGTGTGATGGGTGTACGTAAGAGCACTTCCATCCATTGCAATGGCAAGAGGGAAGGATGGTACTTGGGTCATTAATGTTCACTAACTTCTTGTCACACGCTTACAAATGTTGTAATTGACTCATTTATATTGTTTTACTTATTTTAGATATTATTGTTTTTTATTAAAATATATTTGAAAAAAATAATGAACGTAACCACATACAACATCATTATGTGGGTTCTTTTTTTGTTAATTTTTTTTTATTTTTGAAATCTTAACGGAACATGAGTAATTTGGGTATACGAAAGCTTCACCATTTTTTATAAAAGACCCACCATATGGCATTTTCATTTAAAAAAAAAATCAAATACTAAGTTCATTCAAAATGTCATGAATTACTATTTTATTTCTAGAAATAAATTATTTTATTTTGGAAACCCTAAAAAAAGAGGGGCATTTCTTGGCATTTTAAAATGGGTGATGGTGGGTGGTGGTGGCCGCAACAGTGGTGATGATGATGGTGAGTCGTGGTGGCTGGGAATGTGCTGTCAGTTTAGACTATGGTGGGTGGTGGTGGTGGTGGTGGTGGTGGCGCCAACGGTAGTGAAAAAGGTAGTTATGGGCGCTCATGGTAGAGTTTTAGTTTTTTTTTTCCTTTAGTTTTTTTTTTTTCTTTGTTTTTTTAAAAAAAACTCTCACTCATAGAATCCTAGAAGATGAATTTAGACTTGGAAATTGGAGGTCCTAAATTCCAATTTTTTCACACAAAAATTCAATATTTCTATGTTTCATGAATTCAAACAAGGCAATCAATGCATGTTAACTTTTAAATTTTGTTTTCGTCCAAATTTCAAGTTATTTCTTTCATCCAAACAGAAGGTAAGTGAGTACGTAGAAAAAGGATGATATGACTTTGTAGTTTCTGAGGCAAACACACACCATTTGAAGAGAGAGTAAAAGCACAAGAGAATATTTTTCTTTTTTGATAATGTGATATTTTTTTATATTGATTTTTGTGAATGTCTAGAAGAGATTGATGGTAGGAGTCATGGTATGAGTAGCTATTAGGTTATAAGAGCAATTTCACCCATGTCAAAATTACTATGGCAAAATTCATGAGCCAAATTCCTTATGGGCCTAATTTTTGAAGAAGCGTTACTTCCCTCATGTACCTTTCCTGGAAGCCGAGAAAGGGGGGATGACCTCTTCGGTTTGGTCTAGTTTATTGGAGGGAAAAACCCTAATTCTAAAAGGTGCACACTTGCAAATTCTTAGCGGGCATCATTTAAAAGTATGAAGGGACAAGTGAATCTCGTGCATTACAAATGGACACTCTAACCCTATTATTGGAGAAATTTTTAGTTGTGACGGGAATATAAATGGTACACCATGTGCTTTAATATGAATGGTAGGAAATTTTATTTTTTAAGTTATTAACTTTTTAGTACACATATCCCACCATTTATTTAGTGACACGTGGTGTATCACCCCGTGTACCGGTCATACTGAAAAATCTCTCATATTATTGATGAGGTAGTGGACAAGGATCAGGTGGTGGACTCTATTGTCCATAAAGAATCCATAGGCTAGCATCTACACTTTATCTCCAACTCGATCTCAAAGGACGAAGGAAAAGCAATTTCATTGATCTAGATTGGAGATTGCAGGAGTCCTGACAAGCTAATTTGGACCATGAATAAAAAAAGGCAGATACTTGATCATATCAGGATATAGATGGTTACATGGTTTGTCCCTAGGTTAAGGAGCTTTGGTTTGGAGGGACCCCTCAATTACAGGATTGACAGAGCTTGGATCTTTACATTTGATGCATGGTTGAGAAGGTTGGATATGGTGATCTTTGGTAACAAGCAGGAAATCGAGGATTCTCACGATAGTGGCTTTCGCTTGTTAGCACATCCGGAAATCCAAATGTAAGGCCATCTTCAACCAAAGCCATCCGTTTCCTGCTCATACCATTTAGGCCATAGCATGTGCAAGTGAGCTCTTTGTGAAAGCTAAGAGCAGAAATCCCATGGTCTAGGCCATTGGTATGACCTTTTTCCCGTAGGCATCTCCCTTGGTCCCCTTCCCTCCACTAATGGGTCAAGGTGAATGTTGATGCAAGCTAGAAACAAAAAATGTGAATCTAGGAACCAAATGGGAATTTTTGTTAAGGATGCTTGTAGGTGCCTAGAAGTGAAAAGAGTAAAGGTCATTGTCTCAAGCTCGACTATGGCTGAGGCTCTGGTGATCTGGAAGGGTTGTCTCATTGCTTAGCAAAGAATTTTTTTTTTTTTTTTTTTTACATATGATCGTTGAATCTGATTCCAAGCAAGTAATTACATATTTGAATGACTATTTGGAGTGCAATGATTGAGGGATTTTCCCTGTTTTGAGCCATGTGCTGGAGATAGAGAAGACCTTCCAAGCTTGCACCTGGTATTGGGCTCTGAGATCGGCCAATGCAACGGCAAATTTTGTTGTGTCGCATCACATGTCAAGGACGCACAATTTAGTATAGACGCTCATATCCTAAATAAGGATGGGCTCCCTTGCGCCCCACAAGTTGTAGGTGTTGTGCAAGTGAAGGAATGACGTTTGCGCCACTGATGGCAGCGTCTTGTGTTTTTTCCTTACCGTTCTTGATTATCTATTTTGTAAGTTTGATTGTCGTTTCTTGATTCTTTTTGTTCTCTATTCAGCTTGTGGCCCTGATAATGAATTTCCAGTTTAGCAAAAAAACAAAAAGGGCAAGCGTTGCCTGTATTAAAAAAAAAATTCTCTAGCAATACCAAATTGCCATGATAGTTAATGGACCCGTTCCCACCTAACTTGGAGTTCTTGTAGTTCTAGCTTGAGATGTTGCATGTTGGAAATGTGAAGCAAGGCTGAAGTAAAGACGACGTCAACCAAATTCCCTCTTTTTTTTTTTTTTTTTGTGGGTAAATTACATTTTATTATCTCAGGTTTATGGTCAATTTCAATTCCTTACAACATCTTTAAAAGATTTCACTTTCATACCTCAAGTACTATTTTATTTCAATATAATACATCTGTTACACACTTCTATTCATTGATCTGTTAAGAGCTGACATGGCTGCCATATTTGTGCCATGTGGTTGCCAAATTTATGCCACTTGGCAATTTTTTTTTTATTACCCTATTGGAAAAAATAAAAAAAATTTGAAAACCCAGAAACCCATAATCTTCATCCCCTGCCTCTGTCCCTCTTCACGCCCCTTCCTCCCTCCCTGCACCTTTCATCCCTTCCTTGCCATGGACCAAACATTGCAAATCCCTACAATTCCATGTGCCATGGCTTGAAACAAAACTCAGAAAATCCAAATCCAAAATCCCATTTAAAAAAAAAAAAAAAAAAAAATTGAAACCCATTCCCCCGACCCTCCTCCACCCTCCTCACTCTCTCTCTCTCGAACCCCAAACCCCCTAAATCCAAAAACCATTTCACCCACCATAGTCTCACAGCTCCCACCACCACCAACAATGGCAGTGACGGACTTCTTCATCGACGAGTTCACGACAGAGCACCTGAAAAGTTTATTTGCCATCTTTCACAAGTCATGCCACATCAGAGGAATCGCCAAGGAACTCAAAACCTCAGTCGAGGAGCTTCTCCCCGTAATCCAAGAAATCAAGTACTATGGCGTCGAGCTACTGGCAGAACAGTAGCTCCAGCTCGATCGCATGTCGGATGTTCTCCAGAACGGCCTCGACCACATGATTTTTGGGAGGGAGGACTTGAGAGTCGGTGGGATTTGTGGGATTGGGGGAGGGGGGGGGGAGGCTTGGGAGGGAGAAGAGGGGTGGGCTTCTGGGTTTTCAAGTGTTTTTTTTTTTTTCCCCTTTTTTCCATTAGGGTAATAAAAAAATTATTTTTTTGCCACATGGCACAAATGTGACAGCCATGTTAGCTTTTAACAGATTAATGCATGGAAAATGTAACAGATGTATTATATTGAATTAAAATAGTACTTGAGGTATGAAAGTGAAATGTTTTAAGTCAATCCTTGTTTTTAAGTCAATCCTCGTACATTTTTCGTTAAAATGTTTTTAACGAAAAATCATATTTTTATATTAAAAAGTCAATCTTAGTACTATTCATTTTACCCTTTATTTTGTTCTTATCGTTGAAACTCAAATTTTTAAGTCTTTTTCGTTAGTTTTCCTTAAAAAAAAAAAAAAAGACTTTGCTAGCTAGCCGATTATGGACGGTTGGATTTTCAATAGTCAAAAAACGTGGACCGTTAGACTTCCAATCATCAAAATTTTCAAATGGTCGTTTACCCATAAACGACTAGTACACAAGGTGTGCGCTGGGACGCTGGATTTCCAATGCTTCTTATATCCAACAACCCTCGTTAATCCTGCTTCATATATCCATCCAACCTCCGCATGTAGATATGGATGACCTTTTAAAAAAAAAAAAAAAAATATGAAAATTGATGAGCAGAGAGGACATAGATGATTGGTATGAGGAGCTGATGTAGTCTGAAGGCTTTCTACAGATAATTTAAAGGAAATTAAAAATCTGATAAGGACATGTGGTGCAGCGTGAGGTTGAAAGTCTTATCAAAAGTATGAGCAATGAAATTTTTTTTTTATAGATATGATAAGTGGCGTCACGAAAGTGGTTGAAATCTTATTGAAAAACTAAGTCGATAGTGAAGTGTGGGGGATCATATTAACGAAGCATGTATATAGGTTGAATTGAAAAATACTTTCACATGAATAATATATTTTGAGTTTTCGGTGTCAAAATTGGGCCAGAAATATCTTTTTAGATAGGAAAGGACAAGAGGATTCTAAAAGTCATTGCCACGATTGAAGATACATTGTTCCATTGTGTTGACGTTTAAGGGTACTTTTGGAATTTTGTAGTCTCACGTTTTATTTGCCATTGGCATGTACAGTGTTTACGAAGAATGTTTAAACAACCTTTAGGGTTGTATTTCATTTAATTATGCATTGGGGCATTTAAATCCGAGTCCAAAAAATTGAGCTACTTTCCAATTGAGTCTAATTCCATGTGCCTTATCAGTTTAGGTTCAACTGATCTTTTTTATGTCTATTTTGCCCTTTTATAATCTAAATGAAAATATATTTAAATTTCTTCATTTATCCAAATTTTGAATCATTAAAGCCTTTAATCTATTCAATATCCAAGGAAAAAAATTAAAATTAAAATTCATGGCATGTTTATCAACAACAAAATCTATTGTGATATACATTCTTGATAAAAGTAGATTACAAAAAGAAAAAACCTATGATATAGGTACATAAATACAAAATATGTCATGAAGATATATTTAAATAATATCTAATTAAACTATGGTGTAGGTAGATAATGCAACTAATTTGTGATGCAGGTAGGCAATGCAATCAATTTGCGATGCAGGTAGTTAATTTACAAACAAAAAAACATATGATACATATGCAATTAATCTCTAATATGGGTAGAGTATTATAAAAAAATCCTATCGTATAGGTAGATAAACACAATTAATCTTAAATTATCAACAAAATATATAATATATATAGGTAGATAAATACAATTATTCATGATACATGTACATTATAATATAAAAAAATAAAAAAAAGGACAAGTGATATAGGTAGATAAAACTAAAAAAAAATGGGGAAGAAAAATGATATTGAGGGAGGAAACACTAAAGAAACTGCTAATTCAATAGAACTTCAAAATTAAAAAATATATATATATATATATATATATATATATAAAGGAAAGAGAAGCAAGAAAAAAAAAGACGAAGAATCCAAAACACTAATGCAATTTTTTTTTTTAACCAATCAAATGTATATTGATCATTCTTATGGAAGGGGAGGAGAAGAGGAATATTATGGAAGAAGATTACTCGGCAAAATAACATAGGAAGAGAAAGATATTGTGAGGGAGAAACAAGAAAAGAGAATTAAAACAAGAAAAGAGAAATTAATGGTTGGGGAAATGAGAAGAAAAAAAGGAGATTTCAATCCCTAATCCTATAATTAAGGATAAGATTAACATTAATCACAAATTAAAAAAAACAGTAATTACTTAATAAGTCAATTTGAGAGTAAATTTGGCAAGAAAATACAAATAAGCTTAAGTGGATAATAAATCACTGGACCTAACCCAAAATAAAATTGGACTCATATTAAGACGAAATGAGTTATCTGAGATAGAGGATGAAGACGAAATGAGTTTTGAGGATTAAGTTGAAAACAACAGTTGTGGTATATGATTTCTGAAACATATCCATCGGTTCGAGTATATTAATGTATGATGAAGACTTGGGCCTTAATTTGGTGGGATACATTGTATTGCCTCTACAAGTCGTATTCGATGTGAGCCGCATACATATGTGAATCAAAAGTTGGGTAGAAAAGTCGGTGACTAAACATCGAAATCATCTCTGTATTAATAAAAACGTGAAACAGTTGGACATGGAAGGACATGAGAGTTCTGAGACGACTCGCACCGCGTGAGAAGACAAGGGATACGCGTTTGTGGTTTCAGTCTTTCTCCTAATGCCATTGCTTTCACTGCTTTCCAGCTGTTACGTGATGTCTAGACAATTCAAGTACTAAGGACCCCAGTCCTCTAAAGCCGACCATGGTCCGGGGTCTGTCCCTTTTGAAGGCTCTAAAGCCACCATGATATTCTGTTCATTGATTTTGAAGGCTCTAAAGTTACCATAGTCGACGGTCTGTCCATTGATTTTGAAGGTTCTTTTATTTTATTAAATAAAAATTATCCCTTTTTTATTTTATATATGATACATATTTACATTAAGGGGTGGAGAATAAAATGGTTATGAACTTTGTCATTTTGAAAATTTGAACTTAAAATCTCTCACTTACAGGTGAAATTTTATTATTTCAATGCCTTAGAAAAAAAAAAAAATTAAGGATAGTACATGCCGTAAAAATTAGTACTGAGAGGGAATAGTTACCAACCTCCACCTTCCCATGCTACTCGACATAGTAGAACGGGTGGAGTTGCTTGTAAGTCCATCTCGAAAGGGTGGAGTTGCTTTTAAATTTTTTTCGTTTGAGAGGGCACATATCTGAATAGAGGATGAAAACGAAATGAGTTTTGAGGAATTAAGTTGAAGACGTCAGTAGTGGTATAAGATTTCTGAAAAATAGCCATCTATTCGAGGATGTTGATGTATGAAGAAAACTTAGGCTTTAATTTGGTGTGATTCGTCAAACGTCTGTATTGCTTTCTACAACAACTATGCGATGCGAGCCACATACATATATGAACCAGAAGTTGTGCAGAAGAGTAGTGGGACTAAACATGGAAAGCTTGTTTTTATTTAATAAAAACGTGAAACACTTGGACATGCAAACTTGAATTGGTTTGTGGTCTCTGAGGACCGGCAAAAAAATACGATACGACAGAGGGACCACTTCTCTCCTTCCGTGAGAGACCTTCTCTCTTTCTGTGAGAGTTTCTTTCCCCCTTTTGGTGAGGGTCTTCATCTTGTCCAACTTCTCAGGCGCTGACTCTGGCTTTGGCTAGAGTCGGTTGCCACTTTTTTCTTTCTTCTTTTGTTTTCTTCTCTTCCTCTTCTCTGCCGTATCCTCTTTCTTCTGTTCTTCTTCTTCTTGTTCTTCTTCTTTTCGCTTATCCAAATGCTTCTCCCTTTTTTTCTTCCCGGTCTGTCATGTTCTTCATCTCTCGTCGGTATACCTCTGCTCATCTCTTCCTCAGTCCAATCTTCAGCCACAGTTCCTTTCGAGTTCGTGTGTAGAGCTGGGGTGTTTTTCCTAGCTCGGGTGTTTCCCACACCACCATGTTCTCCTTGTTGCCTGTCGTTTTTGGCAGTGTTGCTTATGGGTTTCCATGAGCTTGTTACTGGTGGTTGGCTAATCCCTCTTTGGTGCCGTGGCAATACTCGATGGGGCTGACATTTCCAAAGGCTAGCTTGGATCTTTGTTGGTGGAGGAGGTTTATGTAAAAGCTTCTCGGTTGGCTGATGTGTGTTTTTTTAGGCTTCACTGTTGTGAGGCCTCTTTTGTTTTTCTGTTGGTTTCAACCCTTTTTTTGTTGTGTATATTTGTAAGTTGGGCCTTTGGTTTGCTTGTAATTTTGGGCTTGTTGTTTAATAAAAGTTGAGGGAGTTTTGGCTGTAGTTTTGCTACAGGTAAACTTTTTCCAAAAAAGACGATATGACAGAGATTTTTGTGTCTAAAATACAGTTCAGTACATTAAGTGTAATAATATAATGGGTATATGTTTTAAAAAATATTTTCAACTACTTGTATTGTTACACTTGATGTACCGAGCTGTGTTCCTGGCACATTAACAAGTTATCTCCAATACGAGTTTGTGGTTTCAATCTTCCCCCGTAATGTTATTGTTAGGATTCTCTCATCTCCTAATCTTATCCCCTTCCCTCTCTATATGGAAGTCAACGTAAAATGTTAACTTGACTTAATCGTAATTGTTCAAAGAGGAGGGGGAGGAAAATGAGAGAAATTAAGAGGGAAGTGAATTATAAAACATCTCACTTATAAGTGAAAAAAATATCATTACACTGTAATACTAATAGGCAAATATCACGATGTTCATATATATATATATATATATTTTTTGATTAAACACGCCCTTCATATTTTTGAACACACCCCACGTTACCTTTTCTATTAAAATTATCCTAATAGACAAATTTGGATAATGCCTAACCAGAAATCCTCATTTTTTCAATTAAAATTATCCTAATAGGCAAATCTGGATAATGCCTAACTAGGAATCCTCATTAGTATGGTTTGGAACCAACTTAAATGATGTAGTCAAGACGAAGCATAGGTATCACTTAGTAGTTAGTGCTACAATCTAATAGTATTCTTCTTCACTTGTAAGTGAGAGGTCTTAGGTTCGATTTTTGCCAAAAGCGAATTTGAACTTCATTATTGCTAGCTCATTGTAAGGTTTAGTTTACCCCCCCCCCCTCCTCCTCTTTCCCATAATATAAATACTATCATTTGTTCAAAAAAAAAAAAAAAAGACGAAGCATGGGTAATAAAAAAGAATGAAAAACATTCAAGTCTTAAGCCTCTCTAAATTGTTGATTTCATGTTCTATTTGTTAAAAATAACTTTTATTGGTTAGGATTTTGCTCTACAATAAAAGTGAGTGGCTTTGAGAGCTTGAAGAAAAATAATTCTTAGAATGCACATTGAAAGTGGTTTGGAGTGTATTTACAATTTTTATTTGTTTTCTTGAAAACCTAATGAGGCCTAATATTCATTTCATATTAGAATATATAAGTTATTTAATATTAATTTTTAGCGTGAGGTGTTTCCAACAATACCTGGTCTGCAAACAAAACAACTATAAGTAAAAACTATTTGCAGATCAAGTAGCCACCCATTGAAGTTATTTTGTAGTAAAAATTTCCACGTTCCCCTTAAAGTTAGGATATTTAATAAAATAGAAAAAAGAAACTTCTAGACCGGGTTAATACATGAGAAAACTACGGAGTTAATTTCACAAACACCGCTTGAAATTTATCGCATTTTTACAAAACTTTTTTACATTTGAGAAAAGACACCAATACTCTCTGAAATTTTACTTCACTTTCACATCAAGCCTTAAAAAAAGAATTTACACTCGTATTTAATTACTTAAAATATAAAAATCATTACAAATAAATAAAGCACAAAAGAAACCCTTTTCATCATCTTATCCTTGTTCTCTTCCAATTTTTTCTCTTCTTCTCATTGTCGTCAACATAACCACAAGCTAATCTCCCCACCCATCTGCGTTAACTCTTGCATAACGGTGTAGGTTCAAACTCTATTGGTGGCTAATCTAACATTTAATTTAACAAAATCTATCGTTTGATTAAAAAAATTAGACTCCACTAACGCTTCCACAAACTATCATCCCTTATTTACAGAAAAAATAAATAAAAACATGGTGATAAGAATGGCAATATAGCATCTTCAAGTTATCATGCATTCATGCTTGGACAATTGAAACAAAAAAAAGCCCAGCTTTTTCAAAAGATACAAGTAAAACAGAAACACGGAGTCTTTAGACATTGGGCCTCTTCGCACAGCCCATGGGCGTATTGCGCGCGACGTAGATAACACACAGAGAGAGAGAGAGAGAGAGAGAGCGCAATTGAACTATGACAACTAAAAGCATCTCCAAATGAAATGTTAAAATTGTCATGTAGGCATACAACAGTAAAAAATGGTAGCAAACTCTTTCCAACCGAGTCTTCGATTTCTTATGTGGCATTGAGTCATTTGAAAGCAAAGCGTTTTGCTGTCAAATTTGACAGCAGATGTCAAATTTATTAAATCATTTTTTAATAGATTAATACAATATATAACTAGCATAGCACACACTTTGTGTGTGTGAACAATTTCTCTTAATAAGTGCATTTTTTTTAATATTACATAATTACTATTTTGTCCTCCTTATGTAAATATTGTGTATCAAAAGTGAGGGTAAAATAGGAAAAATAGGGATATGATTGTTATTTTGTCGAAAGGTACAAAATTACTATTTTGCCCTCCTTTTGTTAATAGTGTGTATCAAAAGTGAGGGCAAAATAGGAAAAAAGGGGAAAAAGTTGACAATGAGTGTTTTCTTAATAATAGTACTAGCATATGGGCACACACAAAGTATATGAGAAATTTTTTTATTTTTGTTTTTGAAATAGAAGGAGAGAGGAAGAGAGTGATTGAGAATGTGGGAGTGGGAAGTTTTTTAATTTTTTATTTTTTTTTTTTTTAAATTAGAGATATGTTATGATTACATGTAGTGCTTTGAAAAAAAAAAAGCAAAATTTGGTTGTGTGAAATTACATTTCTACCCCATATTTCTTATTCATGTTCTGTTTTAATTAGAGGGTTAAACTGGTAATTTCATAGGGTTTTGGTTGACAATGAGTGTTTTATTAATTAGTAGAGATATATAGATAAATGTTGTTATGTTTTTGAAATATTTGATTAGTTGCCTTAATTATTGGACTCCACAAAAAGATAAAAAATTTAGAGTGCTGATATTACCATCCTAGTGTCTTATTTCCCCACCCACCATTTAATAAAAATGATAGTAACATATTTATCCTTTAGAAGAAGACTTTTAAACCCCTATTTATTAATTACTAAAATTTTGAAAAACAAAAAATAATTTAAAATAATAACAATAATGGTGCGTGGGGTGTGATATCTGTGTCAGAAAGAGGATGGGAAAGATTTGGGCTATAATCGATAGAAAGATTGGAGGAAGGAATGGGTGTGTGCTAGATGGAGGCAAGAAACTTCAACATAGGAGAAGGAGACTTGGTGGTGAGATCTGCAACTTTGACAAAAAAGAAGGAAGCAGAGTGATTTGCGATTCGGAGTTTCTGCGGGGCTATAATTGGTGTGAGTACTGGGGTTTCCGGCGTGAAGCGGGCTTGGGTGGGTAGGGAATATTGGGCCATAGAATATGGAATTCAATGAAAATGGAGGGTGGGGATCTGGAAAAATCAGGGTGGCAAATTTGGGGTTAGTGGGAAGAGATGCTATGAAAGGGATGCCATGTTTTAATGACATGCGTGGTTTGAAGGAGATGGTGAATGTCCAAATCTTGTATTTTCTTTCATTTTTATGTTTTAAATTATTTAAAGATATATTAGAGTTATTTAAAACAAATATATTAGAGGTAATTTGGGAATAATGGTGGGTGGAGAAATAACATTTTACTATTTTAACTTTTTATCTTGGGTGTATTATCATGTGAGTGTGAAAATAAGACACTGGGGTGGGTCTAGTAGCACTCAAAATTTATTAAATGACATTATTATTTAACATATCGGGTAGAGCAAAATATTGTATAAAATTTCAAATTGCCACATAAGCTATCAACTATCATTTTGATGTTTAAAATTTGGCATCTCTTTTGGAGATGCTCTAAGGGTGGACATAAATTCTTGAGGAACAAAACCAAACCCGAACCAGATCGAAAAAAAACTTGGCTGGTTCGGTTTTGTTTTACTCATTTTGGTACAAGAAAAATAAAGTGAACCAATTTTTTAATAACAAGGTCGTTATTGGTTACAAATTTGGTACCAAATCGAACTGGTAATTTTTTTTATATAAATAATTTGCCACATGGCGGGTTTGGGGCTTATTCGAGCGCACTCTCAGACTCCACCTCACCTTGACCTCATGACTGACGACTCTCACTCTAGAACCCTCTCTTCCAAACTCAAGTCTCAACCACCTGCCGATGCCGTTCCAATCTCTCTCACTAGTAGTCACCACCTGTCACCATCCCTTGGAGATGATTGGATTGATTTTGTGGAAGAGAATGATGAGCAAGTGGTGAAGATGACGTGGATTTATATTTGTCGAATCCTTTGGAGAAGGTCGACAAGGTGCTTTTAAAAGTCTCTTGTGATGGAAGGCTAATGGTAGCAAGTATCTTATATTGGTGGCCAATGCAAAACATATACTTGGTATTCAAGCCTCTACCGTGGCATCGGAAAGTGCTTTTTGTCACCTTTAACTCCTAAATCGGTGGATGCATTAATTTGCATACAAAATTGGTTAAGGGGTGTTGATGTAATCACCTTAGAAAATGATGCACCTTCGTTTGAGCACCTAGGGTTCCATGAATGTATTGAAGTGGGTAAGTTTCTTATTCGTTATAATTTTTTAAAGGGTTTTATCACAATGGTCCCTAAAATTGACTCATCCCATCAAGATGATCCCTGAAATTGAAAATCAATCAATGGAGTCCTTGAAAATGGGTGTCCCAAATCAATGTGGTCATTCCGTCAAAAATTATGTTATGTGCTGATTTGGCACATAACTGGGTCCCACAAATCTAATTAAATATTATTATGTGAATTAAAAATATTTAAATAATGTTTATTATTATTATTATTATTATTATTTTATATAAATCAAAACTAATAATAAATAAAAAAAATAAAAACAAAGAAGCTTCATTTTTCTTCTAATCCCCATCCCACCTCGTTTTATCAAGCCTGCACCACCATACCCGCTTCCAAAGCAAGCAACAATAGAGAAAAATGATCAATGTCAGAGATCTGAACCCAGCACCTCAGCCCACCTCGCCTTTCATGTGACTCATTTCTCTCTCTCATCTATTCTCGGGTAGAATCGAAACCCAAATATCACTACCGTCGGACAAAATTAACAAGTAATCAAAGTTGGTGTATGGGGCTTGCATCAAAAGGGAAAAGCATGAGATCCATGAGAGTGGGTTTGGAGCGACGAGTTGGGGAAGGACCCATTAAGGAGGGGTGGCCATCTGATTAGGGTTTCACAAAAAAAAAAACTAGAGCTTTGCTCTTCCTTCTTAGTAATTTCACAATAAATAAAAAATAGAGCTATATTCTTCCTTTGAAATTAAAAAAAAATTTCATCAAAGATTGTGTTAGGATTTTAAAAATGATGTCCCTAACTGGTTCGTTGTGACTTGTGAAAATTGGAAATAGGTGACGAGTTGTATAGAAAAAAAATCCCTTAACTCAATTTGGTGGGTTCTGGGCAGCGCAGATGCTTCTTGCTTTGTTCTTCACAACAACCAACTTTTGGCTTTTTTCCTTTTCCACATTATAATATTTAATTAGACTTGCGCGACTCACTTATGTGTTATATCAGCACATAACATAATTTTTGACAAAATTGTGACGGAATGACCACATTGATTTGCAACGTCCATTTTCAGGGACTACATTGATCAATTTTGAATTTCAGGGACCATCTTGATGGGATGGGTCAATTTCAGGGACCATTTGTGATAAAAACCTTTTTTTTTTAAATTTTATTCTTTTGTAAATTTACAAGTTGTATGTACTTTTGTATTATGTAGAGTTGTTGAGTTCAAGCATCTCTTTTCTCTTTGTTAATGCGGAACAACAAACATCATATTCACAAGCTCTTACCCGGCCTCCTCGAGCTTCAAAAAAACCAAAGTCTCCTTCAAAGCCTCCCAAACCTTCAACCACCAAGGGTGTCAAGCATAAGGGGTAATTGCTTTTATATGAATTTAACTTACTTTTTCATTTGATTGTAACAGTATTAATGACATAAGGCATTTAGTTGAACTTTGATGTTAGATTGAATTTGTTGATGTTTGACATTGTTGGATTGAAAACAAATTTGATTTTGGCACTATTATGAGTCATGAAATTAGATGTTTGAACTTTAATGTTTGTTGTAAAGAAAATGACCTATTTACATCAAAATAAAACACGCAACAAATTAAAGTCCAAAGCTAATTAGGCCTAGTTTCTTTAAAAGAGGCTTTGTTCCTAAAAGGCCAAATACCGAATTGGACCTGTATTTTGGACCAGGCTGAACTTATTTGGTTTGGTACTAGGTTGGTGCACTCATGTATATCGAACCGAACCAAATTTTTGCTACGGGTTTGATTTTGGTACCACCTTTGTACCAAATTGTACTGAACTGTGCATAGGCCTAATGACAAACTAGTGACTTAGGCCAAATGAACTGTGCAGGTTCGTGTGAACGTGTGACAATTTGCTCTTTTATATGTTATTTCTTATTTGTAATTTTATTCTTTTTGTTTTTATTTTTATCTTATTTAAAAAAAAATTTAAAGAAAAAAATTGTCCAGTAGATAGGTAATTTTAATTTTTTAAATTAAATTATTTTATTTTAGAATCTTAATTAAGGAAGAGTATTTGGAATTATGCATGATTGGTCTTTTTTGCATTCTAGCTACAAGGACACTGGTAGTTGGTAGTACTATCAGCAAACAAGGCTAGGCTAGGCTAGGCCACTTCTGCAATGTTTGTAGATTTTGATAAGGCTTGGCTACCATCAGGATCCTCTCCCTTTTTGAGGATTATGAAAATTCATGAATCTTGTTAATTTATCATATATTGTACGATCAGTTTTTATCGATATAGTTTATGTTCAATTTCAAATAAAAAAATTTAAAATAATTTCTGACCGCATGATTTAAAGTGACCAAACACGATTCATAAATCTCTAGATCTGCGTCCTCTTGGCTAGGCTATACTCTGCAATGTTTGTAGATTTTGATTTGGTGTTGGATAAAGAAAAACATAAAGAGGGAGAGAAAGTGAGAGATTTTAACAACGGAGGGAGAGAGATCGCCACCGCGGGCTATTGATGGAGTTTGGCGTGGTTGGGGCACGCTTCAGTTACTAGAGACTGGATATGATTGCTTTTTTATTTTAAATTGTGATTGGTTTAAAAAAGTATTTGTTTTCCTAAATTCTGAAGTTAACAGAGTTATTGAGGGGATAAGAGGTGGGACTGCGTTTCGAAAGTTGGAAGCTTTGTCACAGGCTGGGGATATGTTTTTAGGCACAGCAGATTTGGACTCAAACGAATGACGCAAGCCATGCTCTTCTGTCCCCACGTGGAACCCGCGACGACATCCCCAACGTAACCAAATCTGATCCGAAATCGCACGTATCTATCATCCAAAACAAATAAAAAATATAATAAAATCAAACTCATTTCTTCAACAAACTATTACTCAAATGAAAAACTTCATAAATTAAATTGCTAATACATACAAAATAAAATATAAGAAGGTGTCGCAAAAATGCTCTCTTTATTACCATGTGATCAAAAAATACGTGATCATTCATATTTGAATTTGATGCAATAAAAAGGATAAACAATTCTTAAATTAAATCACACATTTATGTTAAGTAATTTAATACTAAATTTATCGATAAAATTTAATTTTAAATTATTAAATATATAAAATTAATATTATTAGATTGTATTACTAAATATATAAAATTTAATTTTAAACCAAAAAGAATAACGAATATTAGAGTGACGGTGTTGAAATTTTAAATTATTAAATATGTAAAATTAACATTATTAGATTTTATTACTAAATATATAAAATTTAATTTTAAACAAAAAAGAATAACGAATATTAGAGTGACGGTGTTGAATTCTTCACCCGCTTGTTGCTTTTGGTGACAAACTACGCAAATAGTGCCACCTCATTATTTCAACTCACTTTCTGCGGACTTCTCAATACTCTCTCTCTCACTAAGAGCCCAATTCCAAAGCAGAACATCACAGATTGGTCGATCGCTTTCTGGGTTTTGCATCTCATACTCTCGATTTTAATTTGGTAATTGATTCATATCATTCAATAATGGCATTGGTACAATACAATTGTCATGAAAATTGGTTAATTTCTGATCGATTTCTTGATTTTGTTCATGCTCTGTTTCTACTATTTCTTCAATGCCATTGCCCTAATTTTGTTAATTTCTGCACTTTAATAGGTTATAAATCGCAATTGATTTGGTTTTTGAGTGTTATGCTGTCAAAAGTTTGATGGGTTTTTAACTTTTTATTAACTTTGACTTTTTTTGGCAAATGGGGTAATTAATCACCCACGATTTACCAGGTAAAAATGCAAGCGTCAACTTATGGTTCAGTAAAGGGAAGTTGGGGTTTGAAGATCAAAACCAAAGAAGGGTATTGGGTATTGGAGAATTGAAAAATAGAGCAAGTACAGGGTCCAGGAATCTGTGGGTTGCTGAGAGGAGAACTTGCTCTGGTGGATTGAGCCTCCGTGCCACAACGCCGGCGATGGGAGCCAAGCTTGCCGGTCTTAGAATGGGGTCTGATGGGATTTCCATGTCCACTTTGAAACCCAGATCAGTCCAGGCTCATGCTTCTGGTTTGACAATCATGCTTAATCGTTTTCGCTTTTATGTGCATTCTTTTGTCTTATCGTCACCATTTTAGCTTATGTGCTAGCTTTTGATTAATAATTTGGTGAAATTTGTGTTGGAAGATAGTATCTACCTAAGTTTATTTAATTTTCAATCTTGATCTCCAAATTGGTATTCTTTTCTCTTTGTCATTAATAGCTGCTTACTACTTACTAGTGTATATAACTTTCTTGGTTTACTCAAACTGTAGCCTCATTGTATTGTTTTTTGCTTAACCAATGTGGGAGGTGGGAGCTTGTAAGCCTCATTAAATTGTTTGACTGGGGGGAGGAGGGTTTCTTTCATTAGAACTGTCACGCCCTGTACAATAGATGCGTAGCTGTAACAGCTGTTTTATGGCAATTTTGGCCACTTGGGTTAATATATTTACGTGAGATTGGTCTCCCAAAGTTTCATCAGAGAAATCTACCAGAGTTTCATCGGAAAACTGAGTTCTAAATCTGTAGTTCTATTGCTTATGTTCATTCCATGAAAAATTCATTTTCAACATCAATAAACTGTCTCTATGTAACTGTATATTCTGTAGTCAATCTGGATGCTTCTTCACCGATGTTTAATGGCTACACATGTCTGTTTAGGAGGCTCCGTAGCATTATTTCTGAAATTTGATTTACATTGTTCTTAATAGAATTATAAAATGCAGATGGGGATGTTGAGAGTCTTATTCCCTCCAAGCCTCAGGGGAAGTCCTCTGGAACAGTATTGCCGTATGTTGGTGTTGCTTGTCTTGGAGCCATTTTGTTTGGCTATCACCTGGGGTATGGTTTAACTTGATTACTAATACACATGTTCCTCAATTTTTTTTCTGGACTTCTCTATTCTTACTGAGTCATTTAGGTTGTATCAAGGAAAGATATTATGTTTCAGTCGATCACAGGATATCTGTGCAAGCCATGAGATCTTGTTATTTCTCTTTCGACGGTAGTTGAGCATATAACTTAATTGTGTCTGCGACTTACCGTGGCATCTGTCTGTATTTTCTGCAGGGTGGTAAATGGTGCTCTTGAGTACCTATCGAAGGACCTTGGTATTGCGGAAAATGCGGTATTGCAAGGCAAGTCCACAATTTGGTCGTTTAAATCTGTGAATAACGGCTTGAATCAAGTAACTGTTCGTTTTTGTTTTCTTGTTTCTCATCTTATCTTAGTGTGTCATGAAACAAATTTGCACCATTTTCCTATTGCTTGAGGACTACATTTCCAACTTAACAAAGGAATATATTGTCTAGTACTCCCATCATTTTGTAAAAATAAATAAATAAAAATGAATTGTGTTAGGTTATGGTAAAGACTCAGTGCGATAACTTAAGTCAGTGCATATAATGTCGCCTCAACTATAGATATTGGGTTTGTTTTGCTTATGCTACTTTCTCTTAAGATTGTATAGTTAATTGTTACAACACTATAACATCTCTTTTGCAGGGTGGGTGGTTAGCACACTTCTAGCAGGTGCCACAGTTGGATCATTTACCGGTGGATCGTTGGCTGACAAGTTTGGCAGAACTAAGACTTTTCAAATAAATGCAATTCCGCTAGCAGTTGGAGCATTTTTGTGGTCTGTCTATTTCCAACAAGTATAAGGTTATGGTCAGTGATATGAATATAAGAAACTAATGAATAGTCTTCTTAAATGTTTCAGTGCCACAGCCCAGAGTGTGCAAACGATGATAGTTGGCCGCTTACTTGCTGGCATTGGAATTGGCGTCACTTCCGCTATTGTCCCACTTTATATATCTGAGGTACTATGTATGTTTATATATTTCCATCCTCAATTTGTTGGCATTTGGCATTTTGAATGTACCACTTACCAACCCTATTTTCTAATCATCAGATCTCTCCAACTGAAATTCGCGGTGCCCTTGGATCTGTAAACCAGCTTTTCATATGTATTGGGATTCTTGCAGCACTGGTGGCTGGATTACCATTAGCAGCAAATCCCTTATGGTATTTCATCATTGCACCTTTTCTTTTCTATACAAATGATTTTGTTTATGAGCGGGCAAAGACATGTGTGAATGTGCTGTGTACGTGCGCACATGCATGTTCACGCTAAATCACATGTATTCTTAAACGTCACTTCATTTCTGACATTTGACATATCAAGAAAGAGAGGAAGTACAAATCATAGGTAATAACTTGGCTAATTAGGATCTGGTTTTGATGCTTATCCTCTGTTATAAATGAAGTTTACATAGATTTTTCTGGTAAAGAGCCTCTTTCTTGAAGCCAGAAACCAGTAGAGAAATAGAAAATTCTTCTTGTTCAAATGGGCAAAAATAAAAATAGAATGTGTTGGATTTTTATTTATTATTTATTTATTTTTACCTTGGTTGATAACTTTGATCTTATGTTTCTGGGGCTAATTTAACCTCCTAGCTAGATTGATCCATCAATTTTCTAAGGTCACAATCTTAGTTACTTTACTCACGTCCCAGAATATTGTAACCTCAGAAGGATACTCTCCTGGCCGAGGACGAGTATTTTCACAAAATACTAATTCATTGTGCTTTCAACTGGTGAAAAGTGAATATATAAAACCCTGTTTATGAACTTTGGTGGTACTGTTCTTAGATGGTAGCAGTAGTATGTCTTTTTGATCTTTATATGTCAGCTCTCTCTCTCTCTCTCTTACACAAAATTTTACTCTATTATTTATTTTATCAGGTGGAGGACGATGTTTGGTATTGCAGTAGTACCATCTGTTCTATTGGCATTAGGAATGGCTTTTTCACCAGAAAGTCCAAGATGGCTGTTTCAGGTTTTCAACATAGCCTGATCAAACATCAGTACAGATGTTATATCTGCTTTTTCATTGTGTTCTCTTTTACTGTTAGTTTTATTTGAATTTATTTCATGATTATTTTCAATGAAAATGCTAAACCAATCCTTTTTTCACAGCAAGGAAAAATTTCTGAAGCTGAAAAGGCTATAAAAACACTATTTGGAAAAGAAAGAGTCACTGAGGTTATGCATGACTTGAGATCAGCAACTTCAGGTTCTGCTGAACCTGAAGCGGGCTGGTTTGATTTGTTTAGTAGCCGCTACTGGAAAGGTTTGCCTAAATTTTACATGAGTCATGCTTCAGATGTGCTGTGTTCGTTTTCTTAGCTAACATATGTCTTTATGCAGTCGTTAGTGTGGGTGCAGCACTTTTCTTGTTACAACAGATGGCTGGGATAAATGCGGTGGTCTATTATTCTACTTCTGTCTTCCGCACTGCTGGCATTACATCTGATGTTGCAGCGAGTGCTCTGGTTGGATTAGCAAATGTCTTGGGTTTGGCTCTTATTATCTTTATTCTTGAAGTTTGGAATTATTTTTTATTTTTTATGTGTTCTATAACCAAGAATGGTCTCATTCCAGGCACAGCTGTTGCATCCTCATTGATGGACAAACAGGGAAGGAAAAGTCTTCTACTCACAAGCTTCGGTGGAATGGTAGGGTTATTTTCACTATCAGTCTATATCTTTATTTGACGTGAATGAATAATTCATTGTGGGTTGGCCACCCAGACCATTTTAGCAATTTGAGACTAGTGACTGCTGGTGAAGCCATGAATTTAACAGGGGCTTGAAGGGTCCTTTATTCAGATAAGTAGAGGGATTGCAATTAATGACCATTTTAGTAGTTTGAAACTAGTGGCTGCAGTAGAAGCCATGGATTTATCAGGTTCTTGGAGGGTCCTTTGTTTGGATGGGTAGAAGGATCGCAATTAGATCACATTAACTGCAACATTTTTCAGGAGTGATTCGTGCCTAATGATTATAGATATTTTGTCTGCTATCTGCACTAACCCAAATGCACTACATGTGTGCGCTTCAGTTTCAGGTTCATTGTCTGCATAAATAGCAATTAGATCACACTGTTATAGGTCATGAGGCCTGGAAATTTTATTTACTTGGAAAACTCATGGAAAAATGGGACACAATTTTTCCTCTATGTAATTGAACTTAAGTGGCTTCGTCAGTAGGTGATGTTTGTTATAAATAATTTTCATGGTCCAATATATTCAGAAAAGCTTTTACTGTGCTGCTTTAATTGAATTGTGATGAATGGTTTATGTTTTTTGCTCCTCTCTCTTTCTTATAATACCGATAACTCTCTCTTTCTTTATTCATTAAGGCTGCTTCGATGTTGCTGCTTTCACTGTCCTTTACATGGAAAGCCCTTGCTCCATATTCTGCCCCCCTTTCTGTCGCTGGAACTGTTCTGTAAGTTAGAGGCTTACATTAAAAGATATATCCCCGTACTCTTTTCTCATTTAAAGTTTAATTTCCTATCTAATAATGGTTTTCATTTTATATTACCAGCTATGTATTGTCCTTTTCACTTGGCGCTGGCCCTGTGCCTGCTCTTCTTCTACCAGAGATTTTTGCTTCAAGAATCAGAGCAAAAGCAGTTTCTTTGTCAATGGGCATGCACTGGGTAAGTGGTTGTAGACACTGAAATTTTACTTGATACTATTTTGTATACGTTTTCTTGTTTCATTGTCTGCAGGGATTTTCGTGTTTACACTGGTATTAGGAAACTCTTATTTGTTTGTTTATTTCAACAGCTTATTGGTAATAGTTAATGTCTTGTCCAACCAATCAGTTTGTGTTGACTAAGATTTTCGATTAATTACCTCAGCATGTCTTTTATTTATATTTTAGATGGAGGAAGCAAGACAAGTTTGTTGGACGATTAAATTGTCCAAACCAAACGAACTTGATTGCAAAAGGATATTGATTTCACTTTTAAATGACCGTGTTATTGTCTCAACCTGCATTTGGATATGTATATACTGCCTATCTGTGTATACATACATATCTGTATGTCTGTTTAACTACGTAAACCTTTACGTGTTTCTGCGGAATGAAAATGAATGAAGAAACTGATATTATGCTCGCATTAATTATTTTGTTTGCACAAGAATATGTTGGATGTGTTTTTTATTCTTCATTGATTCACCTCTCGTCTCACATGTTAACTGAATGTTTATATGTTTCATCAGATTTCAAACTTCGTCATAGGCCTCTACTTCTTGAGCCTTGTAACTAAGTTCGGGATCGGCACAGTGTATTTTGGATTCGCTGGCGTCTGCCTTCTGGCTGTCTTGTACATAGCTGGTAATGTTGTTGAAACAAAAGGTCGTTCGTTGGAGGAAATAGAGCGTGCTCTTAGTGTTGTCACTTGATTACGATATGATTCAAACTACGAGCAAAAATCTCCAGCAGCTTCGGATTTTGGCCTTAAGCACTGACAGCATCACCTCCTTTTCCTGCTATGCGGACTAGTTCATTCCCACCTCTTCAGGACTTGTATTTAGAGATCGAACCTTGATTGTAACCACATAAAATGGTGTCTATGGATTTCCATTACTGTAACACACTACCACCTTGGCGATGCAAATAATATTTTAGTTTCTACCATGAATTTTGGAACTCTTTGTAATTTCTCAGATCGAATGACTCAGAGTACAGTGCCGTTAAACGGTGGGAGGTACCGATACAAGATGAATGAAAAGGTTTACGCTGTTTAGCAGATGACAGATTGAAACGCGGTTTCTAGTTGAACATCTAATAGAAATACATGTCCTAGTACTGGATGAGATGTCTTACTATTGGACGATGAGGGATAAGGCTTTTTTCTTTCTTTTTTCCTTTTTTTTTACAGAATAATTCTACCTCCCACCTGTAAACTGGACAAGTATGCAAGTTTGCATCAATTTTTTCATTCAACATTTTTTTGAAACAATTTTAATTCAACATTTTAAATTGGATTATTTTTAGCTACGCTATCTGAAATGACATTTAGATCTCACTTTGCTTCATATTAGTCAAAAGAAAAATTTGGAAAAATAACCAAAATTTGGACCTCATATAGAATTATGACCATCTTTTTAAATTTATGATAATTATAACCAAAACTTGATAGAAACTTACTAATACACCCTTAAACCTAGCCTTTTCACAGAGTGTGGCATCCTAGAAAGCTTCATTTCTGCTGAAAAGTAAAACCTTGTTTCTTCATATCTTGTTCACTGAGGACAAATTGCCTCATTAGCATAAATTTGTTAGCAATCTCTAGGAATTCAAATGAAACCCAAAAGTCAAGTCTACAATTCTCTCCTAAATGTAGCTTTTGCTCAGGGCATATTTACTTGGTAAGGGATTATCTGAAGGTGGAAGAAGTTTGGATATTTACGGCAGTGTAGAGAAAAACCAGAAGGAAAATGGAACCAGACGCAAAGAAAACCATTCCCAAATCAATTTATGTTGCTGCATTTCCTTCCACGTGTATGATCCAGACTTGTGGCTCCAAAAGCAAATAACAAAATGTCAACTTTTTTGGGTTTGATTGTATAAGCAGAACAAAAGTACCAAATTAGAGAAGGAAGAGTCGAAGAGATCTATGGTGGACTATGGAGGAGAAAGAAGTGGAGTTCATTGGAGAACTTTATGGGTATATTAGTACTTTCATATTAAATTTTGGTTATTTTTCCAAATTTCCCAATTCAAAAGTCACAATTTTCGTTTCACTTTAACCTGTTGACTCTCTCTTTTCCCTAAAACTTATAAGTCACCTCCTAAAACATATGGGACCCAACACCTAATAAGACTATGTCACATGTGCAATAAATTTGATTAATTCATTATGTGTTAACATTCAACAATCAAAGAGTATTAAGTTTAAAAGAAATTGAAGAGATGGAAAAAATAATTTGATTTAGCCTGGGGCACCCAAATCAAACCAACACGAGAAATTAAAAGATCTAATTAAGGGAATGTGGAGCAAATTTAGAGTTTTATAGAGACGACTTTCAAGTTTTAGAGGAAAAATGGAATCGAAATCAAGTTTCAGGAGCAAAGTGGAGCAAACTATGAGTTTTAGGGAGTAAAGAGGTAACTTTTGAGTTACAAGGAGCAAAGTAAGACTAAATCGAGTTCTAGTAGAAGTAGCTAAAACTATCAATCCACGTCAACTTTAGACTTCATTCCCACCTTAACATGATGGTGATACTCGCCACCCAATTGATTACCATAAAATGAGTTTCATTTAATTACTATACAAATGGTAATTAATTGGATGGTGAGAATTACCACCACTTTAGAGTAATTAATAGGGTGGTGAGAATCATCACCACTTTAGGGTAATATATGAAGGGTTAAATTTTTATGTGTAGTTGGAACATGAGTTAGTACATCATATGTTGTAATACAAGTAGACAACAAGATTGATATGTCCCATTTTTATGGTATGTTTTTCAATATCTCTCCACTTCTATTATGGCACGTGGTTGCCGTCTTGTGTTACGAGTACACCAAAATATCTCTCATGTGCAGGGTGGAGTATCTTTATGTAGGGTTTAAAAAAAATCTAAAAAATAAAAACAATCAACCAAAAATAAATAAATAAATGAAGAAATAAAGTCACTTAATACTACATTCTTGTTAATATTATTCTTCACTTGTAGCATTTTTAGGTTGTAATCTAGTTAATTATGAGTTCGGTACAAATTTTTTCTCACTTTTTATGTAAATTAGCATCTTGTCACGCGCTAACACGTGTGAGCATGTTGTACTTTACTTTTTTTAGTTTAATCATTGTTATTTTAAGATATTTTTAATTTTATTTGTTACAAAGGATTTACAGTTTCTGATTTTAAATTTTATTTGAAAAATAGTTAGCAACTCCTATGTGAGGTTGTTTTCTTTTGATTCTTTTAATAATTTACTCTTATTTTATTCATTTTAAAAGGAGCAAGAAGAGAGGAATATTTTTTATATTATGAATGTTTCAAATTTACATCTTTTATACATAAAACAGATATATTATATCGTATTAAGACAATAAAAAAAAAGTATTTAATTTGACATCGTTTTGTCAAAAAAAGAAAAAAAAAAGGTGCTTTAATGAAAAGGGCTTGGACCAACAAATATTTAACCAAAAATCATCACAAAATGTTATTTAACCAAAAGGGTTCAAAGTTTAATAAAAAATCATCCAAAACTATTGTCCACAGGTCAAACTTACAAGCCTAACCCACTACAAATCTACATTTCTGTAAATACCCCTAAATGATTTGATATTGTCTTGACTTTTCACCAACCTCAACCCAACACAAAACCCTCATAATAACTCCATGTCTTCCTATCAAATCGAATTCTCCCATTTCAAAAACAACCAAATCAAAGTTGAAAAAGGAAGCATTCATCGGAACAAAGCTGCCGAAACAAGTTCAAAGAAGTTTAATGGTAGAAACCAACAAAAAAGTGTCTGAAAAAAAAAACAGAACCAAAACATAAAACTGTTTCTGGATAACCCAAAACATAACACTGTTTATGCGGCAAAAAAAAAAAAATCAGATACAGTGTTTGTTTTGTCTGTGCACAAACAAATACTATATCTGGAAAGAAAAGAACCAAAATTCAGAAACAGTGACTTAAATTTTAAAAACAATGACTTAGATTCCAGAAATAGTGACTTAGTTCCAGAAACAGCCTATGTTTTAACTTTTGATTGTTTCTTTGAATCACATGGTGCTTATTTTGCTTTGAATCCAAATACAGTGAATTTCACTATTTCTTTTCTAGCTTACATTTAAGAAACAGTGTGTCTATTTCATTTAGATCCAGAAACAGTGACTTAGATTCCAGAAATAGTGTTACTTAAAATCAAGAAACAGTTTTTTTTTACAATTCAGAAACATTGACTTGTCGTTATTATTGAATAACATGCAGATCTCAAATTTATTTTATGAAAAAACAAACGATGAACTCCATTGACGATATAACGACGATCACATTTCAACAAAATAATACAAAATATAAATTAAATAGCATGAGGGTCTATATTTTTGTTTCAAAGAAAAAGAAGAAGGTTTACAAAACAACGATGAACTCCATTAATGATGAAAATCTACAACTCAACTTAAAAAAGTTAGGGGTAAAATCAACAAATCATAATTTATTATAGTTGGGCTATTTTTAATTGGACTATTTTTAGTTGAACTACTTTAATATGGATCTTGTATTAATCATTAAACAAAACTTATAACATGATTTTTTATTAAAACTAAAATTTTTCAAACCATTTTTATTAGTTTTCCTAAAAAAAAAAAAAAAAGGATCAAGACTTGCTAGTTCAAATTTGCGACCTTGACCCTAGGAATAGGCCCTGAGGCCTCCATGACTAGGACTTGGGAGCCATAGTCAAAAGAATGACTTATATAAAATTGTGACAATAAATTTATTTCATACAAGTTACTTTTCACAGTGGGCGTTAAATTTTACGTTTATTAGAATATAGGTATCCAACACTCCAATTTAAAATTTATATTGCCAACAAAGTCACTTTATAAATCCATTTAGTTGAGAGCCTGTTTTCCATTGAATGTGAAACAGACATTTCTGTCTGCTTTTGAATTCATCCTCCAGATATTTAAGTAAAGAAGAAAAAGCCAAAAATCAAATGGATTGGAGGAAGAAGATAAGAACGTTACTTTTCTTTAACTCCTATGCAATTAAATACACAATGAAACTGCCATTGAAACTTAATTACAGTGTGGCTGCATGCAAAACGCGCACAGATGCGAAAAAAAGACAAGAAAAAGTGGGGGAAAAACGTGAACATTAAAGGCACTCACCACAATCCAAAGAAACCGAAATGTACATAAAAGAAACTGTAATTTTCTGCATGGAGAAAGTCCGCGTGGCTTGGCTGCATGTCCACCATTTTTATCACGTTATATCTCGAGATAATACTATTGATTCGTAGGAAATTGAATTTAAGAACTTAAGCAATTAAACTGCTACATACAAAATATAAAGTATCACGATAAGTTTGGGTAACGATATCATTTTCTTGAGTAAAGAGTGACTCTCAGGGCCGGTCCAGGTCCAATGCGAGTTGAGTGATCATCCAGGATCCAAAAAAATCAGAGGCACCAAATTATTTCAGGTGTTATATTCATATATAATTTTATAAGAGTATAAATTTATAAAATTTGGTTAAATAATCAAGAAGTTTAACTAGACCTAGTGGTTTATTTTGTTTAAAATTAACAAGAAGGTCTAGGGTTCAAATCGCTATATGTTTATTCACTTTCTAATTTTTATGAATTTTTTATAAGGGTATAAATTTATAAAATTTGGTCAAATGATTAAGCAGTTTAACTAGAAATGGTGGTTCATGATGTTTAAAATGAACAAGGAGGTTCTGGGTTCAAAATGTTATGTGTGTTTTTTCATTTTTCATTTTTCACTTTTTTTTTTTATGAATTTCTTTTCATAAGAGTATAAATTTTTAAAATTTTGGAATTTCTTTTCATAAGAGTATAAATTTTTAAAATTTTGGTTAAATGATCAAAAAGTTTAATCAGAAGCAATGATTTCTATTGTTTAAAAGTAGCAAAAGGTTTTAAGTTTGAAATGCTATGTGCTTTTTTTTTAATTCTTTCCAATTTTTACCAATTTCTGTTTGGTTGTTAATTTCTTTTTAATTGCTAGCTAGTAGCTATGTGGATTGCAATTTTTAGACATTCATTCCAATTTAAGTCTAACCTTTAACAAAAAAAAGTAAGGGAACTTTAACGAAAGGTTTCCGGTACTGTTCTCTTTAATGAAAAATCACATTTTTTATACTAAAAAGTCAATTCTGGTACTATTCACTTTACCCTTTATTTTGTCATTATCGCTAAAACTCAAAGTTTTTAAGCTCTTTTAATTAGTATTCCTAAAAAGTAATACGTAGTAGACCAAATTTTTAGACAAAATTTGCAACACATGACGTGTCACTAATAAGAAATAAGTACGTTAATCAACATTTAAGTAATAATCCATCAACAATCACATCCTACAATTTACAAATTTTGGTTTAAAAATTTTGGTATCCCTAGCATTAGCCGTCAAGAAATTAATGGATGCATGTCTCATCCATTGTCTATATATATCAACTAAAGATTCGAAAATATGATTATTTTTTTAGTCCCATATTGACAAGGTTAGTAAATAAGAAAAAACACCGCACGAGTTATATAAAAACACTTTAAAAGTTTAGATAGAAGGGAAACAAAACTAATTGTGACAATCCGTCCTTAATTTTATAGGTTTAATAATTTTAAAAGAGTGAATTGATGAAATGCCCCTAGAGGAGAGATTGTTGACTTTCATTGACCATCTTTTCGTGGTGTGTACGAGTTACTATTTTACTGTGTCCTCGAAGTACTCGACGGTACGAATGTGTAGGCATAAATGGAATTGAATTCAAAATTATGATGAAAATTTTACCGAACTTCGAATCTGGAAAATTATCTTTGTAAAATATTTTCTAATGAGATATTTGTGGCTGTGGGGCCCACACGCCATACTCACCCACTCACTCACTTCCACGTGACACTCTTTTCCCTACACATCCGAACCTTCCCTCTCAACTTTCTCTCTTGCTCTCTCTTTCCGGTCTCTCTTTCGCTCTTCACTGTCTTTCTTAATCTTTCTCCTTCGCTGATAGCAGACCACATCACCACCACCACTCGCGGTTCTGGCGAACACCACTCACGGAACCTCTTCACCACGAACCTAACCCAGGCCGAAACCTTCTTATAAATTTGTAGATCATGCTTAGGACTATGATTATGATGTTTTTGAGACGGTTTGGTAGTGTTTGGATGTAGGAACCACGTTAGGGAAGAACTTCCCAATTTTCGGCAAGCCATCCGTGAGTTGTAGGTGCTTTTCTTAGTTGAGTTTTACTAATGGGTCCCAATGTTATACTTAGGTGCGATTACTATCGGATACTCCGTCTTTCCCAGCTCGAATGGATGTTACATCACAAGTACCTGTGAGTGGGTCTTTTCTTTTATATAACATATATATATTTGTTAGTTTCCATTTATACATTTGATAAAGAATTTTCTACGTTACACCTAGATTAGGGTAACGTGTATAAAATTATCGTATTGACGAAATTCATGCAATTATACTACGTCCTACGGGATGTATAGGTATGTGTATTAGTATGATTGCATTAATAGTATTTAAGGTTATGAATAGCATTGCATTGATTAGAATCATCGAATTATCGATTTACTATGGCATGATCATATTTACGTTATCTGCTCATCGTGTGCTGCACTGGTGTTAGTACTCGCCCGGACCATGACCAGTCTTTCACGTGTATGTTCACATCGCATCAGACGCTCAATTTGGATCCATTTTAGGCGCCAGTTTTGTCCTAGATTGCTATAGGCAATTAGGACTTGTATGTGATGCGCATAGTGCTAGTCTTCATGTGATTGTAGTACTAGAGAGTAAATCATTATTACACCCAGTCCTGTTCATGTCAGAATTCATCTACATGAACTTATGTGTCAACATATGTCAATGAGCACTTGATGTGATATGTTTATTTTTGTGAGATATTGCTGGAAGCTATATGCTTATTTACGAATTTTGTGAAGTTTTATATTTTTGAGGTATTGCAGGTTACGGTAAGTATTTTCATATTATACGTAGTATATCTATTTTGGAAACTATACTTGTTTTACGACGAGGGGTTATTATGTTTTAAAGGTTTTTACAAAGCTTTATTTTTTTTAGGCCCACTCACCCTTATTTTTTGTCCCTCCGGGTATTAGTGGCAGAGTTTTCGTGTTGACGAGGATTTCTAGCAAAATGTTGCTATGTCAATACTATTGACGATATAATTCCTCTTTATCTTTACTGTACTTTACTTATGCTCTGACATCATGTGTGAAATGGATTCATTTCCGCTCACATCCACTCACATCCGCACTCTTATATTTAGGCACTTTTAGGTTTAAATTTATTCACATTTTCCACATCACTACACTTTATGGCTTTGTTACTCTCCTGGTGTCGGCCAACACAGCTCGATTCGAAATGCAGGTGGACATTCCGGGTTGGGGTGTGTCACTCATCATCTATCTACTTGTAAGCCTGGGGTTTTTTGGTGCTCTTCTCTCAATACAAAATAATTTAGTTTTTTCCATGTCTAAATTATTGAGTTTGTAGTGTTTTTCTAAGTATAATTTTATCGAAGTCTTATGTGTGAAAACAAATAAATTTTTTTTTATATGAAGTTAGGGTACATTTTTTGGGTCGCCCCAGACCTCAAAAGTCTCAGGACCGGCCCTGGTGACTCTAGAAACCAAGAAGAAATATCTCTCTTATTTCATCAAAACCCTAATAGCTAAGTGAGTTGTGTATATAAGAGAGCAACTTCAATCCCTTCTGTGCTCAAAGTAAGCTATCTTCTTCTCTATCGCTACTACTACATACCAGCAAGCTCATCCAAACTCTCTCTCTCAAGAAAAGAAAATGACGAAGCAGACAATGAGCTCATCGAGCAAGGGAGGAAACAAAGGAAAAAAAAAAAAACAAAGAAAGAAAGATGATGAATGCCGACATATTCCATGTTGGGTACGGAGTTTTGAGCAGGCAAATGGCAAGAGAGCTTCAAATGAAGGAGGAGGAGGTGAAGAAAAAGGACGAGGAAGAGGAAGAAAAAAAGGAGAAGGCCCAGGAAGGGGTGGAGGCCAAGGAGCCGAGTGTCACTGAGTAACCTGATCAAAATGTTGATGGGGTGAATGCTGCCACTGGCCAAGACGTGCATGTGGGACCACAGCCACCGCCGCCTGCCGATTCTAATGAAGATATGGCATCGGTACTTAATGTTGGAATTTTAAATAGAAAATTAGCTTTTAATCTCTAAATAAGATGAAGTTTAGAAAAATATCTTATACGAAATTAAAAATTAATTTTAGTCCCTATACTCTATTTAATATCAACATATGTATTCAATGTTTCTTTTTTTATTTATAATTTTATGAATTTAAATTTTATGACAATATTATAAATTTTAATTCTCATTATGGTAGGCATCTTATATAAGAAAATATTTTTGTAGAGATTTTTCGGTACACTTATGTTTTTGCATATTTTCTTATCTGCCACTAATTCATAAACATATTTTTAGGTACGAACATTTCGATACAATGGGTTAGTATAATATGTTTAGGCATGGACATTTCGGTACACTAGTTTAGTATAATATATTTAGGTACCGACATTTCGGTACACTAGTTTAGTATCATATAGTTAAGTATGGAATTTTGGTACACTTATGTTTTTACATATTTTCTTATCTGCCACTAATTCACTATAATATATTTAGGTACGGGTATTTCGGTACACTAATTTAGTAAAATATATTATGATATGAATGTTTAGGTACACTAATTGGAGAAAGTTAAATAAAATTGTATAATAATAAATTTAAAATTTAATGTAATAACATTAAATAAGTTATCTATTAAATATAAAAACTTTCACAAAAAAAATTCTATTAAATATAAAAACAAAAATATAATATGTATTTGAATTAAGTACATATTAAGGGTCTAAAATCAATAATCAATCTAACACCAGGTTTTTTTTTTTTTTTTTTTTAATTTTAATCTTTTTGAAGGATTAAAATTCAAAAACCCATTTTAAATCGATGGGCCCAGAGGCCCTCTCATGTGGAACCTCATTTAAAGGTCAGCTCATACAGAGTCCAAATTCTTTTGGGAGTTGAAAGTCAGAGGTCGACTCTAATGGAATCGAGACTTGTTTTCAGTCCTTCCAGGAGGTGATGGAGTTGAAAGTCAAAGGTCGGCTCTAATGGAGTCTAGATCCTTCTCGGAGTTGAAAGTCAGAGGTCGTGTTGAAAGTTAGTGGTCGACTCTAATGGAGTCGAGACTTGTTTTTAGTCCTTTCAAGAGGTGATGGAGTAATCGTGCGCTCTGATATGATGTTGGAATTTTAGACGACACTGATACATTCCTCAACTTGGTAATTACTATTTGTCTAATCCGGCATGTGTGAGATTTTACCACAAAAAACTTCGTTATTAGTTAAAGTAGAGTAATTATATTGAAAGTCATTGTTGACTTCCCCCACCGATGTGGGATAGCTAACACTTAATTTGAGTCAGTGGGGGTGGACTCCCTGGAGAAGCAAGAAGGAGCAGGATTTGGGTTTTAACGGGGACTTTTCTAGTGGGCTTGGGAATCCCTACGGTGATTGTTTTGACGATCTATCTTTTACTTCTGTATATAATAGTGATGTTGCAGGGGATGATCTAGGGCAAAATAATGCATGGGACGGAAGCCTTTGGAATTTGGAGATAATTCGTCTACTAAACAGTCTATTATATGTTGTGCTGATGGTTAATTATTAATGTTTTAGAGTTATTAGCTTGCTGCAAATGTCTCTTTATTAGTCAATTACTTGTTTTAGTCATTTTCTTATTGTGATTTTTGCATTCTCCTCCTGTATATGCTGCTATTTATCGATAACAAAATGATAATACTCGGCCAATAGGTGTAGATTTACTGATACTAAATCATCGAATAATAAAAAAAAAAGCTTTGAAACATAATTAATCAACAAGATGAGGCTTCTTAAATCCTCTTTCTGTACAATTTTCCTTAAGTATTCCCGAATACATCTGGTATTCGCCAACACTCAAACTTGAAAAAACCTTACCACGAAACCAAAACTTACGTGCGTTGCAAGTTACATTTCTATACAACGATTTGCAAGTGAGCTACGTTAATTAACGCTAAGTTAGCTATGCTCATTGCATCTACTTAATTACACATGGTCACAACATTTAATAAAGACTTTGGATATCATAGATTCACCATAGTAGACCAAACCAAAATACACCATTTTAATATATAATGTGTGATGGAATGGTTTTTATTTTTATTTTTAATTTTAATGTACACTATTACTTAATAATTATTCAATTTTTAAGAATTTCTCATAATTTTGTTAGCTCCAGACTTTATACAGAACTAGTTACATTTTAGACATCAAGTTTAAGTACAGAAATTTATTATTTCTGAATGAGGTTTCCATGAACTTGGCAATTGAAAATATTTCTCGTCTCCTACCGGTGGTTCCTTTAGATGATTACGGGCCAAAAAGCTCATGTAAACCCATAACAATGCTGCATGATGAGTAGATTTTATATTATATATTTAACTCTATTCTTAGTATATTTTGGTTAATATTTTGGAAGAATTTGGTTGATATAGGACTTTCGACTTCTTCTGGAGCAAAACAAGACCAAATGGACGAATTTTGGAGTAATTCTAGTTAGAGGATGTCCGTGAGTCACTTGGCTTGATCATATCAAGCTATCAGATTTTTCCACTTAGCGGCGATTTTCTGGCAATGAAATAAAGGAGTAGTGCGCGGTTTTGGAATAGTGACGTTTTGGACTTGAATTGCGTTTTTGGAGCCCAAGGTGACCTCGGTTCATAGCCTTCTGGAGATGTGTTCAATCTTCAAAACAAGCTATTATGGGCCGGATTTGGAGGATATCTGAGGCTCAAACGTGGCTGGACAAGTATTTGGCAGATTCTCCTAGTTTAATTAGGACTTTATTTTCTATTTTATTTTATTATTATTTAGTTTCTTAGTGGGAATGAAACACTTTGTTGTTAGGGTTTGTGCGCTAGCTTTAGGGGGAGATCAAAAGGGTTTGGCCAGTTCTAGTTAAAAGAGGGGTTGATTATTATTCAACTTCACACTTTGTTAGGGTTCTTGGAGATTTTCTAATTTAAGGTGTTTTCATTCCTTTTCTTCTTAATAATATTTTCTTTGATTTTTATTATGAATATGCGTAACTAATTTCTTTGTTAGGGTTAGGCCATAAGCCTTAACATGAATATGTGATTTTATTAATTTGCTTATGAATGGATGCACACTTGCTTCGAATTATTAATCATTGCGATTAAAAGTATCTATATATTTTAATGATTGATCACTATTAGGGTATTTAGACAAGTAATTTGATGCAATTTTTGTTGGAACATCACTCTGAAATTGAGGAGGGCTTCTTGTGATTAGTAGTTGTAAGTTCACTTAAGGTGAACATCACGCTCTTAAGGGTTGCATGGTTTTTCAGAGGGTTTTCACGAAACTTAATGAGTTTTGCATGTTTATATTTGATTTGAACATCACAGACGGATTGCATGTTAGATATACGTTTTCGCTTGAACATCACAAGGTAAATATGCATTAGGAAAACCTAACCATCAAAGCATATATGTGGAAATTCTTACGTAATTGATAGCTTTGCATAGGATTATGACGGTGACGGCTGAACCCTAGATTTCTTTAAATTGTTAATTTTAAAGACGTTTTTCTTACTTGCTGCCATTATTTTCAAATTGTTATATTTCTTTTATTGTTAATTTAATCTTTTCAAATTCATAAATCTCAAATCTTTGATAAAAATCTGTTCTAATAGTTAATTAAGAGTTGATTTAATTACAAATTAGTCAAACAATCCTTGGGGGCAACGACCTTGCTTGAGCATTTATATTACAATTACCTTGTATTCTTGCAAGTATTTCCAGTGATTTTAACCCTATTTGCACAAGTACTAAAAATCCTATCACTGCAAAACAGGTAATTTTGGCAACCTAGTCAGCACACAAATCACTTCATCCATGCCTCCAGATACTGTACTTTCTAATTTCTAGCCATATTTTGATTACTGATACCATCAAGAAGGCCAACAAGCTCAAGTAAACCCATAACAATGCTTCAAAACAGGTAATTTTGGCAACACGATCAGCACACAGATCACTTAATCCATGCCTCCAAATACTGTACTATCTCATTTCTAGCCTTATCTTGCTTTTAGTTACCTTTTTTTGCATTACTGAATTAAAGAAGCCTTGACCACTTTAACAATAATTTGCTAGAAATGGAAGTTGTCATATAGGTCGCATTGAGTGTGATAAATAATATTCACAATCTCGTAGCTAGTAGCTACATACATATATTGACATCACTGCGTGAAATTTAGGGTATGGTCACCACGCGAAGATTTGAGCACGGTATGATAAATAAAACTAAATATCTTATCGTGAATTGTTTCGTCACTAATACTTCACGTGAAAAAGAGCGTCTTTACAAAACCAAAGAGTGCATAATATGCATATATAAAGGCCTCATTCCTCTTAGTCTAGCTCCATCCTCTTCATTTCCGCCACTGAATATTTCTAGCAAAGCTCGCCACTTCCTAATAATACCAATCTTTTTCATTCCTTTTCTCACTCATCACCTCAGATCTTTCACTGTTGACTTGTGGTTATTTTGCCTCACAACAGCTTTACCTCGCATCTAAAATTATCTCTTGCAACAATACAAACTGTGTCTTAGTCTGACGGCCGGTCTCACCTCAAGCCCTTCACATCTTGGAAAGCTTACTCTTTGAAAGTCACTTATCTCTCAAATCACCCTTGACCTGTGGTCGGATTTAGTTTGTTGCTCGTGATATTTGTAGGTAAGATGAATGTTTTATGAAACTTTTTTTCTTATTACAATTAAGTAGAGTTTCTTAATAGTACTGACATCCTCAAATTATTATTGTTTTTGGCAAAAAAGGTCAAGAATCCAAAAGTGAAACAAAGAACCAAGCTCAACGCGAGACCAACATAATAAATTTCGTACCCAGCTAATTTTATCAAATTTATGAATATGATGTGGAACATATATCTCATAGAGGATATTCATTATGTGTCCATAACGGAAAGGATGGTCATGTTTCACCCTCTAAATACATTAATTGGGCTACTGTATCTACTTATAGTTTATTTATCTATTTATTTTTGTTTTTGTTGCAGAAAATTCCAGTAAGACCTTTTGATTATCGGGATGAAGCTTTATTTCAAATGATATGCATATTAAGAATGATGGCATTCATCTTCTATCGAATCGATGATTTACCAGATTACTTAATTGTATGGTATAACCAAGATATCTCTTTAAGTTATACGTATTTTTTATTGGTCTGCGAATAAATACTTTGATTATGCATGATCAGGCAGCTCATGAAGACGAATGGCAAGAGAGCTTCAAGCAAGGCCGGAAACAAAAATAGTTCAGAAAGAAGGATGATGATGAATGCTGATGGTTTCCATAGTGGCCATGGAGTTTTGACAAGGCGAGTCATGTATATAAGAGAGCAATCACTTTCACTCCCTTTTGTGCTCAAAGAAGCTCAAATTAAGCTATCTTCTTCTCTCTATAGCTGCTACTACATACCCAGCAAGCTCATCCAGACTCACTCTCTCAAACAAAGAAAATGAAGAAGCAGATAGTCAGCTCATCAAGCAAAGGAGGAAACAAAAAAAAGCTCAAAAAGAGGGATGATGATGAATACTGACGGACTCCATTGTGGCCATTGAAATTTTACAAGGCGAGTGGCAAGAGAGCTTCAAATGAAGGAGGAGGAGGTAAAGGAAGATAAGGTGGAGGAGGAAAAGACAAGGGAAGAGGAAAAGAAGACAAGGAGGAGGCCCAAGAGGGGGTGGAGGCCAAGGAGCCGAGTTTCACTGAGTCACCTGATCAAATTAATTGTTGTTGGGGTGAATGTTGGTGCTGCTCAAGATGTGCCTGTTGGACCCCTGCCACCGGCCGCTGCCGATACTAATGAAGTAGATATGGAAACAGTACTTGGATTGAGTCAGTGGGGTTGATTCCCTGGAGAAGCAAGGAGGAGCAGGATTTGTGGTTTGGCGGGAAATTTCTAGTGGGCTTAGAAAGTTCTGCCTAGGTGGTTTAAATAATCTTCTCTCTTCCTCCTAATTGTCATTTGTTTTTAGATTAAATGCTTAAATTTTAATATGGTATCAGAGCAGGCTATACTTAAGTTTAACAATTATATATGTAAATCGTGCTTTCGTAAATACCAATCCTTAACATTGTGTCTTTCCACATTTGTGTTCCAAGAATGAGAACTAATTATGCCACTGAAAATGACTAGAGAAACTGTGCCAAGATACTTTAATCAACCAAACTTTGAGCAGCCCATTACCCTATTAGTCTTTAGTTTACAAAAATTTGCATTAACAGTTTGACAAGAACCATAACCATGTGGGATTAAGTAATACGGAAGACAATACAGTTGTATACTACCCTAGAAGATATGTTTTATTAATTGAAAAAACTCGTAACTTTGCGCTTCAAGCAAACAATGCATATGCAATTGGTGAATTACGTTGATGGATAAGACTTGAGAGACAACCCATTGCTTATTGGGTTCAAACTCTCTCCCATCTTCTTAGTGTTGGAACTTGTGAGGGACTTTGTCCCACATCGCCCATACACCTTTTCTATTTCCCCTTTATAAGTGAGTTAACTCACTTATTGTTTAAAATGAATTGAGCCAAAGTAATAGACCTTCGGCCTTGGACTTGGAAGGCTTGGATGGACGAAAAACAAAAGTACAATTTTTACGTTTTTGATTTCAAGATTCAATTTTTCCGAAAGGGTAAGACTGTTTACAAAAAAAGTTACATATTTTTTGAAAGGATAAGAATGAACAACCATAACTGTTAAAAAACGCCGTTATATATATGGCTGTGATATCAGAAACGTATATGCAATTCCATTGCTCTTTCTTTAATCCTTCATAGAGAAACACATAGTAAATTCACCGAGAATCCAAGTTTGAGTGCAAGAACTTGGGTTAGATAGTTGTATCCTGAAAGATAGATGTTCGTTGAACTACTGCACCTATGTAGGGACAAATTTCTGTCTTACAAGATTGCTACTGCAAGCCTCTATTTTCCATAAACAAGTCAGTGATTTTATATGCAATTTTATTAATTGTTCATATTTTGGTATATTGTATCTATAGTGAAATTGTAACTCGACGTAAAATGTGCAAATTATTATATATTGTATAATTAACATTTGATTGGTTTTAATAATCTAAGAGAGAAATTTTATTCCATGGATCAATCAAATGTTGGTGTCATCAAGCCACACGTTAAGAAACTTGAGAAATTCAAGGGAGTTGATTTTAAACGTTGACAACAGAAGATGTTGTTCTGCTTGACAACTTTGAACTTGAGTCACGTCATTACTTCTGAGGCTCTTGAAGCACCAGAAGAGGGAGATATTCCTGTTGAAATTATGCAGGTTATAGAAGCCTGGACTCACAGTGAATTTATATGCAGGAACTACATTTTGAATGTTTTAGATGACTCTTTGTATGATGTTTATTCATCATATAAAATGGCTAAAGATCTGTGGGAGTCTTTGGACAAAAAGTATAAGTCTGAAGTGGCTAGTTCCAAGAAGTTTGTGATCGGAAAACTTTTGAATTACAAAATGAATGACACCAAGTCTATTGTAAAGCAAGTTGAAAAACTCTAAGTGATTGTTCATGAGTTAGATAAAGAGAATCTTAGTCTGAAAGAAGGCTTTGTGGTTGACTCTATTATAGAGAAACAACTTTTGAATTGGAAAGACTTTAAGATTTATCTGAAGCATCTAAATGAAGACAAAATCATGGATCAATTGACTCTCAAACTGCGTGTGGAAGATGATCATCGCAAAAATGAGAAGTATGATGCCTCATCGCTAGAAGCACAAGCCAATATTATGGAAAGAGGAGACTCACACAAGGTAAAACACCATCAGAAAAACAAAGGCAATGATGCTGCAAAGAAATCACTAACTGTTACAAAAGGGAAAACCTTCAAGAAAATCAAAGGAGGTTGTTGGGTTTGTGGAAAGATAGGTCATAGGGCAAATGATTGCCGCCACAAGAAGGATTAGAATACTGAGAATTCCAATCAAGCAAACATTGCAGAAGATAAGTTTGTCGCTGTTGCATCTGAGGTCAATTTATTGACTAATTCCAATGACTGGTGGGTTGATACAAAAGCAACACAACATGTTTATGCTAATTGGAATTTATTTGTTTCTTACTAATCAATTGATGGTGGAGAAAATTTGTACATGAGAAATGCAACTGTATCTGCCATTGTAGGGAAGGGAAAAGTGACACTCAAACTCACTTCTGGAAAAGAGCTTTCACTCACCAATGTTCTACATGTTCCTGATATTCGTAAGAATTTGATTTCTGAATTGCTTTTGAGTAACAAAGGTTTCAAATTAGTCTTTGAATCTGATAAGTTTGTAATCACCAAGGGTAGGGTGTATGTGGAAGAGGGCTACCTGGTTGAGGGGCTTTTTAAATTGAATGTATTTCTGCTAATGCTATTAATAATAATAACAAACCTACTGTTTCTTCTACTTACTTGATTGAGTCCTCTACATTATGGCATACAAGTTTAGGACATGTTAATTTTTGTTCTCTTCAAAGAATGGTTAACTTAGGCCTATTGCCGAAATGTTCCATGAACAAAGTATCTAAATGTGAGATATGCACAAAATCCAAATATGCAAGACATTCATATAAATTAGTGGAAAAATCCAATGAAGTACTTGGTCTAATCCATAGTAATCTTTGTGATTTCAAGTCCACACCAACTCGTGGAGGAAAGAACTACTATATTTCTTTCATTGATGATTGCAGCAAGTACTATTATGTCTATTTGATTCATAACAAAGATGAATCTTAAAACATGTTTAAAACATTTAAAGCCGAAGTCGAAAATCAACTAGACAAAATAATAAAAGTCTTAAGGTCGGATAGAGGTGGCAAATACGAATCCAATGACTATAGAATTTTGTTCAAAACATGGAATAATACATCAAACAACAACACCATATACTCCTCAACAAAACGGAATAGCTGAATGAAAAAATCGAACATTGAAAGATATGATTAATTCCATGTTAAACAGTTCTGGTGCACCACATAATTTATGGGGTGAGGCATTCCTTGTTGCCAACACAATATTGAACCGAATTCCACATAAGAAGACTAATCAATCTCCTTATGAAATCTGAAAAGGTAGGACCTACATATAAAACATTGAAAGTGTGGGGTTGTCTTGCGAAAGTTCACATGCCTCTTCCGAAGAGACAAAAACTTGGACCAAAAACAGTGGATTGTATATTTATTGGTCATGCTAATAATAGTTCCACATACATATTTTTGGTTCATAAATCTGAAATTGCAAACATTCATGTAAATACAAAACTTGAATCTGCGGAAGTCGAGTTCTTTGAGGAAAATTTTCCTTATAAAGATAGGTCATATGTTTTGAATAAAAGAGTACATGATGATACTACGAAAAATAATGACGATAATCATGCTTCAACTTCTAGAGTCCAAATTCAAGATTTGGAACCACAAAATAGTAAAAGAGCAAAATTTGCAAAAGATTTTGGTCCTAATTTCCTCACTTATTTAACCAAAGATGAGCCTAAAACTTATAACACTGCATTAGAATCCTCTGAAGCACCTCATTGGAAAGAAGTTATTCAAAGTGAAATGGAATCCATCATGCAAAATAATACATGGGAATTGGTTAATTTACCTTCGGGAAATAAACCAACAGATGCAAGCACGCACACACATATATTAGAGATGATGAAAGTCACTTTATCTTGGAGTCATCCACAAATAATGAATATGTTTCTCTTAATTAACTTAATTTAGTATTAAAGGTATATGTTACTTCCTCTGCAACTTCTGTATTGTTGAGAGTATGAATCCTGCATCGGAGACCTTGCACGTCCTTATAAGTAAAATGACTACTTTTTATATTATCAATTGGTTATATGATGGTGTTGGAAATGTGCCCTAAAACCAATCATATGATGATACTTTACGGACATTTCAAACTAATGTAGTTTAAAGGGCAAACATTATTGTTTGAGCCGTCTCATATAAATGTTATATGTTTAAACGATAAGTCCAAGGAATATGTGATTGGAAGAATGCGATCTAAAGAAGTTAGATTCATGAGACCATTCTTTCGTTGACACATCCTAAACGTTCCTGATCATAGGATTGTCAATTGGGCATTGACAGTCCGTTAAGATCAGTACGTGCTATGTCTTCTCTCAGGGAGAGTGACTAGTCTCGAGTCATTGGTGTGTGTGACATCAAGACAAGTACGTAGGTGCTCAATAGAGAATGAGTTCACTGAACACGATCAACGAAGAGTTCTCATATTCATGTCACATGAGAACTCATGGTTGGGATAATGCAAATTAGTCTTTTGACCTGAGGCATCACAGTTGTCTTGTGGTTAGGTCCTTAATCTTTGATTATGTCAACGTCACTCTATCAGGGTGTCCACGGCATCGTTGGGGTTAAGCCACTTAGCCATGGAGGCAAGTGAATGCGCAACAAGGGATCTCTAACCTTCAAACTGTTTGAGGGAGAATACTCTATGATATGATTTGGAATCTCTGGCCAGAGTATGAATGAAATGTTGGAATGCGTTCCAGATCACATTCAAGGTAATCATATAAGCACAAGATTCACATTGGATAGTAGACATGAATAAACTATCAAACCAAACAATGTGGTCAAGAGTATTGTATTAGAGAAAGACCGTATTGCATTTGTAATCCTAAACTGAATAGGTTCTCCACCTCTTCTGATTAGCTTGGGTAACCATGATATGCTGCTAGGTGTCACTCATGGTTTGTGGAAGCCCTAAAAGTGTATTATCACTAACGGGAGAATTGAAAGTAAGTTTCAATTCACAATCGATTTGAAAGAGTTTGAATCGCCCACTGCCTCGCTAAAAGGAACCTAATGGATCGTACACCGTGTAAGGTAGAGTTTGAAGATTCAACGGAGATGAGTAAGAATAATTAAATGGTTTAATTATTTATGGCAAGGATTAATTAATATGATTATTAATCAAACGAATAAGTTCGTTGAAGACCTCGGGATAGTTTTGGACCTTAAGGCCCAATGGGCTTCGAACGTCAAGCCCATTGACTTAAGTTGTATGACAACTTAATGAATAATGATTCACAAAGGCCCAAATAGCCCAATTAATCCCCATAGGCCGGCCATTTAGAGGAGGGTAGTGAACTTGGCTTAATTGCAAGTTTGCCACTCCATTGTGAGGTGGTATAAAGACATCTTTATAGCCATTTCATCCTTAGGGTTTTCTAGGGAGTAAAGATGAGAACAAAAACCTCCCTTTGCTCTCAAAGAATTCGGCCAATCTAGAGGGGAAAATCTAGCAATCTTACTTCCTCTAGGTCACTCATTTCTTCTTCAATATACCTTGGTGTGGAGACTTAGAGGTTCTCAATTTTGGGAACTTGGAGAAACCTTTTCATCCATCCAAATCCATGGATCCAAGATGCAAGGAATGAAGGCCCTCTCTTTGGGTGATTAGCCTTTGCTTATGCAAAGAGGAATCTACAAAGGTATTGATTTCTCAACTCACTTTATTTTGAGTTGAGTCTTGATTCACCTATCTACTAGGCTTTGAATTTCATGGGTAAATGTTTTGTTTTAAGTGCATACAAGCATGATTCCGCCTTTAATTGTTAATTGCATGCTATTGATGTTGCTTAAATGAACATGTTTTTCACAAATTTTCCTTCAGATGGAACCTCAGCTTTCCTCACGTACATAGCAGAATTGTATGAGGAGTTAAAGTTCCCATCCAACCAATTATTTTCAAGAGGTTATGTTACTTTCAGTTAACTGATGCTTTATTTTTGTGCCAAATATTGAGGTAAATGCCTCATCATCAAAAGTTGTTAGCTTGTTATAACAGTAAATTATTAGTTAAGATTATTTGTGGTATAACATGTGATTAGTCATAGTTAGTTAAGGGCATTGTTGTACAAAGCCAAGGGCTATTTGTACTCTCTATTGTAAAACATTATCAAGTATTGAGAACATTTTTCTGACAATTCAATCTCTCTCTAAACTCTGTTTCTTACTCAAGAAGATATTGGTTTCTATATGGTATCACACCTCTCTGCCTCACGGCGATTTATCCTCTTTTGCTGTTCAATCGATGAATGTTCGTTGATTTTCTCTTCTGATTTGTAAATTCAGTCTCTGGTTTATGTTCTGATTTGATCTCTATCGATCATGGCATCACCCTCGGAGTCGTCTTCTACGATCGAACCGACATTGCCAAACCCTAATTTCTCTGGAACTTCTGGAATTTCTTCAGCATCGAATTCGTATACCTCTTTGACGATTCAGAATATAGGTAGCATGGTCTCGATCGAACTACCTTCCATGGCGTGCCTTGTTTACACCGATTCTCCGTTGGTACAAGCTCATCAGCATCATTAACGGCATTGAATCATGTTTGCTACCGCTCTTGCATGATTGTTCTCTCAACCCTGTCTTCAAATTGTGGTACAAAAAGGATCAAAACCTTCTCATTTAGTTGAATTCTATGCTATTTGAGGAAATTATTCCTTTCATTGTTGGTGTTTCATCATCATGCGATTTCTGGATCAAACTTGAGCAATGATTTGGTGGTGTATCCAATGCTCATATTCATCAATTACGATCTCATCTTCAATTAGTCCAAAAAAGCTCTCAATCGATCTAGGAGTATCTACAATAAATCAAAAAAATTTCCGATTCTCTTATAACTATTAGCTCTGCAGTTCATGATCGTGATTTAATTGCAGTGTCTCTTCATGGATTACCTAATGAATTTGAGTCTTTCATTGGCTTGATTAGGCTTCATCTCTCATCTACCTCTCTTGATGAACTTCATGGCCTATTACTTACAAAGGAGATCTTTATGGCTTGCAGAAACCAACCTATGTCATCCACCACCATTGAGTCATTTCGGGCTTTCTTTGTGCAGTCTCAGGCACCTCTTCTCCCCATTTATCTACATGTATTTTTTGTTCAACAGCAGCCCCTACAAAATTCATTCCGGCATAATTCTAATCGAGGTTGTAACAACAATCGCAGTTACAACACCAACAAAGGGAACAATCGAGGGAATTTTACTCGTAATAACTATCAAGACAACAATCGAGGCAATTACTCTCGTGGCAATTATCAAACTCCCTTTTCATGTTACTAGTTCTTCATCAACTCAGTGTTTAGAGTTGCTTCATTGTGACTTGTGGGGTTCTGCTTAAGTATTTCACTTAGTGGTTTTCAGTATTACATGTTACTTGCTGATGACCACATCAAGTATAATTGGCTATTTCCTTTAAAAGCTAAGTCTGAAGCTTTTCATACTTTTGTTGTATTCAAGTCTTATGTAGAAAACTCTCTTGGTAATAAAATAAAGATTTTGCATACAAATTCAGGGAGTGAATTAACTTCCAATGCTTTTAACCTTTTGCTCAGTACTCATTGCATTCTTTATCAATTAAGTTGTCCCCATACGCCTGAAAAAAAATGGATGTGCTAAGAGAAAGCATAGACTCTTGTCGAAACTGCAAGAACTCTACTTGTTGCCTACAAGGTTCCTCATCTCTATCGGGTGGAAGCATTCTCCACAGTTTATATTTGATCAATAGATTGCAGATTTCTGGATTATCAAAGTCTCCATAGGAGTTACTTTTTAACAAGCCTTGTAATTATTTAAGACTTAAAGTGTTTTGTTGCAGCTGATTTCCCTGGCTTAAGCCTTATGTTCATTCCAAATTGGGTCCAAAAAGTGACCTTGTGGGCTTCTTGGTTACAGTTTACAACATAAAGGCTACATATGTCTTAATCCAACTACTGGTAGGATTTATATATCTCGACATGTCATCTATGATGAAGGCACCTATCCATTTCACAAGTCCGCCAAGCTATCATCAGTTCCCAATATTTTTACTAGCTCACCATTGGTTGATTTGCAATTCTCTTTGCCTACATCTACTAATCATTCAGCTACTCTAGATGGTCCTGCATTTGATCTACTATCCAATTCTCACATTGGATCTCACGGTGTATCTCCTACATCTACCGCAGATAATCACAATGTTCAAAGTGACTATTACTAGTTCATCTGTCTCTACTCTACTGTCAATACTCACCCTATGGACACTAGATCAAAAGCTGGAATATACAAGCCCAAGGCATATTCAGCAGCCAAACATCTTATTCCCATTGATCTTGAGTATGTTCCCAATACATACTTGTAGGTATCCAAATATGCTTACTGGAGATTTGCAATGCAAGAAGAATTTAATGCATTGCAATCCACTGGTATATGGTCCTTAGTCCCTGCCTCAAATTCTCAGAATGTTGTTGGATGTAAGTGAGTGTTTCGAATTAAAAAGAAACCTGATGGCACTATAGACAGATATAAAGCTCGTCTTGTGGCAAAGGGATTTCATTAATTGACTAGTATTGACTATCAAGATACATTTAGTCATGTAGCTAAATCAATAACCATAAGAGTTCTTCAATCTCTTGCAGTCCAATTCAATTGTCTCTTAAATCAGTTGGATATAACCAATGCTTTTCTTCATGGTGATTTAAAAGAAGATGTGTATATGGAACAACCTGCAGGTTTTATTGATCCCTTAATGCATCAGAATGTTTGCAAATTGAGAAAGTCCCTTTATGGCCTAAAATGGGCACCAAGGGCTTGGTTTGACAAGTTTTTTTAGGTCTTATATACTTTTGGTTTTGTTCAATCCTTTTCAGATGCCTCGTTATTTGTCTTCAAATGGTCTGCCTTGGTAATAGTGATGGTATATGTAGATGATATTCTTGTTACAAGGCCCAATACTGCGTTATATCAATCTTCAATTCAAAAATTAAGTGGTATCTTTCCAGTCAAAGATTTAGGGCCTTTACATTATTTTTTGGGGCTAGAAGTTCAAAGAACACCTAAGGGTTCTTTCTTCACCAAAGCAAGTATCTTCTTGATCTTCTTAAAAAGACAAATATGGAAGGTTCTAAGCCTTGCTGCACTCCTCTCAGTTCCACCAAGCTTAATCACATTGGTCATTGTCTGTCTAATCCCACTGATTGCACATCCATTGTTGGTGATCTCCAATATTTAACTTGGACAAGACCTGATCTTTATTTTGTAGTGAATTGAATTTTCCAATTTATGCATGGTCCTAGAAAACAACATATGCAAGCTGCTAAAAGAGTTATTCGATATTTGAAAGGTTCAATTTCTCAATGAATTTGGTTTAAGAAGGGTCATCTTTATCTCACCGCATACTCGGATGCAAATTGGGTAGGTTGCACGTTCGATCGTAGATCCACTAGTGGTTATAGTGTTTTTCTTGGTTCAAACTTAATTAGCTGGAGTGCAAAGAAATAAGCTACTGTAGCTCAATCATCCACAGAAGCTGAGTATCAGTCCTTGGAACACACAGCTGTTGATATTGGTTTCTCTCTTTGTTCTATTCCCAATTTATGGTGTGATAATATATCAGCTATCTTTCTAGCTTCAAATCCTATTTTTCATGCATGAACTAAACATATTGAAATAGATTATCATTATATCTGATAGTTGGTTCTTGCAAATCTCATCAATATTCAGTTTCTTTGTAGTGAAGATCAGTTGGCTAATATTTACACTAAGTCTCTTTCCAAAAACAGGTTTTGTTACTTGAAGTTCAAGCTTCCAATTGGAGCTTTTGTTGAGTTCAATATTAGCTTAAGGGGGTGTATTGAGGTAATGCCTCATCATTAAAAGCTGTTGGTTTGTTATAACAGTAAATTGTTAGTTGAGAATAGTTGTGGTATAACATGTAATTAGTCATGGTTAGTAAAGGGCATTGTTGTACAAAGCCAAGGGGTATATATACTCTATATTGTAATAACATTATCAAGTAATGAGAAAAAAATTTCTGACAATTCAATCTCTCTCTACACTTCTCATTTTCTCTCTAAACTTTGTTTCTTACTTAAGAAGATATTGGTTTCTATACCAAACCATGCCTATGTGAAGGGCGTGCAAAACCACTTTATGATGCCTAAGTCAAAACTTTACACATAGAGGTAAAGAGAAAGAAAAACTTTTAACCCTAATAAATTTAGTTGTAGCTGAAGTATCATTAGGTACTTATGGTATCTGAGAGTTTCATTCCTCTTTTGCTTCTAGTCGATTTAGGATATTGGCTCGTTCTAAGATAATTCCAAACAAGTGTTTTTTGAACTTTGACCATTTAAAACTTGGTGGGTGATACTACTTAGCCCATTTGGGAATGCTCACTTCACATGCGAGCCATTTGCAAGAGTAATGACCATTTTAAGGGTGGTGTTATATATCCACACAGTGGCGAAGCTATATAAGGGTGAGGAGTGGCGGTCGCCCTTCCTCTCACCTGAAAACACCCCTAGGAGCGTTGGTTCATCTCCTCCACTCTCGCAGAAAATGAGCATTCTCCTCCGGTGATCTGGTTTCTGCAGTAGAGCTGTGTTTCTTTTTTTTTTTTTTTTATTTATTTTATTTTTGGAGAACGAAATTTGAAAAAAAAAAAATTAAAAAAAAAGTAGTTGCAGAGCGGCGGAACTTGCGAAGAAGATGAAGGCTTTTCAGTTTTAATATTCCCTATACCAAATGGTGACAACTAAAGAAAATTAAAGCCAACAAAAAACTCGCTACACAGATTCATCTCCGCCATAAATTTGATGTTTATCATAGTTCATATCTTATACAAACACACAGTTTGATTCATGTGCGAAACTTGATAGGCAATAACATCAATTGACATAGGATAAAAATTATTAAAACTATAAAATAAAAAAAATCCCAAATTATTGACCATGGACAAGTTGAGCAACAGAATGAAGAGGTCATCGGTGGTGGCTTGCTTCGATGACAATTGTTGGATGCCTCTGTTTCCAGCGACGACATTCTCGATCTCCTGATTCTGATTCTAGTGGAGATGGTGAAGGTTATTGGCGTTGGGATCGCCGGAAAAGGAATGGATTGGGCGGGGTGCAGTCGGGGGCGACAGAGAAGAGGTATTGAGGGTGATATCTAAAGTGTTTGGTTGTTAGAATAGTAGATCTATTGTTGTTTGGTTAGAGAGTTAAGAATGACAACTGTCGTAATTTTATTGGGCCACAAAGTCTAGTGAGTAAAATTGGTACTAAATGGTGAGTACTCAAGTATTGTTTTTTTTTCTTTTTTTTTTCTTTTAAGGCCTCTACTGTATTTATCTTAAACTCTCACATTATTTATAAATTTTGTAGTACTTTTTTAAAAAATAATGTAAATGTTGTTTAATGCTTATTTTACGATATTTAAATCCATCTAGGCTCTTGCCTAGATCTCGCCTAGGTGCCTAGCTACTAGGCCCCAGTCCGCTGCCTGACTAGCCAAATTAAGCTTATTATATTGGCTTTGATATTACCACTTAAAACCGCATTGGTGGAGAGACTATTTTCTGCTATGAATATTGACTCAAAACTTTGCACTCTAAAATATAAAACCACTTCGATTGAACCTTGCACTCTTTTGAATTTCGTCCCTCCCCTCGGCAAATCCTAGCTTCACCACTGTATTCACACACCCATTTTTTTTATCTCTCATACACCCTTTCAATTTTCGCATACTTATATGAAGCATACATTTTCTCTAATACATCCATTTCTCTGAAATTAATGAAAAGTTATGTTTCGCTCAACAAACCTTACCTCCTCATTGGATTTTATGTCAATTTTTTTTGTAAATTACCATCCACACCTCCTACATAAGCACACAAAAACTAAGGTGATATATATTTTGTATGTTATTTCTTCGATTCGGTTACATGTTAGAAATTCAGAGGAAGACTAGTCAGAATTTGTTTAGGTTAATATTTGAATATTGGGCTTGAATGAAGGAAGGCCCAAAGATGCCAAATTAAATGAAGACTTGCCCGAAGCTCAGCATTAAGTCCAAAAAACAAACTAAAGCCTTCTCAGCCAAGACACAAATCATGTGTCTATAACAAAAGTGACAAGTGATGGAGGCCAACCTACTATGAGCCAAAAAGCACTCTCTAGTGGCATTACAAGTAAAAAGATGATGACTCACTACCCTCAAAGAGCTTTTAGGCAAAAGCAGAGCTAAAGGCAGTCAGGCCAAACTGCATATAAAAGGGGAGGCAAGCATCTAAAATAAGGACGCTCAATCAATCAAACAAACAAACATACAAAGTTTGCTCTCTAGCTAGATTTGCTTCCAAAAAGCTGAAATCAACCCTAATTCAGTCCTTTTAGTAATAGTTTCCTTAGAAAAGCTATGTTTTGTCCAGTGTAAAAGTTTTGCTACCTTCCCTAGTGTTTGTAGTATTAATTCCCTAGTGTAAAACCTGTTTACCATCCATCCCTTTCTGCATACAACCCCTGTAAACTCAAAGAGAAGTGGCTGCAAGAGGTTCAACCTTACCCGCCAATAGCTTAATAGATCTATCGTCTAAATGTACTTTTTAGCATGTATTTCAGGTTATTCCCATCTGTTTCCTATTTAAGAGTCTCATTTACATCTAGATCTGGTTAACTTAATAGATCTGTTTAATTAAAGAGCAACTTAGAATCAAGCAAATGATTTAAAAGGCTCTAGACTCTCTCCATTCGAACATACAAGATCATGAATTAAAAGTCCTTGGTCACAAGGCAAGAAAAAGAACTTATAGCACGTTTACTAATCCGTAATCAAATTGAAATGAATTGAATTGAGGAGGAATTGGATTGAGGAGGAATTGAAATGAGGTGGAATCATAATTAGATTCTTGTTGAAGTTGTTAACTAAAACTGTTCGAAATCGGAATACAATTTCATAAAGTTGTTTACTAATTCAGCAAAATTGGAATATAAACCAGTATGATTACTAAAATGTCCTTGTCTCAAATCAAACATTTTATGTACTTTTTTTAATAAAATTTGATATAGTATATAATAGTAAGAAAAAATTAAATTGCTTTTTTATTTCATAGACATACTAAAATGATTTTGTTTATTTTTTTTTATAAATTTAAGTATTGACTTTAATATCTAAATTTTCTCGCTCAAGTTGTAATTTTTTCTCTTCGGCATATATATGGAGTTGTGCATAATGTGAATGAACATAGAATTATGCTTAATGAGCTAGAAGGACATGGAAAGAAATTGTTAGAAGCATTTTCAGAACAATAAGTCTAGGGTTAAAAGGATAATCTTGGAAATAATGAAAGTAAGTGAGGGCATAAAGGGAAAAAAAATTCACATTCCGATTACTTGGGTAATCCGAAATCCAAATACCTTGTATATGTTGGGAATCCAAATCCTCCAATTTTAGGAATTGGATTCCATTTTTTGTGTGGGCCCCACACACTTTTGATTCCTCCCAATTTTAGTAAACACAGGTATAATCCGTAATCGGAATTGGATTCCTTATTCTCATTCTGATTATGGGTTAGTAAACGCACTATTAATGCAAACTTAACCCATCTGCAACAATCCTTTGATAACAAGAAGTTTAAGTAACTTAGGGCGCAAGTAACCACTCAAAACACACTCGTTCTACATCTGCTATACTGAGATAGCAGTGGCACGCCTAAACATTTAGTTAGTTTTGATTGTGAGCCTCAAGGCTTATACCTAAGGCCCCACAAAGGCACATTTCAAAACTAACTTCAAGCTCTTATTGCAGCAACAAGCAAGAGCCCAACTACCGAACGTCAAAGTGCCAATCCCTTGGGAGCTATTCTAATGCCCATAGACATTCTCTAAAGAAATCTTTGCCCGAACAGAATCACTATTTGCTTGATCTATTATGCTCTTACACGAAATTTTGAGACTCTAATCACAGTCATGCTCTAGAGCAAATATGGATATGGATATAGTGCTTGTTGGAGAATTATCAACAATTTATGATAAATTTATATATGCGAATAAATATTTTGACAGAGTATGAACAAAACGAAATAATATTAAACAGATAAATAGAAGATCGAGGCTTGCGTACCGCAATGTCCTTGAAACAGACTTTCCTCCCTACTCTGTGATTATAGTTCGATGGACATCTACTTCACCAAGATTCAATGATATAAATTGAGATTTCAGCAGTGGAAAACTAGACTTCTGGCGAATATCTTTGTGGTTCTCTTAGTAAAAAGGTTTTGGATTATAGAAGGAGAATTTGTTTTTTCTGTGTTGCCATACAGATGGATGTATATATAATTGATTTATGCTTGTTTGCAACATGTATGAATACGGGATGTGTCTTTTGGGAGACATCTTCTCAGAGGAGTGCTTTGCTCTTAGGCGTTCTTTCATCGTTTCAGACTTTATCTGAAAAGATGAGTATGTTAAATTAAAAATTAATTAATGAAATCCAAAATTAATTAAAAATAATTATTTAATGAATTTAATTTACAGAGCCCGAGCCCAAGACCCATCTTTTGATATTAATTATCAATTAATTAGCACACTCCAAAGCCTAAAACTCAAGAATGAGCCAATTTTATTCTTCAAAGTCATCACTTCAATAACTTTCTAATACGGACAAAACCTTATAAAATGAGAAAACTTTTTGATAGTGACCGATATGGGACAATGTAGAATGATAATTCTACTCAAAATTTTCGACAATGCTTCCTAAAAAATTGCACAAAGAAGTTTATTTCTCAGCAAAATAGGTGGCATGGAAGAAAGCGGAGTGCCTGAAAATCCTCGTGTTACAGAGCATCTACTCTTGTGCAGAGCATAAACTACTGGTATTATATATGTGTCATTCGGCAGTATTGTGTATGAGAAATCTTTCTTTTGTTAGTAGAAAATTATGAATTTGATTATTTAATAGAAAAATTGCATAACATATTAATAGAAAAGTAGTCTGTTCTCCTTTCTTCCTTGAAATGTTTAACTATTATGTTTTCTTTAAAAAATTACAATCTCACTCTACAACCATATTACATAAGTTTGAGGGATCAAATCTCTTTTTACACGTGAACATTTGAAATACAAAGAATAAACTATACAACCTATACAACAACTGCTGCATATTTGAATTTGAATTACAAAGCTCGACTATGGTTTGACATTAGCTACTGAGAAAGATTGGATAATGTTAAGGGTTTGACTATTATATGTGGGTTTGTTAATAAATTTCAGTCTTTAGAGTTAATTTCATATTAAACTTGATGGTAATTAAAACAAACAAGGTAATTGACATTTAAAGTTTAGATTTGGTGAAGAGTAAAGTTATATGGGTTCAAATAAATTTTTTATAAAAGTTTTTCTTCGTCAATGATTGAAGGTTTTGAACTTATCACCTTTTAAAATATACTGCTAATTTAAGAGCTAGTTTAGCATACCAAATCACATTTTCAAATCTGAATTGTTCGAGTAATTCAATTAAACAGAATCCAAAGGTTTTTTTTTTTAATTAATTATTCAATTAAACAGAATGAACATTTCTGGATACAATTTTTATTTCAATATCTAGAGCTTTAATTTCTTCTTTTGCAAAAGGACAAAGACGTTGCATTGCCTTATGTTAGTGTTTTTGGAACAATAATGGATTCAATGGACGTCTATGAGTCTGGCTATTCAATACAGCACACAACATCGGATTTTCTCTTAATGGAAAACCAAGAATGCTCGTCGAAGTGGATTCTCTATTAATTACACACCATATCCGGTTTGAGGTTACCTCATATATGAGATTTTTTCAGTTTGCTAGAAACACAGTCCAATAAACAAAGTGTCTATAATACAATTTGTTAGAGTTTTTTTTTCCAAGCGTCCAACTAATTATATTATTACACTTATTATACCAGGCCGTAAACCCACTACAATGAAAAATCTCTCCATATACATGGACAAAAGTCTCAAACTTAATGCTCATGGATTCTTAAAATCGAAATTCATATAATTAACTACATAAATAAAAGTAGAAACAAAAAATGTTGCCTTTTCTTTTTCCACTCGTGCATATATATGTCTCCCTATTTAAAGACTCTCATTGAAATAAGTTGGTATATAGAAAGGAAAAATTAGACATAAAGTATATTTTTAATATTTAATTATATCTTGAGACAACACTTTTTAAACATTACAAGGAGAAACAAAATTTAATACATGTGAAACATGACATCATTTCCTTTTTTCTTCTCTAGAGTGTAAGTTACCAAATTATCTTTTATAGTAGAAAAGTCTTTTTCACACTTTTATATCTTCATTTATTGCTCCCTTCTCTCTCTTCTTTTAAGAAATATTGGTTCCAATTCACCCGGCTCATTAGTTGACCTGGAATTCCATCATCTATAACATGACACTGTTCATTTTTTACACAACCCATTGTTAAAAAATTGTAAAATAAAACATATTGGGGTTCATCCCACTATCTCTCCTTCCTCTCTCCCTTATACAGGAAACTAAAAGGGTAAAAATCACCACCACTTGCATCTAAACATCCTCCACTGCTACTCCCAAGATCACTAATTTGATATTGATGCCCTCCACCCAACAACCATATCATGGCCCCCCGCCATGAACACCCACCTGAAACTCTAGTCTTCATATTGAAATATGAATTTGGTACCTTGTGCTTCTTTTCTCTAGTCATGCCCAACTGAAATATGACTTGAAAGAGACAACATAATTTCGAAATCAAATAGATTTGAATAATGTAAATGCAAAAATCATTTTTGTTCTTTCAATTTCCCGAAGAAGGAGAGACTAGTGGAGGGCAAACCCCAAAATGTTATTTTGAATTACTATTTCTTTAAGTGGTGGGTTGGTGTTAAAAATGAACAGGTGTTAAGTTATGTTGGTGGACCCCATGTCACCTAATGACCCCAGAACCTAGAATAATTTCTCTTCGTTTGGGTCACTATTCAGCCAATATGCATTGTTGAGAGATCCAATAAATGGTATGGCTTCATAGTCACAATTTAAAAGAAACTTTTTTGATAATTTGATTCCTCGGTGGTTGACAATTGTGATCAAAATGGTTGATATATGTATATATTTTTTTAGTTTTTACTACTTTTCACGATAATATTGATTTTTTGTTATTTTTTTTCTTGTGTATTATCAAAATGGTCGAGGACAGGATGAACTGATTCTATAAAAATGGTCGAGGACGGGATGAACTGATTTTGCAAAAATGGTCAACAACGTGATGACTTGATTCTACAAAAATAGTTGAGGACGGGTTGAACTAATTATGCAAAAATGGTCGAGGACAGGATAAACTGATTCTACAAAAATGGTCGACGACGGGTTGAACTGATTCTGCAAAACTGGTCATTGGTTGAATTGATTCTACAAAAATGATCAAAGATGTGTTGGATTGATTCTGCATAAATTGTTGAAGATGGATTCAACTAATTTTGCAAAAATGGTTGATGATGAGTTAAACTGATTCTAGTAATAAATGATACAAACTGATTCTACATATAGTTTCAGAACTGATTATGCATAAATATTCAAGGATGAGTAGAGTTTATGGCACATATTAATTTTCTTTGGAGCTGTGAGGGTTGGGTTCCTAAAGCCTTAGGGGTATGGTTGGTCTTTTAAAATATTTGTTCCATGTTTTGGACTGGACTTTAGTTGTTTTTATTTTTTATCTTTTATGACATGTTTAAAAACTAGTGGAGTTCCTTGAAATATCATGAAAGTTTTGTCTCTATATATAAAGCTCTCTACTATTGGATGATGAGGGATAAGTTTTATTTTTTTTCCAAATAATTCTACCTCCTGCCACCTTTAAACTGGACAAGTATGCAAGTCTGCATCAATTTTTTCATTCAACATTTTCAATTGGCTAATTTTTAGCTACGCTATCTGAAATTTCATTTTGATCTCACTTTGCTTCATATAATTTAAAAGTCACCATTTTCGTTCCACTTTCACTTGTGGACTCTCTATTCTCCCTAAAACTTATAGGTCATCTCGTGAAACATGTGGGAACCAACACCCAATAAGACTATGTCACATGCAATAAATTTGATTATTTCATTATGTGTTAACATTCAACAATTAAAGAGTATTAAGTTTAAAAGAAATTGAAGAGATGGAAAAAAAAAATTGATATTTGCCTGGGGCACCCAATTCAAACCCACATAAGAAATATAAAGATCTAATTAAGGAATGTGGAGCAAATTTAGAGTTTTATAGAGACGACTTTCAAGTTTTAGAGGAAAAAATGGAATCAAAATCGAGTTTTAGGGGCAAAGCAGAGTGAATTATGAGTTTCAGGGAGTAAAGAGGTAACTTTTGAGTAACAAGGAACAACGTGAGATTAAAATCGAGTTTCAGGGGAAGTAGCTAAAACTATCTAATCCACGTCAACTTTAGACTTCATCACCACCCTAAAGTGATGGTGATGCTCGCCACCCTATCGATTACCATAAAATGAGTTTCATTTAATTACTATACAAACGGTAATTAATTGGATGGTGAGCATTACCACCACTTTAGAGTAATAATAGGGTGGTGAGGATCATCACCACTTTAGGGTAATGTATGATGGGTTAAATTTTTATGTGTAGTTAGAACATAAGTTAGTACATCATATGTTGTAATACAAGTAGACAACATGATTGATATGTCCCATTTTTATGGTATGTCTTTCATTATCTCTCCACTTCTATTATGGGTTGCCGTCTTGTGTTAAGAGTACACCAAAATATCTCTCGTGTGCAGGGTAGAATAATTTATGTAGGGTTATAAAAAAAATCTAAATAAGCAAAATCAACCCAAAAATAAACAAATAAATGAAGAAATAAAGTCACTTAACACGACATTCTTGTTAATATTATTCGTCACTTGTAGCGTTTTTAGGTTGTAATCTAGTCAATTATGAGTTCGGTACGAATTTTTTCTCACTTTTTATGTAAATTAGCATCTTGTCATACACTAACACATGTGAGCGAATTGTACTTTACTTTTTAAAGTTTAATCATTATTATTTTTAGATATTTTTAATTTTATTTGTTACAAAACTTAATTTCCAGTTTCTGATTATAAATTTTATTTGAAAAATGGTTAGCAACTCCTATGCGGGGTTGTTTTCTTTTGATTCTTTTAATAATTTACGCTTATTTTATTCTTTTTAAAAGGAGCAAGAAGAGAGGAATATTTTTTATATTATGAATGTTTCATCAAATTTACATCTTTTTATACATAAAACAGATATATTGTGTCGTACTAAGACAATAAAAAACTAAGTAATTAAGTCAAAAAAAAAATAATAATAATAAAAAAATTGGATCAAGACTTGCTAGTTCAAATTTGCGACCTTGACCCCAGGACTAGGCCTTGAGGCCTCCATGACTAGGACTTGGGAACCATAGTAAAGAATAATTTATATGAAATTGTGACAATAAACTCATTCCATGCAAGTTACTCTTTCCCGTAAGTGTTAAATTTTACTTTTATTAGAATATAGGCATCCAACACTCTAATTGAAAATTTATATTGCCAACAAAGTCACTTCATAAATCTATTTAGTTGAGAGCCTGTTTTCCATTGAATGTGAAACAGAAATTTCTGTCTGCTTTTGAATTCATCCTCCAGATATGCAAGTAAAAAAGAAAAAGCTAAAAATCAAATGGATTGGCGGAAGTAGATGAGAACGTTACTTTTCTTTAACTCCTATGCAATTAAATACACAATGAAACCGCCATTGAAACGTAATTACAGTGTGGCTGCATGCAAAACACGCACAGATGCGAAAAAAAGACAAGAAAAGTGGGGTAAAAACGTGAACATCAAAGGCACTCACCACAATCCAAGGAAACCAAAATGTACAGAAAAGAAACTGTAATTTTCTGCATGGAGAAAGTCCACGTGGCTTGGCTGCATGTCCACCATTTTTATCATGTTATATCTCGAGATAATAGTATTAATTCGTAGGAAATTGAATTTAAGAACTTAAGCAATTAAACTGCTACATACAAAATATAAAGTATCGCGATATGTTTGGGTAAAGATATAATTTTCTCGAGTAAAGAGTGACTCTAGAAACCCAGGAAGAAATCTCTCTCTTATTTCATCAAAACCCTAATAGCTAAGTGAGTTGTGTATATAAGAGAGCAACTTCAATCCCTTCTGTGCTCGAAGTAAGCTATCTTCTTCTCTATAGCTACTACTACATACCAGCAAGCTCATCCAGAATCTCTCTCTCTCTCTCTCTCTCTCTCTCTCAAGCAAAGAAAATGACGAAGCAGAGAGTGATCAGCTCATCGAGAAAGGGAGGAAACAAAAAAAACAACGAAAGAAAGATGATGAATGCCGACGGACTCCATAGTGGGCATGGAGTTTTGACCAGGCAAATGGCAAAAGAGCTTCAAATGAAGGAGGAGGAGGTAAGGGAAGATAAAGTGGTGGAGGATGCCCAGGAATGGGTGGAGGCCAAGGAGCCGAGTGTCACAGAGTCACCTGATCAAAATGTTGATGGGGTGAATGCTGCTACTGCTCAAGACGTGCATGTGGGACCATATTTAGAGGTCGGCTCTAATGGAGACCATATCCTTCTGGGAGTTGAAAGTCAGAGGAGGTCAGCTCTAATAGAGTCCAGATCCTTCTGGGAGTTGAAAGTCAGAGTCGACTCTAATGGAGTCGAGACTTGTTTTCTGTCCTTCCAGGATCAGATTCTTTTGATCCTGGGAGTTGAAAGCTAGAGGTCGACCTTAATGGAGTCGAGACTTGTTTTCAGTCCTTTCAGGAGGTGATGGAGTAATTGTTAGCTCTAATACCATGTTGAAATTTTAGACGACACCGATAAAGTTCCCAACTTATTATTACTATCTATCTAATCAGTCAGGTGTAAGGTTTTATCACAAAAAACTTCAGTATTAGTTAGAGTAGGATAATTATAAGTCATCATTGTTGACTTCCCCATTGATGTGGGATAGCCATGCCCTTAATTTGAGTCGGTGGGGGTGGACCCCCCTGGAGAAGCAAGGAGGAGCAGGATTTGTGTTTTAATAGGGACTTTTCTAGTGGGCTTGGGAATCCCTACGGTTATTGTCTTGACAATCTATCTTTTCCTTCTGTGTGTAATAGTGATGTTGGGGGGGATGATCTAGGGCAAAATAATGCATGGGATGGAAGCCTTTGGAATTTGTAGATAATTCATCCCCTAAACAGTCTATTATATGTTGTGCTGATGGTTAATTATTAATGTTTTAGAGTTATTAGCTTGCTGCAAATGTCTCTTTATTAGTCAATTACTTGTTTCAGTAATTTTCTTATTGTGATTTTTGCATCCTCCTATATATGCTGGTGTTTATCAACAAGAAAATGATAATACTCGGCCAATAGGTGTAGATTTACTGATACCTAAATCATCGAATAATCAAAAAAGCTTTGAAACATAATTAATCAACATGATGAGGTTTCGTAAATCCTCTTTCTGTACAATTTTCCTTAAGTAATCCCGAATACATCTGGTATTCGCCAACACTCAAATTTGAAAAAACCTTACCACGAAACCAAAACTTACGTGCGTTGCAAGTTACATTTCTATACAACGATTTGCAAGTGAGCTACGTTAATTAACGATAAGTTAGCTATGCTCATTGCATCTACTTAATTACACATGGTCATAACATTGAATAAAGACATTGGATATCATAGATTCACCATAGTAGACCAAACCAAAATACACCATTTCAATATATAATGTGTGATGGAATGGTTTTTATTTTATTTTTAATTTAATGCACACGATTACTTAATAATTATTCAATTTTTAAGAAAATCTCATATTTTTTGTTAGCACCAAACTTTATACAGAACTAGTTAAATTTTAGACATCAAGTTTAAGTATAGAAATTTATTTATTTCTTAATCAGGTTTCCATGAACTTGAAAAATTGAAAATATTTCTCGCCTCCTACCGATGGTTCCTTTAGATGATTATTGATACCATCAAGAGGGCCAACAAGCTCATGTAAACCCATAACAATGCTGCAAAACAGGTAATTTTGGCAACCCGATCGGCACACAGATCACTTAATCCATGCCTCCAGATACTATACTATCTCATTTCTAGCCATATCTTGCTTTTAGTTACCCTTTTTTGCATTACTGAATTAAAGAAACCCTAACTATCAACACAGCTAAGAGATATTAAAGAGAGAAAGAATACACAAGAAAAATTAAAAAAAAAATTAGTCGACTTGTCAATTTCTGTTTTTCATTAAATGAATACTGGTTTTTCTACAACATAAATACCTCACAGTATAACTACCATCTGACATCAAGACCTCAATAACAAACTGACACATGGCACTCTTTTACAATTGACACTTGTCACAATCTAATCAACCTTATACTCTAACATTCCCCCTCAATCTTATGCCGAGAACAAGCAAGCATAAGATTGGAACAATGAGATGTAAACAAAGGAGAACATAAGCCTTTAGTGAATATATCTGCATGCTGATCCACATAAGCAACAAATTGGAGAGAAATGGTGCCTTGTTGAACACGTTCTCGTACAAAGTGACAATCAACTTCAATATGTTTAGCTTTTGAGTGCAAAATAGGGTTTGTTGCTAATGCCATGGCAGATAGATTATCACAATGCAGTAAAGGAGGAGAAGGACTGTCAATGTGCATACCTTTTAATAGTTGTTGCAGCCACACAATTTCTACAGTAGTCGTTGCCATTGCCCTGTACTCGGCCTCTGTGGATGATCTACTAACAGTGTGCTATTTTTTAGAGCTCCAAGAGATAGGATTAGAGCCAAGAAAGACAACAAAACCTGTAATAGACCTTCGATCATTGGGATCACCTGCCCAATCAGCATCTGTGTATGCTTTCAGTCCTAATGAGCCAAGTCGAAAACATAGACCCCATCCTAAGGTGCCTCGAAGATATCTCAAAATCCTCTTGACAACAACATAGTGAGATTCCAAAGGTGAATGCATGAATTGACACACCTGACATCAAGACCTCAATAACAAATTGACACATGGCACTCTTTTACAATTGACACTTGTCACAATCTAATCAACCTTATACTCTAACACTAACCACTTTAACAATAATTTGCTAGAAATGGAAGTTGTCGTATAGGTCGCATTGAGTGCGATAAATAATATTCATAATCTCATAGCTAGTAGCAACGTACATATATTGACATCACCACACGAAATTTAGGGCGCAGTCATCACGCGAAGATTTGGGTACGGTATGATAAATAAAACTAAAGTATCTTCTCGTGAATTGTTTCGTCACTGATACTTCACATGAAAAAGAACGCATTTAGAAAACCGAAGAGTACACAATATGCATATGTAAAGGCCTCATTCCTCTTAGTCTAACTCCATCCTCTTCATTTCCGCCACTTCAAATTTCTAGCAAAGCTCGCCACTTCCTAATACCATTCCTTTTCATTCCTTTTCTCACTCATCACCTCAGATCTTTCACTGTTGACTTGTGGTTATTTTGCCTCAACAGCTTTACCTCGCATCTAATTTTATCTCTCGCAACAATACCAAACTAGGTCCTAGTCTGACGGTCTCACCTCATGCCCTTCACATTTGGAAAAGCTTACTCTTTGAAAGCCACTTATCTCTCAAATCTTTCACCCTTGATCTGTGGTCGGATTTAGTTTGTTGCTCGTGATATTTGTAGGTAAGTTGAATGTTTTATGAAACTTTTTTTCTTTTTACAATTAAGTAGATTTCTTAATAGTACTAATATCCTTAAATTATTATTGTTTTGGGAAAAAAGGTCAAGAATCCAAAAATGAAACAAAAAACCAAGCTCAACGCGAGACCAACATAATAAATTTCGTACCTAGCTAATTTTATCAAATTTATGAATATGATGTGGAACATATATCTCATAGCGGATATTCATTATGTTTCCATAACGGAAGGGATCGCCATGTTTCAACCTCTAAATACATTAATTAGGCTACTGTATCTACTTATAGAATATTAGAAATTAAAGATTTCATAGCAATGAGCCATTCAGAATATGAGCTAAACAATAGATATGTATATAGTTTATTTATCTGTTTTTTTTTTTTTTTTTTGGTTGCAGAAAATTCCAGTAAGACATTTTGATTATCAAGATGACGCTTTATTTCATATGATGTGCATATTAAGGAAGAGGCCATTCATCTTCTATCGAATCGATGATTTACCGGTATGACAAAGATATCTCGTCAAGTTATATGTGTTTTTTTTTTTTTTGGTCTGCGAATAAATACTTTGATTATGCATGTGCTTCATTGTTTTGTCGCCAATTCATTACAGGTTAGCTCAGTCAACAAAGAGAAACACATTTGGGCAAGGAGGAAGTGCAAAGAGGAAGATCAGGCAGCTCATGAAGAGGAATGGCAAGAGAGCTTCAAGCAAGGCCGGAAACAAAAATATCTCAGAAAGAAGGATGATGATGAATGCCGATGGTTTCCATAGTGGCCATGGAGTTTTAACAAGGCGAGTCGTGTATATAAGAGAGCAATCACTTTCACTCCCTTTTGTGCTCAAAGAAGCTCAAATTAAGCTATCTTCTTTCTATAGCTTCTACTACATACCCAGCAAGCTCATCCAGACCCACTCTCTCAAACAAAGAAAATGAAGAAGCAGATAGTCAGCTCATCAAGCAAAGGAGGAAACAAAAAAAAGCTCAAAAAGAGGGATGATGATGAATACTGACGGACTCCATAGTGGCCATGGAATTTTTACAAGGCGAGTGGCAAGAGAGCTTCAAATGAAGGAGGAGGAGGTAAAGGAAGATAAGGTGGAGGAGGAAAAGACAAGGGACGAGGAAAGGAAGACAAGGAGGAGGCCCAAGAGGGGGTGGAGGCCAAGGAGCCGAGTTTCACTGAGTCACCTGATCAAATTGTTGTCGGGGTGAATGTTGGTGCTGCTCAAGATGTGCCTGTTGGACCCCTGCCACCGGCCGCTGCCGATTCTAATGAAGTAGATATGGAAATGGTACTTGGATTGAGTCAGTGGGGTTGATTCCCTCCCTGGAGAAGCAAGGAGGAGCAGGATTTGTGGTTTGGCGGGAAATTTCTAGTGGGCTTAGAAAGTTCTGCCTAGGTGGTTTAAATAATCTTCTCTCTTCCTCCTAATTGTCATTTGTTTTTAAATTAAATGCTTAAATTTTAATATGGTATCAGAGCTGGCTATAATTAAACTTAACAATTATATATGTAAATCGTGCTTTCGTAAATACCAATCCTTGCCATTGTTTCTTTCCACATTTGTGCATATCATTCCAAGAATGAGAATAATTATGCCACTGAAAATGACTAGAGAAACTGTGCCAAGATACTTTAATCAACCAAACTTTCAGCAGCTGCCAATTACCCTATTAGTCTTTAGTTTACAAAAATTTGCAATAACAGCTTGACAAGAATCATAAACATGTGGGATTAAGTAATGTGGAAGATAGTACAGTAGTATACTACCCTAGAAAAGATGTTTTAATAATTGAAATAACTTGTAACTTTGTGCTTCAAGCAAACCATGCATATATAATTGGTGAATTACCCTAATAAATAAGACTTTTCTCTACAACCTGTTGTGTATCGGGTTCAAACTCTCTCTCATCTTCATAGTTTAGATAAAATTAGTATAATTAATCATGTGTGCATATTAGTCAAAGTAAACAGGTAGTACCTAATTCAATATTTGATAGTGGGCTATTAAACGATGACCAAACCCTACTTGTAGAATGAGAAGTAAGATCGAGAACTTAAAAACTGGTCATTCAAAAGAAAGAGAGAAAAGAGGCTTAATTGCCATAATTTTAGCAGTGCTTTATGGATGCTGTATTTGTCATTGTTTGGCGATTGTCAATATTTATGGTGACTTGTTGGACCACGACCACACTCATTTGTGATTTGCCAATTCCAATCCAACGTGTTTGACCATTCAACATGCAAAGAGATTAACATTTGCCTAAGTTTTCATTTCTCCTGTTAATCTATGACAACCCGCTTAATTTTTGGTAATTGTCAAAAATTAAAAATGGGGTTAGCTTTTTTATTTTTCATTTTTTTTATTATTTTGTGTGGTATTGAAGGAATGGTTTGTCAACCCTCATCAGCTTAAACAATTTGCTTCAAGTTCTTGGACAACTTATGCTCCAACTGATTGCAAACTCCAAAAGGCCCTTTCCTGATTGCTTACAGCTAAATTACTATTAATCTCCTACTTAACTTTGAAGCACGATGTAGAAAGTCCACAAAGAACATGCTAAATACCTTCTCCACAGAGAAGCCTACATTTGCAAGAACTTTCAGCTTGACTTTACTATTAGCAGTTTGATGAGCTAGCCAGCTAGGAAACTCCTTCCTCGATATCTTTCTTTCCGATCTGGCCAGTGGAAATGACGAGCCATGAGCAATTCCAAATTCAGTCAATTTTCCGGCCCTTCCGAACCCTAATCCAGCTAAACCATGTCCTTCATTTCCTTTTCTTTGGCATAGGCTTGTCACTAGGTATCATAATTACCTTATATTTCCAGAGCTTCTCATTCACTACTTTTCAAGCCTCCCTAAATTCCATTAACAATATTTTTCCTTTACAACCATCATCACTTCAAGCTCAATCGTCGCCACCCCCATCACCAAATCCGCTTCCCCCACCGCCGCCATTTCTCATACTATCTTTCTCCAAAAATGGGACATCTAACAATGTTTCACTCACAGAACAAAAATTCCTTGTACACAATATGAGTGACAAGGAGTTGTTTTCGAGGGCATTGATGGTTCCTCGAATTCAAGATTTGCCTTACAAGCTTGTTCCGAAAGTGGCTTTCATGTTCTTGACAAAGGGACCTCTGCCTTTGTCTCCCTTGTGGGAGAAGTTTTTCGAGGGACACGAAGGACTATACTCCATCTATGTGCACGCACACCCCGATTTCAATGAATCAGTGCCTGAAGATTCTGTGTTCCATAGTAGAAGAATTCATAGCCAGGTTAGTTCCCTTCATTATTTTTGTGGATGGGAGTTGAGCTAAGCCCAAAATAGGTTAGCACTAATTTGGTATCGTTTTCACTATTTGTGTAAGTCGAACATAAAAATCTCCACCTACAATTGGAGATGAAAACCATTAAACCGTATGGTAGAGGTTCATTTCTATAATGGAAGTATTTAAATGTGATTGATCAAGTTAATATGTACACATCTCTTAGGAAATCAATTAGTGTGGAGCTTACTACTGATCATTTATCCAACATTGATATTGGTTTCAACTTTAGCATTCATATATCCAATAGCTTGAAGGCTGAGCCTTAAGAAAGTCCTAGGATAGTAATTCCTGTCAATATGTCATGCGCGTGTTTGACAGTAGTTTATATTACAACCACATTTCAAATACATTTTCAATGTTTTCTTTTTAAAAAATTATTCTCGGATTCAATTATTAGATATTTTGCATATCATAATACAATAGATCTTTAAAAATTGTTTTGTAAAACGTTACTAGACCGGCCCTAAGCTTCAGCTTTCCTAGCATAACCAATTTGTTAGAGTCTGGGTTGTGTCATGTTTGTCTTTATGTGAAGCAAAAATCAACTCAAATCTGCTAACTTCATGCAAGTTTCAAGTCGTATTGTATCTGTCGTTAAAATTACAATTAACCCAAACACGCTAATTCGTAATGGACCACTGAACTCATACATTCTAGACTCTTGTGGTGAACATTAAACCCCAATTTGTTGGAGATAATAAGCTCATGGATAAGAGTTTCTGTATTTTTAAGTATGACCAAAATGAAGAAGAAAGCAATTAAACAATCTTTGCTATATTTGAAACCAATACTATTCATTCGGTTGCAGCCAGTCTATTGGGGGACATCATCAATGCTAGATGCCGAGAGACGACTCCTGGCAAATGCACTTCTTGACATCTCCAATCAAAGATTTGTGTTGCTTTCTGAATCCTGCATTCCTCTATTCAACTTCACAACAGCATATCACTACCTCATCAACTCAAACCTAAGCTTCCTGAACTCATTCGATGACCCGAGGAAGCCAGGCCGTGGCCGGTACAACCCTCAAATGTACCCCATGATAAACATCACAGATTGGAGAAAGGGGTCTCAGTGGTTCGAAGTGCACCGTGAGCTTGCCGTCCACATCGTTTCAGATCGGAAATATTATCCGATCTTTCAACGGTACTGCAACCCTCCCTGTTACATTGATGAGCACTATATTCCAACACTTGTGAACTTGATGTACACTGAGTTGAGTTCAAATAGGAGCGTCACCTGGGTGGATTGGTCAAGGGGTGGTCCTCATCCTGGAAAATTTGGATGGATGGATATTACGGATGAGTTTCTTAATCGGATTCGGTTCGGATCAGAATGCACGTACAATGGCAATACAACTTCAGTGTGTTTCTTGTTTGCTAGAAAATTCTTACCTGACGCATTGGAGCCCTTGTTGCGGGTTGCCCCTTTGCTACTTGGTTTTGATCCATAATTTGTTGTATAATATTTCATTTGTGGTGTAGTTAAGTGGTTCACGTGAGAGGCGTGTGGACACAGGTTTAAGAATAAACCTAGAATTTGACTCAAGAAACAATAAGATTTGAGAGAATTTCATCTAAATAGTTTGGGTGAGAGGGTAATTGACATCCGTATGATAGTTTGGGGGTTTTTTACTCGAAAGTATTTCACATGCCTCACACATGATATTACTTAATGAAAATTTGAATGAAATTCTCTCAAATATAACGACAATCGGGCAATTGGAAGCCTTTTACTAATTAAGTGTTGGAGGGTACTTTGTAGCTTAATTGTTTCCCGATTTTAAGTATTGCATGGGTCCACTTCTTTAATGTTAACTCTTGCTCTTTTTTAGGCCCTATTAATATTGGGCCTTGCGCTTCTTTGGGCTGGTTTTTTCTTCTATAATTTAATGTTTATATTATCCAATCATTTTTGCTTACTTGTCAAGCTTTCGGTCATAAATAAGAATAAATGAATAAATAAAATAAACGAGTAGATTAAAAGACCCAATCGGTTGACCTTTAATATTATAGTGAACCACGAGATCGACCACACTGACCAAACTTGCCTATAGAGTGATTATCAAACAAAAGTTTGCCCAGAAGTTTACTCAGCAAGATCCTCCCGTTAACATCTCATGTATCAACTTCTGTAGAAGCAGACCAGATCATGATCGTTGGAAAATAATGGATCGGTTTGTGTCTACAATATAGGAGTTGCATGAGTCTTCATAACATGTAAGTCTTATCTCTATTAGAGAGATAATATAAATATATGTTAATGTAGCATTACTCTAATAAGTATTTCCAATCCTGATTGTATAGAGATCTTTTGTGATACAATTTATACTTTATCTGCCTATAATAAATACCCCTAATCATTTATTTATAGCTGGTTTTATCTATACACTCATTTTTACTTATCACACACCCCTCTTAATTTATGAACGTTAGATCGAATGAATTGAAGAAAATCAATGGACAAAAATTAATAAAGGTATGTGAGAAATAAAAAGATGTGTGTGAACGGCACTACACTTATTTATTAGTAGAATTAGGGCTGCTCCAACCAAGATTCACAGAAGATTTCCCTTCAGATCCATCCAATGTTTAAAAGCATGCAGTAATTTTGGCGTAGAGGAAATTTTAAATTCATTTGAGTCTACGTGTCGGGTCCCCAAGTGTATAAATAGATTACTACCATGCACGGTAATATGCTAGCTAGCACGATAGGAATCATAAGATTGGCGGTTCTCGCTCTCATTCCACCTGAGCGAGCGAGCTAGGTTACTGCTGATAAAGAAGCAAATGGGGTTCTGCTACTGCATATATCGTCTATCTCCTATCTTCAAATGGGGACCAAATTAAGGCCGAGTGTGACGTGTATAATTATGCTGTTGTGCGTTATGAGTGCTGTGCTGTGGTCCAATTAATCGTAAGGATAACGTGCTTCGGAGGGATCCACTGGTCGACAACCCATGAGGTCATCGTGCATTTCGGTCATATACCTTTACGTAAAATCTAACAAGTGCAACAGAGTCGATGGAGAAAGTCGAACAATCCCAACTTGTCTATATCTTTGTTCATAGAAAAAGCATAAAGTATAGGAATGAATTTCTGTATATTGACATCAACGGGATTTACAGCTTTATACAAAGTCTTACATGACTTGTTTCCTATTCTATTCCCTACAAATAAGGCTAATTGATAACCTAATAGGTAATTAAATATCAATCTATAATATTTGACAAATCAATCTAAGATTCCTTTCTTAACACTCCCCCTCAAGTTGGAGTGTATGTTAATGACACCCAACTTGTTGAGTAAGGTTTCAAATTGTGTCGAGCTCAATGGTTTGGTGAATATGTCAGCTAGCTGATTACCTGTCCGTATGTATGACGTGCGTATTATTCCCTTTTGAATCTTCTCTCGCACTAGGTGACAATCAATCTCTATGTGCTTTGTTCGTTCATGAAAGACGGGATTTGAGGCAATATGTATAGCTGCTTGATTATCACAAAACAAGGAGACCGGTTGATGATGATTCACTTGCAAATCGTTGAGAATGTTCCGCAGCCATGTTATCTCACAGCATGTAGTAGCCATAGACCGGTACTCGGCTTCGGCGTTAGAACGAGATACTGTGGTTTGCTTCTTAGTCTTCCATGAGATTGGTGCTTGGCCAAGCAAGACGCAGTAACCAGTTATCGATCGCCTAGTGTCTCGGCATCTAGCCCAATCAGCATCACAAAACGCTTGCAACTACAATGAACCTGTGGAAGGAAAGAGAATGCCTTGGTCAGGCTCTTGTTTGATGTATTTAAGGACCTTGTGTGCAGCATCAAGGTGTGGTTGCCGAGGCTTTTCCATGAATTGACTCAAAACATGTACCGCATAAGCCAAGTCGGGTCTTGTGATGGTCAAATATATCAATCTACCCACAAGTCTTCTATATGAAGAGGGATCATCCAACAATTTTCCTTCCAGTTGCGTGAGAGCCAAGTTTTGGTCTAAAGGAAACCTGGAAGGTTTCACGCTTAGAAAACCAACATCATCCAGTATCTCCAGTGCATATTTACGTTGACATAGAGTGATTCCATGCTTCGATCTTGCAACCTCTATCCCCAAGAAATACTTGAGTACCCCCAAGTCTTTTAGTTTAAAACGGTGAAAGAGAAGTTGTTTGGTTTTGTTAATCTCACATAAGTCATTCCCTACCAGTATAACATCGTCAACATAAACCAGTACAGCAATGAATGTACCTCGATGACTTCTAGTGAACAGAGAGTAATCGGACAAAGATTGTTGAAACCCAGCAGCCTTGAGAGCATTGGATAATTTTATGAACCATTGCCTCGAAGCTTGCTTTAAGCCGTAGAGAGACTTATGCAATTTACAAACTCGAGTCTCCCCCTTGCATCCAAAACTAGGAGGCAAAGACATGTAGACGTCCTCTTCCAAGTCACCATGTAAAAAAGCATTGTTCACATCGAGCTGGTGAAGGTGCCGGCCTTGCAAGGCTGCAACACTTAAGAGAACTCGAACAGTAGTTAACTTAGCCACGGGAGTAAACGTGTCACGGTAATCAACTCCTTCGACCTGATTGTATCCTTTGGCAACAAGACGGGCTTTGTACCGTTCGATGGTGCCATCGGGTTTGAGCTTCACTTTGTAGACCCATTTGCAGCTAATAGGACGTTTGCAAGGAGGAAGAGGCACGAGCGTCCATGTATGATTGGCATGAAGGGCTGCAAGTTCATTTTGCATGGCAGCACGCCAATGGGGATCCTGGAAAGCCTGGGAATAGCTAGTTGGTTCCTTATAAAGGGTGAGATGAGCAACAAAGGCTTTATAGAAGGGCGAGAGACAAGTATAGGATAAGTGAGAAGAAAGTGGATGGGGTGTACCTGACGACGACCTGACCACGTTCGTGGAAGATGTGGGAGCCGACCGGGAGGGGAGAGACACCTCGACATGAAAGTCCTGCAAAAACGAAGAAGGCTTGGTGGGGCGGGTACTTCGGCGGAGTGGGGGTGGGAGTAGGGTGTGTGTGGTCATGGGAGCAGATGAGGAGGGAGGGGAGGGTGTAAGGGTGGATGGTGTCGTGGCATCAACGAAAGGAAGAGGCTGAGGGGAAGGTGGTGATGGGTTTGGTGTAGAAGTATCATTAGAAGCAATGTCAGTATAGGGGTGAGGTGGGTGAAAGGGAGGTTCCAGGTCAAAAGATAGCAAGGGTGCGGAAGGTGGTGTTGGAGGAGAGGTTGTAGGTGCAGTTGAGGGTTCTAAATGAGAATAAGGAAAATTATCTTCAAAGAAAATCACATCCCGGGAGATAAAAACCTTTTGAAGTTGAAGATCAAAAAGTTTATAGCCTTTTGTACCATAAGGATATCCTAGAAAAATGCAACGACAGGCACGGGGATCAAATTTGGAGGGTTTGTGTGCATGAGTGGATGCAAAACAAAGACATCCAAAGACTTTGAGGTGAGTGTAAGTGGGTGGTTTGTGAAACAGCTTTTCATATGGAGTTTGTCCATGAAGAATGGGAGTAGGTGTGTGATTAATGAGGTATGCAGAAGTAAGGATAGCGTCCCCCCAAAATCTTTTAGGTAATTGAGTTTGAAAAAGCAGTGCACGAGCAACATTAAGCAGATGACGGTGCTTGCGTTCAACAACACCATTTTGCTAGGGTGTGTGGACACAACTAGTTTGATGAATAATTCCTTGGGATGCATAAAATGTATCAAGTTTAAACTCGGGACCATTATCACTGCGAACCATTTTAACTTGAGTGTTAAATTGTGTGGCAACCATATGAATGAATGGAGTGAGAAGGTTATTTGTATCAGATTTATGTTTCATCAAATAGATCCATGTGCACCTAGTATGATCATCAACAATGGTAAGAAAGTACTTTGCACCAGAAAGAGAAGGTACTTGATAACCACCCCAAATGTCAACATGAATTAATTCAAAACAAGAAGTAGTAGACATGGAACTTAAAGGGAAAGGCAACCTTGTTTGTTTAGCCAAGGGGCAAATTAAACATTGAGTGAGATCACATGTTTTATTGGAGAAAAAGGGAAACAACATAGTAACTTTAGGTGATGGATGACCAAGGCGTTGGTGCCAAAGGTTGGGAGAGATGGTTTGGATAACATTGCATGTTCCTTTCTTTGGTGAGTCAAGGTAGTAGAGTCCTTCCCGTTCAATTCCCGTCCCAATCATCTTCCCCGATCGTAGGTCCTGGATGACACAAAAATGGTTTAAGAAAAGGGTAATAGCAAATGAATCATAAGCCAATTGACTAATGGATATTAAATTTAACGTAAAGATTGGGACACAAAGAACATTGTCAAGGATAAAATTAGGAGAAAAAATGACTTGGCCAACATGAGTGACCGTGGCAAGGGATCCATTGGGTAATGCAACAGTGTGATTTTGAACAGGCCTAGAGGATGTAAGGGACTCGGGGCTGCAAACTATGTGATCTGTGGCACCACTATCCAGGATCCAAATATTGTGCTTGCCATGATGCATGAATGAAAAAGCTTTACTTGAGAGATCATCGTGGTTGGAAGAATTACCAACATGATTAGCAAAAGAAGATTTGTTTTGATGCAACATTTTAAGGATCTACTTGCAATCTTCTGGAGAGAACGGGAAGTTGGAGATCTCCTTGTTGGTCACGGCAACTTGATTTCCTTTGGCAGAATAGCTTGGTTCGCTGTCTATGACTGCTTTTCTTTTGCGGCAATACTCGTACGAATGACCCTTCCAACCACAGAAAGTACATTTGATATATGCGCGACAGTTCTTGGTGTTGTGATTCGTCTTATTGCACTTGTCACATCGCAAACCACCATCCTCAGTTTGAGGTTCTCGGCTTCCACCTTTGACAGCGAATACAACAGCTTCTGGTTGGGCAGTACTCCGTCCACTTGAGACTTCAACTTGCCCTTCATGACGAAAAACAAGCGAGTAAGCCTTGTTAACAGTGGGCAAAGGCTCGAGAAGGAGAGTGTTGCTGCAAACAGTAGAGTAAGACTCTTTCAAACCCATGAGAAACTTCATCGTCTTCTGGGTTTCAATGTAGAAGGTGATCTCCTTCTTTGTGTCACAGCCACATGTTAGGATAGAACACAACGCATCTCGTTCGTCCCAAAGGCTTTTCAGTTTGGTGAAGTATGTGCTCACGGTCATAGTACCTTATACACAGTCGTGAATCTCGTTTTCGATGTGAAACAGTTGGACAATATTCACATGGGAAAACATTTCTTGCAGGTCAAGCCACATATGCCGTGCGTCCTTGCAGTGTATGACGCTCCCAGAAATTTCTTTGGACATGGATCCGAGCAACCACGTTTTTACCAAGTTATTGCATCGATTCCATTGTTGTAATTCTTCAAATTGTTCTTCTTGAGGTTTCTTGACCGTTCCATCAACAAACCCTAATTTGTTCTTTACTGTCAAAGCCATGGTCATGGATTGAACCCATGTGCCATAGTTATCTTCCACGAGAGACTACGGCACAAGTATTGCACCAGGTTGGTCTGAGTGATGGAGGAAAAGTGGGTGATTGGGATTTTCCCACTTTTGATGCGAAGCCATGCCTGAAGAGGTTGGCTTTTCTGATACCCATAACGATGTCTGTTAGGGTTTATGTTTGTTGTTTTGCCTTTTATTTTCCCAGATATCGTTCACTCTGGTACCATCATAGAAAAAGCATAAAGTATAGGAATGAATTTCTGTATATTGACATCAACGGGATTTACAGCTTTATACAAAGTCTTACATAACTTGTTTCCTATTCTATTCCCTACAAATAAGGCTAACTGATAACCTAATAGGTAATTAAATATCAATCTATAATATTTGACAAATCAATCTAAGATTCCTTTCTTAACATTTGTAATTCGCAAAAGATGCGTGAATTCAAAAGCTTGTCCTGCATTAATTTAACAATAGTTACAACCTGCAAGAATTTAGTACGTGTTAAAACAAAGACTTGGGTATATCAACGAAGAATACTCACCATGACTTTCATCTTCTTTGGACTATATATAAAAACAAGATCTGCTATCGAACCAATATATATTTTTATTTATTTGATATGGGTCCACCAACTTCAAGACCCAATCCGGAATCCTATCTTAGGGTTCGGACGACCAACTCACTACTCCACAATCATCTGAGGGCTTGGAATCAATCCTACCCAAAGCGAGTTTGCCACGCAGACGACTTGATCCAGAAATTTTTCGCATCCTTAAATATTGAGGAACGCGTCATCCAATAAGTTGATGTCACTGAAGCAACCGTGCAAAGTGCCACAGGACATTGCTGAAGGCCAACAACCAAGAATTGTAGTTATTATCAGCATCAAATAACCGATCTACCCATGTTCTAGTTCAGCATTAAGTTTGAGGTTGCTCTTTCTTCACTGCCTATAAATAGGACCAAAGGCCTTCAAGCTCAAGGCCTTCATCAAAATTCAATCTCTAGTATTATACAAACCTCAAGTGATTCTTCAATCAACTCAATTGCTTTTCAACACTACCCAAATTGCTCTTCAGCAAAACCTCTAGCTCTTTAGCTACAATTGCAAATTAGCTTTCCTTTGAAGCAAACACTGCCTACGATCCTTGAGATCTAAAACTCTTACAACTCTGTCTCACTATGCTATGATTCAGTTGACGTACAATTCCAATCATCCTTGAATTTCTCTCTGAGGCATATGTTTCTTGTTCAGTCCAGTATGATACCAGTGGACTCCTATAGTATCATTTTCCCCTTCATGACCTAAATCTTTCTAGTCTTTATTGTGTTGTTTACATTTTTAGCCTATTTACTTTTCAAGTTATGTAGATCGACTCATCAGCCCTAGATCTTTTTGTAATTAACTATATCATTATTTTATAAAATGATTTCATTCAATTTTCTATTTTAATGGTAAGTGTAGCACTACTCAAGACTTGATAGTAAAGTTTACAAGTGCTCAGCACTACTCCCATACACCTGATCAAGGTGGTCCACATGTATATATGTAATCTACGCCAAAAGTAGTTGGGAGGTATGGGGATGATCGATGTTCAAGATACATATGCTTAAGAGTTATCATCCAAAGCATTACAGGCTGTGAGACAAATAGTGTAGTGGGTACATAGATGATCAGCTAGATTTGCTTATATCTTGTGCAATCTCTTTTGAATGGACACTCTCATTGACGATGATTAGATAATAATTGTAATTAGCACCATGCATGTTATGGAGTGCCCTCTTCAGTCTTCATACGTAATTTTGCTTCTGCTAATCAACAAGTACTTGGACGTTCCTAAAAAAATCCTAGCAAAAACTAGCGGTATGTGAAATCTATGGGATTGCAAATTTCACGTTAACACTATAGAGAAAGATTCTCTTACCCACAGATTTTGCTACTTGCATGTGCCTGGCTTAAGCAGGCATATATATCGTGACAACAATTTTTCTCCTACCGATGATTAAAATTATGCATGTATGCATTTGGATAAAAGTTTATTAAGAACGGTGTCGTACTTTGAAAAAAGAGATAGGACTATCAAAATCAACACAAATATAATACATCATCGCTATTCATATGTGTTAAATTTGAGACCTTTCACTTATAATTGAAGAAGAATACAACTAAACTATAATATTAGTTAGTGATAAAATTTGACCAATTAAGTAAATACATTGTTGAGCTATTCGGATTGAATTATTGACACACCCCGAACGAGATCAGGGCGTGCTGGCCGTCACGTGGAAGTGACGTAGCCATGTGCACAGTGGGGAAGCTAATAAAGTAGTAACGTAAAAGTACGAATAAATAAAAACTAGCATACAAGATAAAAGTAATAAGTGCTAGCATAAGTGAGACGCTAAGTTCAGAGCCAAAACACCTAAAGCAGTCCAAAAGGAAAGATGCGACAATAATACACCCGAATGTGGCCCTACGCTGGTGATCGTCCGTCAGAAATGCCGGGAAAGCCCTCTGGGGAACCACCAAAATTGCTAGCTAGCTAGAACCTGGAGGGGCGCAAAACAAAAGCGTGAGTGGGCAAAAACAAAGCTTTTCTAAAACCAATTTAACAAATAAGTTCTAACCCCTCGCCGTAAAACCTGTATACTTCCCAGAAAATAAACATAAGTACGTATATATAGATATGCCAATCATGCTCAAGAATATGCCATGTTGGAACCTCAGAATGAAATGCAAGTGCTCAGGTATAAATCATATTAATAACATATAGTCTGGCAGCCGGAGTCATCTAACGTGACCTGTACGGCTGAATCTAGAGCTCAAATCTCAATATCAATAACTAATCCTGCCCACGAGTCGGAACCACCTAAAGTGGTCTGTACGACAGGCCTGGTTGTAATATATATATAAGCGCTCTAGTGCTACGATCACGTGAAGGCTGTGCGAATAATCGCGGGTCACCTACGAGTCGGAACCACCTAATGTGGTCTGTACGATAGGACTGTGCACCTAACTTGGATCCAAGCTGAGCGTGTGGTGCGGGAGGTGAACATCACGTGAAGGACTGTGCCCTACTCTGGGCGGGAGCACTAACACCGGGGGTGCAGGTTATGAGCTCTCTAAGCATCTCTAATCACTATTGAATGCAGATATGAAATAACGCTTACCTGGCACTTACCTGTGCGTCCACAGCACCAAATATGCATATGAATATAAATATATACTCCCAGTAATGCAACTAATAATGCATAAAAGACGATAATATAATGCATGGCATATAACCAATAAACATTTAAATTAATTTCTGGGAAAATATAAGTATATAGGTATATACGGAAAACAAAAAGCCCACTCACTGATAAGTGGAGGGGTCGTAGCCCCCCTGCCTCGAGTGACCATGCTCATCCTCGGGATACGTCTCACCTATATGCGAAATAACTATAAAAACGTTAATTTTAAAGCACATAACCTTCATTTCGTAATAACTTCTCATACATTGCTCAAATTGGACAATTGAATATACCAACGTGCTCTACACAACCTCAGGATCACACCCAAATTTTTAGAAAAATTTTCCACCGCTGCACGCGCCCCCACGCGCCGGCCAAGGCACGGCCACACACACCGGCCAAGGCACGGCCACACGCACCGGCCACGCGGAGGCACGTGCCTGGCACGCTGACGGCGTCAACTGACGCCGTTAGGAATATTCCGTTAATTCTAATGGATTCCGTCAACGGCATCAGGAATATTCCGTCAGACTTGATGAAATATTCCGTCTCCTTCCCCGGCGAGACTCCGGCGACGTCGCTGGCGCCGGAAAACTGGAAAAATTTCAAACGTTGATATCTCGTTCGTTTTTCGTCCAAATTTCATGAAATTACTACCAAATTGAAGCTTAGACCTAGGAGAACACAAATATACTACTTTTAAGGGTTAAAAACTACGAGATCTCACATGTCCACACAAACCAATTCCGGCCAACTTCGAATACGGTGATCCCGACGTCCAATTCCTTCAAACGAACTACTCCGAGACTCCTTGGGACCTCGCCAAGCTATCTACAAGCTTCATTTTCCCTAAAACGTGAGAAATTACGTTTGCATGAATAGTACCCCAAATCGGACTTCGTGGAATCGACGTGAAAACGTTGATATTCTTACCTGAAAATGGTACGGTTGGGTTCCCACGAGCCTCACGAGGTCGAATATGGGTTTAGTTTCTTTGATCTGTGGGTGGTTAATGTGCTTGTGTGTGTGTCCGTACGTTTATGGTGAAAAGGGAAGGGAAATGGGGCTCGGGGAATCACAGGGAAAGAGACAGGGACATGTGGGAAGTGTGGGAGTGTTTGTGTGGCTCCACACATGCCAACAAAGCTCACGACGACAATTAAACGTAAAGAAATCAAGCTAGGGGCAATTTTGTCCTTTCACATGTATGTTAAAATGTTTTTGGGACGGGCTGTCACAATTATTGTATGAATCATTAAAATTGCTATGTATAAAGTAAACTTTATTTATGTGTAATTGTAAACAATTAACCACCATATATATGCATCGAATCAAAGAATTATGAAAATTCAACAAGTATAGTTTATGTATTTATTTACTCGAAATGTGCCTAATTTAATGACTAAATTTAAAAACTCACCACAAAATTTCACATTTTCTTTCGTTTTAAATACCTAAATGCATTAGGTACCAATTCAAAAGTAAAAGAGAGCAAAAATAAATAAATAAATATCAGTTGGCACCCATTGTCCCATTCTATGAATAAAAACAACCATTGCCAAACTTTTAGTTGGTGCATCCTCAAATTCTTGTAGCGCCACGTGTCTTAATTCACACAATAAAATTACAATTTTGATATTTGTTTAACTTGATGCCCATTGCTCTAAGTGTGCCCAATTTGAAGCTTATACTATTTCTATGTAAGATAAAAAATTTCTAGATATTTGGTGTTTAAACTCAAAACATGTTTGTGGCATATTCAAACAAATAGATTTTTATTTATTTCTTGTGACAGATGATATTACTATCCTAAATTAGATCAGGTTAATCGGAGAATCATTGAACTGAGAATACAATGGGTTAAAAAGGAAGATCATATTCACAGCAGCAATTCATCACTTGCAACAAATGAACTTTTTAGTTTTTTAAGAAAATATACCGTCACTTAACCCTACAGTCTAGTTGTATTTCTTTTTACTTGTAAATTGAGGTCTTATGTTCAAATCTCGTTGATAGATAGTTCGATACCAACTTATTGTGGCAAGCTCATTATAGGTGTTCCCCATTGGTTTAGGTGAATCTAATGTCCACATATAAAAATCAAGCACCATGACACTATTATTGCCAAAGTATTGTAAGTTTGATAAGAGTGAGTTTTGTAAATTAAATGTTACACCTGTCTATTTTTTCTTTTTCTCTATTTTGGGAATGGTTATCTTTTTTCTCTCTTTTGTCATTAGTTGTATATGAATCACATTTATGAGCACTGAACTCAAAATTAAGAATCATAATCATAACACTCAGATTCCTTGTCCCACTTAAAAGTTTGATTCTTACATTATAGGTGTCACACTTAATCTTTCAGCCCAATGTGAAAAAGCCTTAGCATAAATATATCGTTGAATTGATTTTTTTTAAAGGATTGCATTGTAATTTCCAGCTTGCAAGCGGTGGAGAGAATTTTCAATGTGACCGGCACACGAGGTGGCACACCATGGCACACCATGGCACACCACTTGTCACTATACAAAAGGTGAAATTTATGTGTTAAAAAGTTAATAACTTAAAAAATAAAAATTTTCACCACTTATATAAAAACATGTAGTATATCATCCGTATTCGTGTCACAATGAAATTTTTTTCCAAGCGGTGGTGGAGGTAGGGCTACATGAAGCATGATGGTCCGGCCCTTCAGCATATCAATCGACAGCATACCACTAAAAGCTTAAATTACGTCGTCCACGTACTCCCAACTTGAAAAAAACACAACACAGCACAGCATAACAAAACAGAAACGAATCTCAGCTTCAGTCGTTCGCCTCCAGCGCAGCCTACCTGCCTCTGTCTCTCTGCCCCTCTCTCTCTCTCCTACCTTTTTATTCGCTGCTCAAATCTCCGGCGGCGGCCCCTCGTCGGAAGAATCTTGTCGCGCCGATGGAGGAGTCCTACCTGAACCCGTTCCTGGACGAGACGACGTTCTACAACCGCATTGTGCTCGGCAGCCTCGTGCCCAATAGAGTGTGGGACCCACTCCCCCACTTCTTCCAGACGTGGCTGCGCAACTACGTCGGCGGGACCTTGCTCTACCTCGTCTCCGGCTTCCTCTGGTGCCTCTACATTTATTACTTGAAACGCAACACTTACATTCCCAAAGGTACACCAATGTCCAATGGTCCCTTTCTTCCTTTTTAGTGGTTTGACTTTTACTTTTCGTTATGTTTTTTAAAAAAATAAAAAAATTGGTGGTTTGGTTGTGGGATGAAATATGTGTGAGTCTGTGATTTGGTGGGTACTGTTGGTTATTGATTGTAAACATCTCTCCTCTCATGGATAATGGAAATTATGGAACACCAAAAAAAACAAGCAGAAGTATTACAGTTGGTTAGAAGAGTGTGCTTCCTCCCTCTTTGTACATAAGTTCAAATCTCAAATTAGATTAATTAGAATTTCACCTCTGAAAAGTAAAGCATAATTAAAGACCTTCACGTTGTTTTTGAGTAGTTATGTGATTTCTTAGAATTCCTATCTAATTACTCTTGTTATTTTCAAAGTATGGATTGAGGAGAGTTTTAGTGATTTCTCTATTTAGCAGATTGGTTTTGCTTGGTTCAAAACTTTTGAGTCTCTTTATTTGTTTGTTGGTTTTGATTTAATTTCTTCATTGTTCTCTTTCTTCAATTGTGTTTTCTATGAGTAGTTTATTTTAATCTCAGGAAAATTAGATGGACTGTGGTTGTTCGAGTTGTTTTTTATGTACATTGATGGATCTGTATCTCAACTCTCTCTTTCATATTGATTAGCGATTAAATTTTTTACAAAGATTCAGCATATATAAGGTTACAAGCTTGTAGCTTGTAGGTAAGATTCAGCATACATAAGGTTACAAGGTTGTAGCTTGTAGGTTGTGGATCCTATGGTGTTTTGTTAATTGACCGTAAAATTTCGTCCGTATTGACAACTACCTTTAGGCTGAATACAATTTACTTTCTTTCCTTATCTGTTCCCTCATTGCAGATGCCATTCCCTCGAATAAAGCCATGCTTTTGCAAATATATGTTGCCATGAAGGCCATGCCTTGGTACTGTGCTCTTCCAACTGTTTCTGAGTACATGGTTGAAAATGGCTGGGCAAAGTGCTTTGCAAGAATAAGTGACGTCGGTTGGCCTGCTTACCTCTTGTATTTAGCAATTTATCTTGTATTCGTGGAGTTCGGAATATATTGGATGCACAGAGAGTTGCATGACATAAAACCTCTGTATAAATATCTTCATGCAACCCATCACATCTACAATAAGCAGAACACCCTCTCTCCGTTTGCTGGTAAGCTATCAAACTAAACTTTCATACTTTATGGCCATTTGAATGTTTTTACATCTTATTGGATTCGGATGCATGGGCACATATATATATCTGTCATGTTTGATTGTGTTATAGAGTATGTAAAATCTGCGTTTGGTGCACTTCATGAGGATACATATTTCTGTGACATTGTTTACTGAACTCCTTCTCCTCTGTCTCGCTCTCACGCTTCCCCCTTTTCTTCCCAGCGTATTTCTTGCTCGAACACCAGATATCTTGCTTGTTATTATCATTGTATTTTAAGTTTGTTTTATCCTGCCAATTGAGTTCCACTCTAGTCTATTTTGTCGTAGAACGTGACTTTCAAGGACTTGATGCGATAGATAAACTCTAGGAATTCCACGATTGTTTATCCTTCCTTGTTTATCAAAGTTCCATTCATATTCTGTACAGTTTTGGTTTTTGCTTAGTAACTTAAATGTTGAGTGTTGAGTGCAAGAAGCCATTTTGGAAGAAAGTTTCTCTTTTAAAAAAAAAATATTTCTTTTTTTCTCTTTTACTTTTCTTTTCCGTAACATAAGACTGTTAATCTCTGTCATATGGTGATTTTGGCTCTAACTCGCGCTGCCACTCGCAGTGTATATCTGGAAACCAACTTTACAAGTCTCAATTGCTTTCTGGATCAGTAAGAAGCATGAAAAATACATGGAATGCACATGCACTTTCCGTTTTCTTGTTTTTCTGTGACTTTCATCTTAACAGGCTAATGATGTACTATTTTTCATTCGTTCTGCAAATTCTCCCTCCCCACCTAGGACTTGGTAAAAGAACTTTAATGTCCTCAAGTTTTTCCCCAGGATCATTGGTTGACTAATAATTCAACCTTGTTATCACCCAGTAGATTTGGTATGGTATAGGCTCTAGAGTCCCAGTGAGGGTTATTTTGTGCGTAATGTTCATGGACCAAAGTGGTAGTTTCATGCCGCTTATTGTGTGTTTCAGTTCATCAGAATCCCTGTCCGGAAAAATAAAACATTCCTCGGAAATTGGTTATGTACCTTTTTCTTTTATCTTCATGTGGATTTGAGTCTGGCGGTCTCTGTTGATCAGTAGTGCTTAGTTTAAGAGTTCTGCATTCTGCTTGAGATTGACATCTTATCAACTTTTGTTTATGACATGTTATCTGTTTTCCATAAGTAAAAAAGGCCATTTTAAGTTTTTTTTTTTTTTTTTAATGGAAATCAATGTCATTTGAACAATTCCTATTTTGTTTTCCAGAGTTTAATCTTGTAAGAGTCACTTGTTTTCTGATCCACTCGACTTGTTATTCCCGACAAATATGATGCAAGGGAAAACAAATTAGTGGTTTGTACTTCATTAAATTAAGGAACGTGGTTCCACTTAACACTATTTTCGTTTGGTTCAGATAAGCTTTATTTCATACAACCATCAACCTTGTCATCAGGCTTTTGAAATCTTTTGTTTACTTATTTTGCTAATGCTCGACTATTTTGGATCTGTTTATGTCAGGTTTGGCTTTTCACCCAATTGATGGGATACTGCAGGCAGTTCCACATGTTATAGCTCTATTTCTTGTACCAATGCATTTTACCACCCACATAGCGCTCCTATTTATTGAGGCCATATGGACAGCGAACATTCACGATTGCATCCACGCCAAAATATGGCCTGTCATGGGTGCGGGCTACCACACCATACATCATACTACATACCGCCATAACTATGGCCATTACACTATATGGATGGATTGGATGTGTGGAACCCTACGTGATCCCTTGGACGATGAATTGAAGGTCTTATGATGCACTTATTGCATGGATTAGCTTTCTGCGGCTCTGGTTTTTCAATGAATTTCGGTGATGGTTTGATTTTTTATTTTCTGTGGACTCTGCTTGTATATAGGAGCTAGCAGAGAAGATAATTTGAGGACTAGGAGGAGCTTTATCTCCTTCATATCTATTCGACATAGCCATGCAGTCTTTGAAATAAACTGTAGTTGTAAACTTTTGGGCATGTTTTGAATGGATTAGGAATTTTCATCAAATTAGAGACGCCCTTCTTCTTTTTCTATATGGCAATGTTTAGTGAGTAGGAGGGTAAGTAAGAAATGGGTATGGATCAACAAGCTCCACCCCCTTCTTCGCTAATCCATCAAATTCTGACTTTTAAGGTATTCGATTATGAACTTTAATTTGAAACTCACAGTTTTTTGTATTTTTTTTGTTACTAAACACAAAGGAAAACAGTAATTGGAATAATTCAAATACCATGTGTTTAGTCATAAAAGGTCAGGAATCAAAACAATTCATATATCTATATCGTTTAAGTAAACATGTCATTTATGTAACGTTGGGGAAGATATTTTAATTATCTATCATCTGGGAATATAACACTCGTGGGGACCAAGGTATGGTTTGTGGTTGAGATGATTTAAAAAAAAAAACTGGTAAGAAAAAATGGTAGGAGAGTTTTTGGTGTTTGGTAAACACCCCAAACCAGCTTTTTTTCAAAGTTTCAAATGAAAAAAAGCTAAAAAGTGGAAGTTGCAAAAAGCAACTTCAAAAAGTGGCTTATTTTCAAAGTTTCTCCTGATTCCTCACACTTTCAGGAGGAAGAACAACGACGCCATGTCCCCGCGACCCAGCTCCAATCCGTGACCAAGAATTGCAAATCGACGGCCCGATCATCCATTTCTTCATCGCCTTCTTTCTCCTCCCCTTCATTGCTTTCTCCGTCGCCATCTCTGCCTTTAGCTTTGTCATCAGAAATGGTGAATTTCTCAGCCTTGAACGTGAGGCTGGAGCGCACAATTTCAGAAACCCTAGTCCCGTAAGTTCCATTAAACCCTAATTTGGAGGTCGAGTAAGAGTAGGAGGAGAAAATGAGGATTGGGGTGATTCGATTGGGGCAGAAGAGGGAGCGAGCGTCGTCGTCATTGTCGGAGAAGAAATTGTCATCTAAGGTTCCGACACGGGTGAGGTGAAGAAATGGGCGGTGTTGTAACAACCCGTCCCGGGATTTTCGTAAGAAAATGGGTATTTTTGTATTTTCACTAAGTTTGGGGGATAGCTTTCTTTTAAAAATTGTTTTTGAGCCTTAATTGGTGAGCCCAAGGGGCCCACCCCCTGTTTTTGCCCGGCTCTTCCCTTTCCCTTTCTTTTTTTTCTTTTTTCTTCTTTTCCTTCTTTTGTTTTGTTTGTCTGCACCTTTTTCCTTTCTTTCGAACTCCCCCATTTCTCTCTTCTTCTTCCCCGTGAAAGACACACAGACACACACACACCCACAGCTACACCTACTCGAGGAAATCATCACCATCGTCGCCATTCAACTGTATATATATCTCTCTCTCTCCCTTGCTCACGGCGCCGGGAGGATACGAACACCTCCGGCGAGTTTTGTGATTTTTTCCGGTTGGGTAAGCCCTTTTTCTTCTTCTTTTCTTATGTTAGACTTTGCCTAGATGTGGTTTTTGAGTTGGGTTCTTGATTTCCAAGGTTTTGGAGTGTTTTTGGCACGAGTGAGTGCACACCCAAATTTCCGGCGAGCACCGTCCCTTTCGAGGCGATTTCTGGCCAAACCACGGCGAGTTGGCCGGCGTGTGAGGTATCAATCTCTTCGTCTCGTTGAGTACTACAACTTTCATTTTTGAATCACTTGATTTCGTCGAGTATTAACAAAGTTATGGACGTTCAAAGTTTGTCTAAATTCCGGCCTTCTTCTCCGGCGTGAAACCCAGCCCAAGAAAACACCCAGGCCTTCAGGCCGTTTCCTTCCCCCACGGGCCTTAGGCCCGTTTGGTCTCTGGCCTAAAACCCTAAACCTTTTCCTTTTTATTTTTATTTTGTTTCATTTTAAAAACCCAAAGGCCTTAGGGCCTTGGGTTGCAGCCCAAAAACCATTTCCCTTTTTCATATTTAAGGCCTTAGGGCCTGTTAGCCCAAAACCCTAACCCAAAAATCTAAACCCAAAACCCTAAAGCCCAAACCCGTGACCCGTGACCCATTGACCCGGACCTGACCCGTTGACCGTTGACCCGGTCAACGGTCAGCGTTGACTTCGACCGGTCAACGTTGACTTTGACCTCGGGTTGACTTTTTCGGTTTTCGTGCGGGACCCCTTCTAGGCTAATTTCGACGTTCTGAACCCGTTTCCGATGTCCGTTTTCTCAAATTCAATCGTTTGAGTAGAGTTTGACTAAATGTACCATTTATGTGCTTAGGGGCAATTATATGTGGCGTTTCCTTCTTCGCTAGATGGTGTGGCTTTTCGACGGCGAAGTACTGTGAGTGGACCCCTTCTAAAAATGCATGTTTTGATAGTAGAAATGCATACATGAAAAGCATGATTTGATGATTATGTTTTATGAACGTTTTACGAGATAATATGCTTACTGAGGCTAGTTTGAATTATTACTATTTTTCCTATAACCCATGTTCTTGTAGAATATCTGATGGATAACGATATGATATTTAGAACATGTTTAGAACACCTCTTTATAGTATAGATGATGGATGACTTTATACTATGAAGTTGATTTTCAATATATGTATATTCACTGGTTTTGTACTTACCTAGTGGTCCTTTCCGCTACGGGACGTAGGGATAGATCCGGTCCGTCCCGGGCGACGGTTTGGTGTTGGCATAGGGCCTGGAGTGTGTTTTCCTCTGACTGTGTGCTCAGAGACGGGGAGCCGGCAAGGGGCCTGAAGTGCATTTTCCTCTGACTGTGTGCTCAGAGACGGGGAGCCGGCATGGGGCCTGGAGAGTTATATCGGACATTCACTAGTGTTTATTATTTATGCGATTTATGATTTGAGACATTGCACGACATGCTAGGTTTCGGAAAACCTATGTTTATCATTATATATATGTGTTTTCATAAAACCTGGGGGTTAGTATGTTGATAACTGTTTTATTATATATATATCAACTTGGTCCACTCATGTTTGTTTTGCGCCCCCTTCAGGACTTAGAATCGAGGCATACAATCCCGACGTTCAGGCACTTCCGCATCGGCATCTTCGAGTCCTCTCGGTGTAGGACCCACTCCTTCGTTTCATTCAATTTTATATTATTTTCTTTTAGTGTTCTAGATTAGTGGTGTGCTCTGAACACGGTCCTTATTTGCATATTCATTATTCTTTTATATTTATAAACCTTATTTATCCCTTGTTTTCAGCATTTGCACTCAATAAATGGCTTTCGTCACCCTCGGGTGTCGGCCAGCACGTGCCTATCCTGGTATTCGGGGAATATCGGGGTCGGGGCGTGTCAGGTGTTGACAGCGGAGAGAGATCGGAGAAGAGGACTCGGCTGGAGATCTGGGAGAGTGGTGGTTAGTATTACTGGCACTAGCGAGGTCAAGGCAAGAGATGAGGGATTTGAGAGAAGGGTCGCAGTCGACGAAGGATATGAGGAGGTGGGTCCCATTTTCGACGACCGTGAGGAAAGAGAAGATGAGGAGGGAGAAGAAGATGAAGGTGAAAAGGTTGCCAACAAACGACGTTGTGGCTTGTCATAGCACATCTAGTATTATACCTTTTTGGTCATTTCATACAGTCACAGTTGTTTTACATAAAAGTTTACCAAACACTATCATACTGCTTTTTTTTTTTTTTTTTTTTTTCCCAAAAGCACTTATACAAAAAGTTTACCAAACACTCTACTGCTTTATTTCACAACTGCTTATTCCTAGCTGGAGAAGTAACATAAAGGCATCACAAGGAAAAGTCTGCACCACCCTCTATTGATCTTGCAATTGTTTCCAAAGAAGCACTTAAGTCGCCTCCAAGTTTTATTTAGTCAGAGATTGTGCGCATAGAGTGCGCAACTTTTCATGTGAGGAAATTTGCGCTTAGTGAGCCAATTTTTATCTGCATTCATGTCGACAAATGTCAAAGCAATATGTCGATTGCTATCGACATAACCTGCCAAATGTTTCTAATAAATTCCTCAAAGGCATTTCATTAAACGTTTGAAGGGGACACAAAAGGTCCCATATTAAACATTCGGAGGGTCGATGAAGGACTTAGGACCTTCACATGCATTTTTCCGGCCTTCGAAAGGTTTCGGGACCACTGAATCTCTATGTGTATCCGCCGGTACATGAAAACCAGGCACATCACACAAAGTGCTTATTTCATGTTCACATAATTGAAAACTTGAACCTTATATATATCACATGCCTATCCACAATACTGAGAGGTGATTTCACTATTGTGCGAGATCCGGTTGAGTTTTGTTAGATGATATTAAATGGTGCTTCGAGATCAAAAATTAATTTGGAGTCGCGATGTCCTTTTCTGCAAAATTCAAATAAAAATATAGCGTTTTACTGTCTCACAATTAATTGGTGTTGAGAACTTTGATCTCTTACGTGATATTGTGGCACTAAAATATTCATTGGCTTCACTACGAGTCCCCCATCTCTTTGAATTTCTTGCAACATCTGTGATTATAATGTCATAGTTTCATATTTTGTTTGAAATTACTCTCGTATCGGCTCATATTCTTCATTTATTAAATTTTGTATTCGCCCTTTTATGAATGAAATATGACGAATTATCTTCTATAATAAATAATAAAAAAATATAAACGTCGATGAACTCAAATAGAAAGTGGCGGGTAAATAGAGAAACCGAAAAATAGAATAGGAGTAAATTAAAATGGCAAAATATAATCCTCATTCCATATTCATATAATTGAAAACATGAACCTAATACCACCTACCTACCCACAGTATTGACGCCTCTTGTTTTGCGAAACCACTCTCATGCTGAGAGCCCTCGTCCTCAGTTATAAATACTCAAGGGATACATGGCCACTGCATCCTCGCTAATCGCTGGTTAGGGTTTTGGCTAGATCAGCTTCCATATAAAAAGAAGAATGGTGAAGGTTTCCGAGTCTTCTGAATCCCAAGATGAAGGGGGCGGTGATGGTGCCCTTTCTACTAGTGAGCCTAAACTAGGGTTTTGTAACATCGTATTCATGATTTACTAGAGGTATATATGTTTCTATATATTAATACGTATCCTTTCTTTATTTTTCCCTTTTGCAGTATGTGTGTTTTGTGGATAAAGGTTTCGTCTTCTTGCTTGTTTTGCGGTGATAAATATTTTAGATGTTTCTGAAACCTGGCTACCCCTAGCTAATTCCTCTAATTTCTAGTTTGGTTTATTATTATTTTCATTTTACATTTTTTGAATTGTGATTTTAGATGCAAGAACATGTGTTACTTTAATATTCTCCCTCCGCGGTTTTAAGTTGTGAAGAGAATTTGGTGCTATACTGAAAATAATTTGCTTGAGCCAAGGAATACTTGAGTAATATGAGATCTGATTAATCAAACACACCACATTACCCTTTTCGTGTTAGTTCTATTAATATATGTGAACAGCAGTTTTCATGATTTTAATGTGTATGGATTTTTTCTCTTGCGCATAGTTAATATCAGTTTGTTTCTTATACAGTCTCTACATATTAGAAAAAAGCCTCATGAAATGGTGTGATCATCTCGTTGTATCCTAGTGCATCTTAGATGTAGTTGCCCATGATTAACAATATATGAGCACATCGAATTGATTTGTGCGTCTCAATGCAGCACTAATTAAGTAGTAAATACATGAGTATTGCTAGATTTTAATGTTGATAACATGGTACTGATGGAATTCATATCGTGTGTGCCTACTCCAGAAGTACTACCGTACGTAGCAGGAGGGACATTCTGAAAACAAGAAAGCAAAAACAAGTCGGGGGCAGTGTTAATATTAAAAGATTGGAAATGCCCTAAATGGCATCGGCGTTTGCATGATCCGTAGGAGCCTGCTGACCCTTCGAAATGAAACAAGACAGGTCCGGGTGGTTCAAAGTGAAGTCGATGCACTGATAACTTCTTCTCCGACGACTGAGCCTTGTTAGTTTCCTGTTGTGACTGCACGAAAGAAAGCTCAGGAATGTGGTCCAATATAATAGCTCCAGTGTATTCCAAGACGTTGCCGTTTCAATATGATTACACCAGGTTACACTACCAATGGACTGAAACCCTTGCTTGCATTTGAAGCTATGCTCCGTGCTCCAATGGCAAAAATCGTATCTTAAGAACACACTCATTAGGACCTGGAGAGGATCCATTCTTTCAGTGGATATGGAGGACAACACAATAATTGTCAGCCTTCATTTCAAGGGAAGTCTTGGATACTCAAACTATATATACAAAGTCAAGGAACCGGCCTCCATATGAAGTTGTTGAAACAAATTAACACCATTGTTTGTACAAGCACTTGAATCTGAGCAAAGACTGTACAGGCATACCTTGCTTATATGAAGTCCCTTTTTCTGATGTATATTCAAGCAAGCACAAAGGGGAAGATTCTACTGGTTAGAGTTGTAGTCCGAGGAATCCTTATGTATGGATGAGCTGTAGCTTGCTAGCTAGGGTTGTATAGAAATATGTGATTGTATATTTGTAATATAATAATTAACAAACGAAAGTGCCCCTCTCTCATTCTATTTATTTTGTTTAGTTTTTTTTAGCATAAATACAATATTCATTGATGAAGAAATTGAATACGTATAACATTAATCTTATCAGAGATTTCAACCCGGACCAAGAGAAAAAGAGTTTTTCGCACCAAAGAAAATTACTAAAAAGTGCTATCCTCAATGAGAAGATCAGAGATTACATTAGGGGTTCTTTAAACCAAAGTACTGGGTTATCAACAGTTAAACCCAACCTAGCTAGCCTGTGTGCCACCTTGTTTGTTGTTCAATTTTTATCTCAACGTTATAGAATAAAAATTCGACTTGAAACAGAGAGGAACCAATGCTCTACGTTAGATTTTACAGTTTATGGATCACCTTTATACAGAACAATCTAGTGCGCTTGCTGGTTGCCCGTGGCAAGTGTTTCCCTTTAAGCCTGTACTCTGTTAAAATCCAAATATAAGGATCTTCCACCGGAAGATTCTCGATGGCAGGGGGACGTTTCGCGGCTTGGGCCATAACGAAATATAAAATTCTGATCATATGCGGATTTGCCCATTAGCATGCCTAGTTCATCGGATGTGTGGAAGTTTATGATGTTACCACCACTAAATTCCCAATTTCTCTAAACCATTAAAAGGCAGACTCCAAGTCAATAATACTTTTCACTTAAGAAAGTCGGGGGAGGGAAAAAACGTCTATCGTACACAGTTTTACCTTTACTTTGCAAATAGGTTGTTTTCACAACTCGAACCAATGACATTTCGGTCACAAACGAACAACGTGCGACATTCTTTAAACCATTATTCATTAAAAATGTATATTTATATTTGTACACCATTTCTGCACACGTCTATTGATTTTTGTCATCTGATTCTTCCATGAGGCCAATTTTCTCCCAAAGACGGTAGAAATGTGAATTAATTTCAGAACACCCTTTTATGTCCCTTAGTTCTCCCGAGTTAGTCAATTCAAATGCTAACAAGGCGTGAGAAAATCACTTCCCTTAAAAGTACGAAAATGCACGAAATGCTGATGGCGAAGATCTCTGGCGTGTTTAAATGACGCTCATTTTCCATTAGAAATACAAAGCAGGGTTTTCCCTCGCTGCAGAATATACATATACATACAAAATGAAACATATAATTTATGTGAACACCACGCCCAAATCAGATCCATTCCATTTGGAATTTTGATACATCATTTGAATAACGTACCTTATTTCAGCTGCTCTCCATGTAATAACAAGTCACTACGCTAAACCCTTCTTTCTCCTAAACGTGTCGGCTCGGTCAGTGCTCATCCGAGACTTTTCGGGCTTCTTCGACTTTTTAGACTTCTCTAGTCGACTATCTAAACTGTTTCTAGAAACTTCTGGAAGATCAGAACCTGCGTCGCATGAATCTGAAGTACCGGTTTCAGATGGTTTGTTCTCGTTCTCAGAATCTAGTGTACTTGTTCTAGAACCATTTGTGGTCGATTTTGACTTGCCAAGGCTGTGTACAAATTTCTTTAGATGTTTGATAAATTCTGGGTAAAGCTCAAGATTGCCGTGCCCACCTCCACTGAGCCATAAGGGGTCGTACTTTTCCTTGCAAAGCACCCAAAGCTGCTTCCCATGGGACGAATCTACAACCTCGTCTGCTGTCCCCTGGGCATAGAACATTTTATTACTACTTTCCACGCAAAACAAACAACAGTTTGTGGTATGAGAAAAGATGGAAAGGGAATGTGAATGACTGGCGGTAACATAACCATTTAAAATGATGTGGCTACCCTCTCCTGATTCCAATGAGGTGACGATGACTAAAATCTCACCTAAAATGCAATTCCCAAACCACAATAAGTTTTTGCTAAACCAAATTCACTTATTTCATTCGTCCGATAGATGATGCATGAAGCATCCTTTTACGTCTTCTGTCCCTAACAGCAGGAGAAAGTGACCAAGTCTACCATAAACTTCGATAATATGTTGAAAACTCTACCATGCATTAATCTACAGACTTGTAATCTATTGAAAATTTACTATAAACTCCATGTGGTTACACTTCAAACTCTGTCTGCATTCAGACGTGTGTGTGTGCACAGAGAGAAGAGTAAGAACTGGAAGAGAGGAGATAAACTTACATGTATAACCAGGACAGGACAGTTCACCATTGAAATTTTGTCGATATTCTGAAAAAGAGAATATTTTTTGGTCAATCTGGAAAAATATATATAAGTCCCATTTGTAGGATGAAGCTAGCAGACAGTGTAAAATCACTGGTACAAAATTACCTTGTAAATATCAAACCAGTATGTCCGCTTGACAGGGTACAACACCCTCAGCCCAGACAAAATGGGACTGTGTAACACCACACCTCTCAAGGTTGGTAGACGTGATGCAAGATCAACAGTGGGACCACTACCAACAGACTGACCATATAATATTAGTTGGTCATCTTTGACCCCGTATTTCTCCTTGAGGCATTTATAAGCTGCATCAATGTCCGCATACGTATTACACTCCGTTGCCTGATTCAAGAGGAAAGGGTGACTGTTACTCATTAAGCATGAACTGCTATCAAACCTAACTGTTTAGACGCATTAACAAAATAATTTGGCAAGCATCTGACATCAATGAATGGTATGCAATACCCACATTTATCACTTGCGTATAATAACAAAAGGAAACAAACATATATTCAGATGCATCAAGCTACAGTCCATTTTTCTCTTGGAAAATCAACCACCAAAATACAAGGATACTAACATGCAAAAGAATCTCCAACCTTAGTTTCCTAGTCAAATTCCATCTTTGCACGATATATCTGCATTCACATTTTCCACACTCAAGTGCCCATTTAGCCATTAGTTCCCAGCCTAAGAAAAGTATAATGAATTTATTTGTTTTAAACAGTCGGATCAGAAGCTTAATATCTTGAACAAGAAATAAACAGAAACCATGATCTAACACCCTCCAATAAAAAAAGAAAAACAAATGAATCCAAAGATACACAGAGACAATTATACATTACACCATTTAAGTTGGATAAACCATATCTAACACTAAGATCTCGAAAACACATTAAGAAGCTAGCATCTTATGACAGCATAATTGAGACTAGGCTTCTAACCTTTCCAGTTGACTGTCCATAACCAGAGTAATCATACCTGCGAAATCCATGTAAACAAACACTATTAAATTAAGTCACCGATAGAGAACATATTATAATCAGTTAAAGAAAGGAGCCAATAAAAAAATGAGGGCCTACCAGTGCACAAGGATCTAATATGTGCTTGTATCTTTTGGTGATATTTCAAAATGTCTTGACTGAATGCTTGTTGGTTACTATAATTATTTAGAAAAGAATCTTGTTTTTGAGTTCTTTAATCTCAGTACCAAACATAATGTGTTTGATAATCTGATTGACCTGTGTACATAGTTGAACATCTTGTCATGTTCCTCTGTTTAAGTAAAATTCTTGAGACATTATCTGATTGGTATTTTTGTGTGAATCGTGGAAGATGACTCCCTTCACCAACGTTACTACATGTGAAGTGTTTCGTTAGTCTATTTTTATTTTCGCTTTGGTTGCTTGGTTATGGGTGTATATAAAACCCATTTTGTTTTTCATCCGGATGTTTAGTAAATAAAAGGAAACAGTATGCATTATTGTCTACTATTCCTGTCATTGTTTGCAAACTGCATGTAGAACTAGAAGTGCATGCACAATAGCATAAAATCGCTATTCACTAAAACCACATAATTTCAAATACATATTACTCTCCAAATGAGTCTACACTATTTGTGCTTGCAAGCACGCATACGGACTGCACGCAGCTGAACAAAATTCTAATATCTAACCATGCATAAGGTTTTAGTCTAGGCAAGATAAGATTATAACTTCACTGTTATAGTTTATCTTCAATTGCTCGCGTAAAAATTTTACTTTCGTAAGGGCAAATAATCAATTTAAAACCAACATGAGCTTTATGGTTACATTATTCACCTCCTATGCTACATTGTAGCAAATCCAGCTTTTCCTGTTGGGAATATAGAAACTTGACATGAACATAAAAATAACATATAAACACCAAAACCGCAAGTCTATGTCCGCGTGGAAGGGAAAATTTCACTTCTAACTAGCTCAAAAGATCATAATGTGCCACCAATTAGGCCCAATTTGCTTCGTGTGTTAAAGAAATATAACTATTTCGTTAAAGTTTTATACTTTTGCTTTCATTTTCCATTATTGTGGCATTGATTTGCAATTTTGCATTTCTTGGAATACTTGTAAAAGGAAATAATTGAGCTCAGCCAACCAATTTTGTAGCGATGCTTCCAAATTTTACAAGATTTACTTCATAATATATTTTCACATTTATAACTCTAAGCTGAAATAATTAGCAATAAATAAACTGAATTAACTAACAAACACTACCAAAAAAAACTTCAGCTTTGAAATCCCATAAGAATTATTACCAACCCATTTGAAAGTAATCAAATTCAAAAACCAAGAAACCAAAATCCACAATCATAAGCACGTGCTTACCCCATCAAATTAATCCGCAGGCGAGTACTCAATTCGACGAAGAGCTCAAACATCTGCCCCAAATCAGCAGCATTTCCATGGGAGTAAAGCATAGTTGCAGAGGCCTTGGGGTGCTTGACGTGTACGGCCACGATTTCATTCCCCCGGCGATTCCTGAGCTTCAGCACATCCACGTCGTCCCTCCTCGGTACCTCCGGAATGAGGAACCTCCCTTCACACGACTCGTCGGCGACGACTGTGTACGACGGCGGACTCGGCGGGAAAAAAGCGAACTTGGCTGCGATCGAAGAGGTCACTCCGCCCATCTTATCGTCCTTCTCATCACAGGCGCCAGTCAGCAACCGAAATATCAGAGGCCCCCAACGCACACCCTTGGATCGATCTCGCCTCAAACTGACATAGACGCAAGAGCGCGACAGAAGCACGTGATTGCTGACCAGTGGCGCCTCGTGGAGGTTGAAGGTGGTAGCGCGTGGGAAATTGGAGGGAGAGAGAACGCCTGAAAATTGACCGACGAAATCACATAGTCGTCTTTTAACGTGCTCGGAGTCTTCAGAATTTTATGGTTTTTCGGACGGCGACTTTATATGAATGTCTAGTCTGACAGAATGGGATAAGATAATGAGGCCTAAATGTGAAGGCCGAATCGTTGTTTATTGCTGTGTGGGGTCTACCGAGTGTTCGATGATTTGTATGGCTGACGTGGAGTTTGGTTCCGAGACGTGTCGTCGAGTGGAAGTGTCACGTGGTCAATTTTGATATGGTGGACGACAAGAATTTTTTCATGATGAGAATATGAGTGCTACACTGCATGTTTTTATATAAATGTTAAGAAATTATATTTTTTAAATTATTAATTTTTTAACACATATATTCTAACGTTAATATAATAACATATGATGTATCACTCTATATTTCAGTTACACTAAAAAAAAATCTCTCCTGGACGACATCAAAAGTATAGAGGGGGATCGCTGACTGCATGTGGTATGTCGTTATGTCAGTGGGATCTTTGGGCAAAATTGTAAATCACTCTAATTTACTCCAAGAGGATTTGTACTCGCTCGTAATCATTGTGAATACATAATACTAATTGTCACGTCTACTACTATTTACAAGCAAAGATTTTTTTTTTTAAATGAGATTTTTTATGAATTTTTTGTCAATTCATATGTTAATATTATAAAATATTATGTTAAAATATTAGATAAATTAATCTTTGCTTTAAAGAGACAAAGACCCTACCAAAATTTAATTGGATTACCCGCCAATTCGGTATTGCTGTTACCTTGCATATAAGTTGTTTTTGTTGTATTTGTAAAATAATTAGTTGTAAAGAAAAATAGTGAAGAGTTTGATAAATTATATTTTTTTGTACTATTATTGTTAAAAGGAATAAAGAGTTCGAAACTATTATAATAATTTAGAAGAAGAAAAGTTCTCAACCCGAAATCGAAACGTATGTGTTGAAAATCTAATGGTAAGAATCACAATACAAGGTTATGATGACAATGTCAAATGTGCGATCAAAACTATATGAAAGGAACATGAATCGATCTGAATTTTTTAATGTGTTGTATTGTTGTCAACGAACACTGGCTCAGTTCAGCCACATGAGCCTGACCTCTTGGGAAAAGGGCCATACGCAGCCCAATAATAGGTAAGGCCCAAATTTACGAAGTTTACTAGGCAAAGGTTGGGTCCTTTCAAATCTTAACAAGCCCAGTAGCTCCTCACCTTTGTTTCTTAATTTACAATTAAGGACATGATTCAAATGATTATCCTCTGCAATTTGTGTTCCAAATCATGATTAAGTTTGCAAGCATTTGAAGCACAACCGTGAAAAAATGCAGGCAAATTTGCCCACTAAAGATGTGTCGGGCCCAATAGTCTATGCACTTGATAATTGAACCTCTCTGAACATCAACGCATGCAAGCCGAAGGAGACGGTCTTTTAATTAAAAATTATTTACTCCCCTGATTTCTTCGTCCAAACCTTGTCCTTGCTTCTTCAATGTCCAACCCTACACACTATCGTTAGTAGAAAAAATAAACGGTTACGACTAAGTTGAGAAAATATATTTATATTTACTTGTCAATTCAATGGATATAAAGTCAAAATATTCAGTAGTCCAAACTAAGACTTGCCCCTCATTTAATTACAAAATAAATAAGAACATTGTTTTATCATGCAAGTTGTGAATTATCCTGGTAGTTAGAGTCTTACTCTTCAACCTATTACATCCAGCATTCAAACCCTCTTGTTGAGAATATTAATCCACATCGAAGAAAGAATGGACCTTGCACGTGCTCATAATCTTATAAATTTTTTTTTTTTGAATAAACGATATTATCAACACAAGGGGGAGAGAGATGAGCTTAACCTTACAATGGACTAGTAATAATGTAGTTCAAGTTCGCTTTTGGTGAAAATCAAACCTAACACCTGTCATTTACAAGTAAATAGGAATACATTAGATCGTAATACTAAGTGACTATAATATTATAATTTAGCTTTATGTGTAAAATGCATTCACCGTCACAGAGACTTAATAATGCATTGTCACTTGAAGAGAAATTCGACATAAAAATATATTGTTGGGCTGAACATCACTTAATAATAAACTCATTTTATATAAGTTATTCTCTTATAAAATAATTCAATTTTAAGTGCAAAAAAGACTTGGACGAATTGGCCTAAACCCTTTGAAATAAAAATATTATTACTCCACAAGAAAATTCCACAAACCCACCATGCTTTTAATGATAAGATCTTGACGTACATCTAAATCTAACTGATAAGATGCACAGATGACGCTAATATGCGCGGCACGTTCCGCGACCGGTTTCGCCACAAAGGCCAGGCCCGACGTATCGTGGTCGGTACACTTCTCGTTAACAGTAGCAACTCCCGGCGCACATTAGCCTTGGGCGGCGGCAAAATATGTCCGTTGCCACCAAACATTATAAATGAATCTAAATTTCTTATTTCGGAAAACAAATTTAATTTCTTATTTACTATTTATATAAATTAAAAAAATTTAAAAAAAAAACTAACATAATAAGATTACACTCCAGAGTACCAAAAATTCATATTTTCCAAAAAAAAAAAAAAAAAAAGGAATTATCCGTACATTCACAGAAAATCGAGTTACTCGGGGATGGTAACCAGAACAGGCCGCCAAGCTCGTTTCAGTAACCTATTTCGAAACGACGCCGTTATTGGCCGAAGCGATAAGCCTGCGCCTCGCTGAGTCGGAATCTCACCGGAACCATCACCACTTCCGGTTGCCGATAACAACCCTCGCCCTTCTACTTCGTCCCCAATTCCTCCACTCCTCCTATCCGAAATCCTATCTTCGAACGGCGGCGACGACACGAAGAGGTCCTTCAGCTTGCGCCGAACTCGAGCGACCTCCTTGCTCTTCTGCGGCGAATCACCGTCGCGATTGTCACCGTTAATGGGTGGAGATTCCGAGGAATTGGTTTGGCGAGGCAATCGGCGGCGATCCTGGCGGGTCAGGAACATTCTTAGCGTCTTGCGGCGGCGGAGGTGGATGACTGGGCTGGCCGATGGGCTCCGCGTTGGGCTTCCGGCGACGGCGCATTGAGTCGCTAAGAGCTTGAATTTCTGCAGTGTCGCCATGGGAAACGATCAGTCGGTGGTTTACAAAATTCACGATGGATGATTCAGAGGATAGAAATCATTGGGTGGTGGTGGAGTGGAGAGAAGGTGAGATCTGATCTGGGGAGTGGTGGGATTGCTTTATTCACTGTTTGGAGTGAGCAAATGGAGCTGAAAAATGCATTTTTATTTGTGTTTATTTATTTGTTTTTGGTGGAGAGAAGACGGTGGAATAAGGACAGGGATGAAGTGGAATGTGGGGTGCTGCTTTAAAAAAAACAAGTGAGTAAAACGGCTTTATGGATGCCTACTCTAACTTTTTCTTTAGACTTTACTTGGAAGTAAGTAAACATATAATTTTATATTCGTAAACGACGAGTTTAATGTCAAATATTATATTTAACCTACTGTGCAATAGCAATTAACATATATATCAAACACCTTAGTGTAAATTTGTCCATTTAATAAAAAAAATTGGCATTTTTGCACGTGGATGCATTTGTTTAAAAGGCCTTTTTTATTTACAGGCGCTACTTGTTCTTAAAGATTTTTTACAATGCTTCAATAAATGAGTAACAAAATGGCGCTAATGTTAAAGTATAGGACGTGTCTTTTACTAATTTCTCCACTAATATACGGTTTTTGGGGTTTTTTTTAGTTAACAAAGAGAGTTTTGTTGATTGATAGTTTGAATTAGTATTTTATTTTCTCTATTTTCTTACAAAAATGCCCTTGCGTATCATAAATCTATTTTTTAAAGCCAGTTATGACTTTTCAAGTTTGAGGGGCGTTCTAGTCCAATTGCTTTGTCAAATCCTTCACCAAACTCAGCCCGACTTTATAAAAGCTTTTTACTTGCTGGGGCTTGTTCGGTGTCTAGGAGTCCTATTGGCTGCAGGCCAGCTGTGCTTACACGTGGCACGCTGTGATGAAATATTTGGCTTCACGTTAGGTACGAGACGAGTGAAGTCAAGAAGAGAAGGGACGGGGAAATGCGGTTTGTTGTTATTTGATTGCCGGATGTGATGAAATTTGAATTTGATACTGTTTTCTTTGTAATTCGGTTATTGCCTAGTGGATGATGATGGAAATTGAAAGGAGAGTTCAACCCCAAATTTGAGTTTTGTTACTATATTTTAGTTTTGCTGTAATCTATGAGGTGTTTTTATCTTCCCCACTTTATTATATAAGTAGGAACTAATTTAGCTCCTTAACTGTTGAGGAGGAGTTCCTTCTCAATTTAGAGGGCGTAGTCAAAATATGATTTGATAGGATTTTGATAGACTTTAAAATCAGGATATAGTCAATTACAGTTTTAAAAGAGGATTTTAAAAGATTTAGAAATCATGGTGTAGTCAGAGTATGATTTAAGATGATTTTAAAGAATACATCCAAATCTAAGGATAGTCAATTAAGATTTTATGGAATACATCTAAATTCAGTTTAAATGAGAATGCAAAAGATTTGATAGGATTTGAATGGAAGAGGGATTTTGATGGATTTGAAGGTGGATGGTATATATACCAAACACTATCAAGAATCCTATGGGCTGCAGGTGAAGTGACTCACCCTAAACCATTTTTACAACCATTTTTAACAAGGTGAAGTGACTCACCCTAAACCCTAATCCCTTCTATTGGCAAAAGTTCTAATCTTTCCACAGAGGAGTCCCCACCAGTCTCATGCTCTCCTAGGCAAGTACTTCTGTTGCATGTGCCGTTTGGTGTGCAGTAGGTCATGAGGGCAGTTTAATCTCAATCAAAAGATTTTATTAAAAATGATCTAACAGCTCTGTATGTGATTTCTAATTTTTTCAAAATACTAAGAAATTCATAAAAGAAGCCCATACAAATTCATAGAAATCTATAATATAATTCATGTAAAGCTATCAAATTCCATATACAATTCTAGAATCTATTAGAATCCTTTGAAATCTACCACTTAAAAAGTACATTTAAATCCTTTGAAATCTAAATTGACTACACTCCCCTTACTTCGTGGGGTGGATTCACGAGATTTTGAATTTATGATCCGAACTGTTAATATTACAAATGATAAATTACACAAAATTACCTTAATTATAGATCGAACTAAAATCTCATACCTCATGCTTTTAAAATTACAATATCGTACTTCATCTTACAAATTTATTGCAATGTTCGATGTTAGACTTATCCGTTAAACAATCTCCTAATTTGTCTATTAACTATTGATTTGGCAAACAGAGAACCCACTATCTTGCCCAATTAAATTAAAAAATGAATTAAATATTAAAAAATTAAAAAATTTCTTCTAATTCTCTCTCTCCTTCTCCCAACCAATTAGACTTGGCATTTTCAACCCCACCTGTTAATCCAACCTGACCTGACCCGTTAAAATTAGTATTCAGGTGAGTGCTAAACGGGTCAGGTCATTAACGGGTCATTTTGGGTCAACCCGTGAAACCCGTTAACCACCCATTGACACGTGTTATTGAGGACTTTTGTGTAATTTCAAATTTTCACTCTTTCATTAATTTGTAGTTAGATATAGTGTCTAGTATTTGCAATACTGTATTGCTGCAAAATACGTTGGAAGGCCAATTTCCCAGCTGCCACCAGTTCAGCCTATTCATATTTCGTCTTTGAACTTATCAATGGCAAGTTTTGGGGGTTATGGAATGGTCAAAACTTCGCTTGATCTTGATGTTCTACCTAGGAGTGCTTCATCTTCCATGCCTAATTTACCTTACTAGCCTAATGGAATTTCGGACATGGATAAGTCCCTCATTATTGACATTGCTGCAAATGCCATGGAAGAGTTGCTTAGGCTTTTGCAGACCAATGAACCCTTGTAGATGAAGTCTTCTACTGATGAGAAGGATGTTCTTAATCTCGAAACCTACGAGAGGATTTTTCCGAAGGCTAATAGTCATTTGATTATTTTGGTTGCCTATCTTACTGCGATTGCTGCTTCTCCAAACCTTGGTCCTAGAGATGTTGATGATTGGCGAAACGGTTCTCTGCCTGAAAACGCCAAACCCTCAGATTATGAACGTATAAAATTGATAGAAAGTCGACTTCTACTATACAAAATGAGGCTGTATTTGAGTTGGATGAAATGTAAGAGAAAAATTAAAAAAAAAAATTGTTAAAGGATGAAATGGGTGAAACGAGTTGGGTTTAGGTGACCCGTTACCTTAACGGGTTAAGTTCGAATGACCCGTTAAATTAACGGGTTGGGTCAAACCCGACCTGTTTACAGGTCTAGGTGTGACAGTTGCAGTGTCTGATTAGCAGGTTATAGGGGTCGAGTTGCGTGGTGTAAGTACTGGGTTGATTAGAGTAATTGCAAACAAGTTTCAATTAGGCGTGCCTGACTCGGTCTTGGGCTCGAAGCTGGTCAAGTTCCACTCAGTGGCTCCAGGGAATAGCACAGATTGGTAGTAAACTTGTAAATGGGTCGAGTTTACTGGGTTTGGGTTGGGTTTGACCCGAACCGTTAATTTAACGGGTCATCCGAACCCAACCTGTTAAGGTAACGGGTCACCCAAACCCAACCTGTTAATTTAATAAGTCACCCGTTAACATTTTTTTTATTTTTTTTTAACATTTCATCCAAATCAAATACAACCCCATTTTGTATAGTAGAAGTTGACTTTTTATCAATTTTATACGTTCATAATCTGAGGGGTTGGCATTTTCAGGCAGAGAACCGTTTCGCCAATCATCAACATCTCTAGGACCAAGGTTTGGAGAAGCAGCAGCCGTAGTAAGATAGGCAACCAAAATAATCAAATGATCATTAGCCCTCGGAAAAATCCTCTCATAGGTTTCGAGATTAAGAACATCCCTCCTATCAATAGAAGACTTCATCCACAAGGGTTCATTGGTCTGCAAAAGCCTAAGCAACTCTTCCATGGCATTTGCAGCAATGTCACTCATGAGGGACTTATCCATGTCTGAAACCCCGTTAGGTTGGTAAGGTAAATTGGGCATGGAAGATGAAGCACTCCCAGGTAGAATATCAAGATCAAGCGAAGGTCTGGCCATCCCATGACCCCCAAAACTTGCCATTGATAAGTCCAAAGACGAAATATGAATAGGCTAAACTGGTGGGAGCTGGGAAATTAGCCTTCCAACGTATTTTGCAGCAATACAGTATTGCTAATACTAGAAATTATATCTAACTGCAAATGAATAAAAGAGTGAAAATTTAAAATTACACAAAAGTTCTCAGTAATGGGTGTTAACGGGTGGTTAATGGGTTTTGTGGGTTGACCCAAAATAACCCGTTAAATAACTGGTGATTAACGAGTTGACTCGTTAATGACCCGACCAGTTTAGCACTCATCCGAATACTAATTTTAATATGTCAGATTAATGGATAGGGTTGAAAATGCCAGGTCTAGTCACACCTACTCACTACCGAACCACTTGCATCCCCCCCCATCACCTGCCTAACCCATTGTCACTGCACCTGATATGTGCCGCCCATAACATGTACTGTCACCAGAACCCAGCCAATCCCAAACCACCATGATCCTCACCTGTTCATCACAAACCCGCGCTTACCTGATCACCTGTTGTCTACAATCTATAGCTGCTAATTGAACTTGCTGACGTTGCAAAAGCCGTACGTGCATGACTTGTTCCCGGGCTCTGAGCTGGTCGAGTTCCATTTGGTGGCTCTAGAGAAAAGCATAGATTGGTAGGGAAAGGGTGATGGCGAGAGAGAATTTGAATAAATTTTTTAATTCAGTTGGACAAGATAGCAGGTCATCTGCCTGCCAAGTCAGCAGTTAGCAGATAAATTAACAGAATTTTCTAATGAGGTATAACATAGCGACAATTTCGTAAGATGAGGTATGACATTGTAATGTTTATAATATGAGGTATGAGATTGTGATTTGACATAAGTAGTCAGACACGTGTTGGCCGACACCCAAAGGTGACGAAGCCATACTAACATGCATGAGAAGTGAAGAACATAAATAAAAGTTATAAATTTAAAAATAATGAATATGCAAATATATAACGTATTCAGAGCATACAACTAAACCGAGACACTAGAAAATGAACAATATAAAATTGAATGAACAAAGGAATGGGTCATATACCTAGAGGACTCAATGATGTCAATGCGGGAGTGCCTTAACACCGCGATTGTACGCCTCGATTCCAAGTCCTAAGGGGGTGCAAAACAAAACATGAGTAGACCAAGTCGATATATAAGTAGTACTAAAACAATTATTCAACAACGTACTAACACCCAAAGTTTATGAAAACTCAATAGCATAATATGTAATAGGTTTTCCAAAAACCCTAGCATGCCATAAAACCTTCAATAAAACATATATCATATATAGTGTGTTAAATAGTGGTATCAGTATCGCCCGAAGGCATATAGAACTCTTCATTTGCCCGAAGGCATATAGAACACTTCTTTCGCTCGAAGTCCTTCATTCGCATGTAGGATCCTACAGCACCCAACTGAAGCCATATATAAATATCAATCACACATAGGCTCCTACAGCACTTGACCGAAGCCATATATAGATATCATTTACTCGTAGGCATATAGTGACCACTAGATAAGCACAAAAATCATTGAACATAATTTTTCCAAAGTATATGTATGAATCTCAACGGAGCTCAATAGCTTAAACATCATATCATAAATTATGTTCATAGTATATAATCATAAATCATATATACTACAAAGAACATAAATTCGATAAAGCATGATATATCATAAAGTGTAACTCCAATTTACTCAAAAATGTTTCATAAAATGTAGTCATCAAATCATGCTTTTCATGTATGCATTTCTAATAGTAAAACATGCATTTTAGAAGGGGTCCACTTACAGATACTCCGTCGTTGAGTAGCCATGCGAACTAGGGAAGAAGTGAACACCATAAACAATTGCACCTAAGCACATAAAGCGACCAATTAATAAAATTATACTAAAAAGATTGAATTTGGGAAAACGGACATTGGAAACGAATTCAGGACGTCAAACTACCCATAGAGGGGTCCCGGACAAATTTCGTAAAAGTCAACAAAAATTTAACACAAAGAATATTCCAGATAATATTCCACGAATATTCCAGAGAGTATTCCCTGACGGAATATTCCATCCGAGTCGGGTCGGGTTGGTCAACGGATCGAATCTGGGTCAACGGGTTGGGCTTGGGTTAGTGGGCCAGTTATTATTTGGGTTTGGGCCAGGCTAAAAGGTTGGGCTTGGAGCTGGGTTTTGGGCTGGGTTCGAAATTTGTTTATGAATACGGGTCGAATCGATCCATTTCAAGCCGGGTTGGCCATTTTCAATAGAGAAGAATGCTGGAACATTCCCAACTCCAATCAACCCCAAAATTTGACCAACACAAGTCATGCGATATGTGGATTTAAAGCTACGGAGGAGGGGAAAAGAACTATACCAAAATTTGGTTCAGCCGTGGCTAGAGTTGGCTAGAAAACGGCTTGCAAGCCACGAGATTCCACGTCGGTATCTGGGGAAAATCCCTCTGAGTTGTTTTCAAGCTAAACCCTCACCTACAACTAGTATACATACTTTATAAATCAAGGCAAACAACCATTAAGACAGAGAAAGGGAACTTGAGGCTCACCCAATCAGAGGTTGATGCTCGCCGTATTTCACCAAGTTTTAGCATCGGTTTCCATGGTGCTACAACCCTAGTTTACAAAAGGAGAAGAGGAACGAGGGAGGTGAAGAGGTCCGAGGGTGAGAAGGGTGGTGTATGTGGGTGTGGTGCCTTGTGTGTGAAACTCGGGAAAGGAGAGGATGAGAGTGAGTTGTGAGAGGTTGAGGGAAGAGTGAGCTATTTTGAGAGAGAGTTAAAGTGAGAGAGAGAGAGAGAGAGAGAGAGAGAGAGAGAGGACCGGCAACTTAGAAAGAAGAGAGGGAAAGTGGAATTGAGCCGAGGATAAAATCAGAGGGTGGGCCCCCCATGAGCATACCAATTAAGACCAAAAGCAATCTCATTTCAAAATATCTAGCCCAAAGTGAAAATTTACGAAAATACCTTTCCGTTCCGTAAATTCCGGGACGAGTTGTTACAAATACCCTTTATAAATCATTCTATAGAGATAATATTTGCAAAAAATCAATAAAATATGAGATCATAGTCATCAAACAATAAAGAAATTTGGTTGGATTCCATCAAAGCATTATGAATCATCTATCTATTTGGTATTGTTAGTTGACTAAGCAAACTTAGTTTTAATTGATTTTTTGTAGAAATGATCTTTACCAAGTGATTGTTAATATAAATGGTTTTGATTATAAACATGAAATTATGTGAATCGAACGAAGAACTCTTCCTCAATCTTAAGGAGTCAAGCTCCTCTTATATATTTAGTATCCAGGGACACACATTTTGACACACATTTTTGTGTTGGTGCTTTAAGCCTCTGATGATTCTACTTCACAAAAAAAAAATCATGTAAGAGTATAAAAGATGGTGGAGGACTCATGCATGCATATAAAAATGAATATACATAGAGATAAAATTAAAGAAAAATAGTAGCTTGGAGAGCTATTGCCCTTGGGTCAAGGATGCGCCAAGGTAGGACTTGAAGTCTTGGTACAATATATACCATTTGCCACTTTGGTCTTGCTTTGGTGCACCACAGGCTTTAAGGGCACGATGGAAGTAGTTGCTTACTTCCTCCTGTTGTGAAGCCTCAAAATCCACCTCTCTTCCGATTTGTGTGATGTGATCTTCGAAGGTAAGTTCGACGTTCTCCTTGAATTGGTAGTCAGTCTCGTATTTGGATACGCATTTTCCATAACTTGTTCCCCTCTTTTGCTTTCGCGTGTCCTTCACTTGAGAATGGGAGGGCAAAACTGGTTAGCAGTGCAATAAACCCTCATTGTCTCCCTGTTCCAAGAGATAAAGAAACGTGTTCGGTGAAAATAAAATATCTTACTTATTTTTGAAGCAATGAATTTTTAAAAGATGGTTGCGGGTTGCTTTTAAAGTTGTTCTCATAAAAAATGGAGTTGAGCTTTTAATAAATTATTTTACTTCTTATAATACCCTCATTAATTTTTTAAAATGACATTTTGGACGAACAAAGCGACAGGCACAACCTAAGACTGTGAACACTAACCTTATATCACTGCCGCCATCACCACAACTATCATTGCCACGACCACCACAATCGCCATCACTACTGCTACCACATCCTATTGGCACCACCATCATACTCCCATCATTGCCACCGTCATTGCCACCATTGCCCATACCACAACTACCGTTGTCACTACCTCCACTACTATGTTTATTTTTGTCCTTATATATAACTATCGATGCGACATTAAAAGTTACCATACGCTTTTACACTATTTTTAATACTTACAAAACTTTTAGCAAATAGTTTACCAAACGCTCAAATCTTCAATTTAAAATATTTACACAAGTGGATACCACAAAATCTTATGTTATACTTAATGAAAGTATAAATAAACTCTAAGTGTTAGTCAATCTATCGTTTTACGAATTCTCCAAAACTAATTTCAACGATCCAAACCGTCAAAATTGTTTGTATATGCTTGGAGATCACATCAGCAAAAAATCACAAAAAAAAAACATTCAGCGATCAAGTAACGAGACAAAGCTTTTCAACGGTTATAAACGAAAAATCACGATTTAACGGTTATTTTAACTCCGATTTTGATGATTTTTTATAACTACACTCCTTGACCCTATATGAATACAATGAATGAATTCGATCTTCAATTTAAAATATTTTCACAAGTGGATACCACAAAATCTTATGTTATACTTAATAAAAGTATAAATAAACTCTAAGTGTTAGTCAATCTATCGTTTTACGAATTCTCCAAAACTAATTTCAACGATCCAAACCGTCAAAATTGTTTGTATATGCTTGGAGATCACATCAGCAAAAAATCACAAAAAAAAAAACATTCAGAGATCAAGTAACGGGACTAAGCTTTTCAACGGTTATAAACGAAAAATCACGATTTAACGGTTATTTTAACTCCGATTTTGATGATTTTTTATGACTACACTCCTTGACCCTATATGAATACAATGAATGAATTCGATCTTCAATTTAAAATATTTACACAAGTGGATACCACAAAATCTTATGTTATACTTAATGAAAGTATAAATAAACTCTAAATGTTAGTCAATCTATCGTTTTACGAATTCTCCAAAACTAATTTCAACGATCCAAACCGTCAAAATTGTTTGTATATGCTTGGAGATCACATCAGCAAAAAATCACAAAAAAAAAAAACATTCAGAGATCAAGTAATGGGACAAAGCTTTTTGACGGTTATAAACGAAAAATCACGATTTAACGGTTATTTTAACTCTGATTTTGATGAATTTTTACAGCTACACTCCTTGACCCTATATGAATACAAAGAATGAATTTGATCTTCAATTTAAAATATTTACACTAGTGGATGTGGATATCACAAAATCTTATGTTATAATTTATATACTTAATAAAAGTATGAATCAACTATAATATTAATAATTATATACATTAATTTAATAATTTTATATCCCTAAAAAGTAAAAACTATAATAATTATATAGATGTAGGTGTAAATTGAATACAATTTCATGATGATCGATGTAAATTGAAGATTTTATAAATGGAGGTGTAAACTTTTGAGAAAGACTTACAATCTTAAAAACAAAAACTCTTTATCCTTGCACATCTAATATTTGTAATATATTAGTAGTGTATGTATTATTTTTTTTATTAGGCTTTTATTTTCGAGTGTAGATATATTACTTGAACGAGAAATGTTTTAATGTTTTGAAGTAATATTTATGTGGCAATGTGTGGTATGTGCAAATTTTAAAAAAAAAATATTTTTTTCTTAACGGGTCATAATGGGTCATAACGGGTCGGGTCACTTTACCCGTTGGGTAAAGTGACACGACCTGTTAAGGACCCGTTAAGATAACGGGTGTGACACGACACGACCCGTTAAGATAACAGGTGTTACACGAAAACGACACGAACACGATAGACACGACCCGTTTGCCAGGCCTGCGTGTAAGCGAGGGGCAATCTCGTCTATTTGGGTGTTTACCGTCCACATGTAATATTCTCATTTGGTGATATTTTTTTGTTACCAAACTTGTGTTTACCGTCCACATGTAATATTCTCTCTCATTTGGTGATATTTTTTTTGTTACCATTAGTTACCAAACTTGCCTATATCTATTACACAATAAGATATGAATGTTCAATTATATGATTTTTTTTGTTGTTGAATTATTTATATATGAATTGAAAATAAATATTAGTTGATTGTGTACATAAATATGTAACATAATTGTATAGTACATTAAAATGACCCAAGTTAAAGCTCCAAAACAAACCGCAGCCGAAAATACCGTACAGTTCAAGTTCATCTATGTAGTACCGTGTAGTGAAGAAAGTACTGTACCGTGTCATCGTTATACCAAGTCAGTCCCCAATCCGGCAGTACCAATTTGTGTTGTGGCATCCTAGAGTTACAAGTTACCAAATCAATCCCACGATCTGGAGGATAGAAGCAGCTAGATTGCTCTCAACAGCATGACTTGGGTTAAATAGTTCTGTCCCATCTCTTAAAAACCTGTTGAGGTAATAAAAAGAGAAGAAACAGTTAAAACTGGATTTTGGGCCTTTTGGGAATGCCAAAATTATCATTTAATCTTACGTAACGAGAATTACTGAAAGAAAAAAATTCATTTTTAAAGCAGTGAATTACCAAAAAAACCATGTATTTTGTTTTTTGACAAATGATATTACACAAAATTTATCTAAACTATAGAGAGAAGATTCAAATTTGGATGCAGAAGATAGAACACACTGCTTCAGTCAACTTAACTAAACTTAGGTCCGTAAAGCTGATAAGCAAATAAGAACAAACACAAATTCCACTGACGGTTTCCTATGTTTATGTACAATGCCCGCCTAGCATGCACCAAATAGTGATGATGCTTCTCCAAAGTATCTTGTATCAACATCAAACGAAAACCAACCAATATGGAAAGACATTAAGTTTTAACATCTGCTTATGAGTGTATACAATACTTTTACCATCTAATTTAGAACTGAAGGCTGAAGCTCACTGAAAAAAACAGGAAGGAGGATATGGAAATCTCTACTGCTAAAAGGAACTAGGTGTGGTAGAGCCGCTAACCAATTTATCAGCTCCATTCGAGTCCGGTGAAAGCGGGGGTGGCATATTCCTCAATAGTCCAACCTCGTCTGATCGGATATCCAGCACCACTGCTTCGGCCGTTTTCTGAACCAAGATCTTCGTTTTGGACTGCTTTCAAACCCTCCAACACTTCGTCCATGGTTGGTCGCATATCCCTCTCCTGTTGCAAACACCGGAACGCCAATTCTGCCACAGCTGTTGTCATTCGCCTAACAGAGTAGTTTGTTTCATACCCGAGATGAGGATCCACCAGCTCATTCACTAAATGGTTTTGGATTTTGTTGACAGCCAGGTTGGCCAAATTTATGTCATGCCGGTGCCTGTTGGTGTCCACGGCTTGTAAAGACGATAAAAGCTCGATCAAGACCACCCCAAAGCTATATACGTCACTCTTGTCTGTGAGTTGATAGCACTGGTAATACTCAGGATCGACATAGCCAGGAGTCCCTGCGGAGCGGTTGACACATGGGTGACATCGTTGGGGAACAATCTCGACAGACCGAAATCAGCCACTTTCACGCAAAAGTCGTTGTCTATGAGAATATTGTTGGTCTTGACATCACGGTGTATAACATCATTGCGATGGAGGAAAGCCAGTGCATCAGCTGTCTCTATGGCGATGCTCAATCGAACAGGCCAACTAAGACAGCCGGATTCCACTCGTTTCCCATGGAGATGGTCAGCCACTGTCCCATTAGGAATATACTCATAAACAAGGAGGAGTTCCCGGCTGCGTCTTGAGGTGCATCCATACAGCTTGACAAGGTTCCGGTGTTCAAGACGAGTCAAGATCTCGACCTCGTTCATAAACTGCTCCACACGCTTGAAATTGTTTTCATAAAGGCGCTTCACTGCAACTACGCGGCCATCATGTAGCTTACCTGGACAAACAATTAAAAGAACATTTAACCAAACAAAACCAAGATTATCTGTATGTGAGCTAAATTGCTTGCAAAGATGGAAAAGGAAGTATTTTCGAACCATAGTAAACAGTGCCAAAGCCTCCATCTCCAAGCTCTTTAGCGGGGTTGAAATTTTCAGTGGCTTCCTCTAATTCATTATAGCTGAAGACCTGAACTCCAAAGTAAGTACTCCCCTTATTGTCGTAGTCAGACTTGGAGGTAAAAGAGGGATAAGACGGGATGCTCTGAAATTGCGAGAGATCAGTCGAGGGAGTAGGTAACATCCTTGCTAGTAAGGGGTGTAGGAAGCTCTTTGCTTTGAGTCTGTGCAGCAAGTTTCTTCTTCTTGCGTTGGATGAAATAATATACATAGAACCCTACGAAAACACCGAAAAGAATTGCACCTCCTACAGCAAGACCTGAAGATGAAACAAAATATTGTTTAGATTTTGATCTCCGTCCCATGATGCCAGTGGAAACATTACAATAAGTTGTTAATGAAGTGATATATTACCTATTTTGATATGCGGCTTATTTCCTGAAATAGCCAAACAGATTCAAAATGTTAATAGAAAGAACATCATCTTATCCAAACTTGAATTGGAAGTTAGGATTACATGCAGGAATTTAACAAACTGTTGATACAACTTGTGTCAATATTTGACTTCTAAAAATGAAAAGACAAGAAATTGGATCCAAGAACGATACCAAAACACACTCTAAAGGGTGATACCAAGTCAAGAAGGCTCCACGTTTTGCGAGGTAGGGAAAATACCAAAACAGAGTAAATTTTCAAATTGGGCACTCCAAGCACAACCTAAAACTTGCCCAAAACTACTAGAAGTAAACTCTACAATACCCAGAAAAAGAAATACCTGCTGGGTTACAGACTCGATTGCCGCAAATGCAAACGGGTCGGTTCTTATCCGAGTCAAACCCGCAAAGCCCATAGACATTGAGACACTTAGCGCACTGCTTCTCGTACGGGTTAGTATAATTGACATTGAAGCCGGTCATGATCGCCTCTCCAAACAGAGACCGGTTGGCGACCAGCATCGCCGCCGTGGTTTTGAGAATCCGCACCGTAATCCCAACGGAGCACTTGAACGCGCTCACGATAGGATCAAGCGGTACGGGCCCGATCACGTAATAAGCGTCGTCGAAAGTCAAGTTAAGGTCGCAGAAAAACCAATTCTTAGGTTTAGGAGTGATTAAGGTGGAATTACAGCCGTAGAAAATGGTGACGTCGATGTTGTCGTCCTCATCGTAGGTGAAGAACTCGGACTCGAGAGTCGAGTTCGCGAATTTGTTGGTGCAGGTCGAGTTCCAGAGGTCGGAGCGGGCGAGGGTGAGGTTCTGGTGAACCGGGTCGAGTTTGAGAACCCGGTAGCTCAGCGACGAGATGGTCAACTCGGGCGAGTCATCGACGCAGCTGAGGTGGAACTCTGGCGGGCCGCAGTAGGAGGGGCGGCTCCCTCCGGTGAAGGGGTAGGTGAGGTTCCGGAAGGGCCCGCAGTCGAAGGTTTGGGTGCAGTGGGAGAGGTCGGCATCGGCGGGGAATGACGTCGTAACGTCGACGGAGCAGAAGAAAGAGAAAAGGAAGAGGAGGAAGAGGAGTGGGAGCATTGAGGGAAGGGGGAGTGAAACGACAGCGGGGTGAACGAGGCGGGAAGTGATGAAATTTAATAAGAGCGGAGGTTTTGTGATGACGTGGTGGGCTGTGGTTTGTTGACTTGGGACTGTTGGACTTTTATATCGGGGTAGCGGATTGCACGCTGCTTTTGAATAGTTTTCGGGGCTGCTGGCAAAATTGTATTGTCTTCTAGGGTATTGTCTTCTAGGCTTTATGGATTTCCTTCTTTCAGTTGATGTTGGTATTACTACGATTCAATGGTGTTATTCATTGATTATATATGAGATGTATTATATTTGATTTTTGCAAAATTAAAATTGAATCATATTATTATAATAAACTCATTATAAGGTTTAGTCCATTCCTTACCATTTTAGTATAGATATTAAAAAAAAAAATTAATGTTGGTATGGTATGGAATTATATTTGTTCAATAATCGATGGGCATTTTGGTAATTTAGAAACTATTTTAGTGTTATTTGTCCTTTAAATTCTATAATTCTTGTTATGTATTTGTGAATTAGTATGACTCTTGGTTAACTATTAAAAGGTTTGAGTCAAGCAATGTGGATTAAAAGAATGTCATACAATCTTTAGACTTGATTTTCTAGGTAGAAGACTTCTACTATCTACGTATCTGCGATGAGATTTTCATACTTATTTTAATCGTGTGTTGTTTGTTTTTAGTTTTTAAATTGAATAGCAAGTGGTAGATTGCTCGGGTAGTTAGGATTTTTATATTCAACTTACTGTGTTTTATGTTGAAATTCTTCTTTTTTCTTTATTGTAGATTAGTGGAAAATATTGCTTATACTAAATTTTTTTTTTTTTGTCCTATCTCAATTTACTGTCTCAAAACTTCTTGGTTTTTAACATTTCATATATCAAGTTTTTTTTCATTTCAAAATTATGACTTTAGGTACTAGACTAGAACGAAAAAACTTAATTTATAAAATATTGAAAATTAAGAAATTTTTGGATAGTAAATTAAGTTAGTCCTAATTAAATGAAAAAATAATACTTAAACAAAGAGTATATCACTATATCTAAGTCAAAAGAGGTGTGCTGAAGATTTTTCCTAAAAGTGAAATCCTAAAAGTGAACGAGTGCGCACGTGAAGCCATGTTTGACTGACCAAGTATAGGTATTGTTAAATCATATTAGGTCATTAAATAAGAGAAATCTCCATCAAGAATTTGATTAAATGGAGCTACCTAGTTGGAAAAGAATCCGGAAGAGGATCCTTTTTCAAGATCCCGAGATCTTGTAATTATGTTCGTTGCAGTCAGAAATCATTTGAAATTTAAAATTTAAAAATAAATATAAATAGTACCCTACAAAGATTGACTGCACGATATACAATAAACGAACATGATTACACGATCTCCCGTGAAAATGATCCTGACCGGATTCTTTTCCTTAATAGTTTAATGCATTAAACATGTGGGATGATGTGATGCATGTGCTTTTTTCAACAAACATCAAAACATCGAAGAAATTTTCCCTGAACTGTACCTAGCTTAAGAAATTTGACCCAAAATAAAATTAAAAAAAGTTGTGCCTAAGAGACTTTTGGCAGAAGTGTTTGCAACTGAATTACACACAAAAGATCTTCAAATGCAAAGCAAGCAAATGTTCTTAAATTTTAATTTCAACGTTATAATTTGTTTAGACTTTCTTTTTTGGTCGATTTATTTAGACATCTAGTACGAGGAACTTGGCAGCTTTCTAAAATAATTTTTAGATGACAAGAAAAGAGAATTAACGGTGCGAATTATGTTGTTTGTATTAGGAGCCATTGTCAAATATCATCCTACTTTAAATCTAGAGAAATGCTAAAGAAACTCTCTTAAAAGTGAGATTCTTTATGAACTTTCTGCGACCTTCTAGTTTAACATAAATTCTCATACTAATATTAATAAAATATTTTGGCAAAAACATAAGGCAATAGAGAGTTCATGAAGAGTCTCACTTTTGAGAAAATCTCCTTATATTTCTCTTAAATCTATCCCTGACACATACCACACTAATAAAAAAAAAAAAGCACTAATATACCCTATCGAACCCCAAAAATAATAAAACACGAAAAAAAAACAAATACAAAAAATTTATGCAAATAGTATAATGCATTCTCTTGATTAATGGATGCAAAATATATCACATAATCACAATTCTTGTGTTAATATTGCTGAGAAACTAACAAGTTATCAAATACAAAAATAATTTTTTAATAGCAATATATCTCAACATTCTGCCAAGGTTATTTGCATTGGCCTAAAAATGCACCTACATATGACACACATGTGATATGAGTGAGTTGGTTTTGTTTTGGCATGGAAAATGGCCACCCTAAACGGAGATTGGAATCTAGAAGCATAATTTGGAAATGCTTTTATTAAGAAATCAGAAAAAAGAGGGCACCCACCCAACTTGAAGTTTCCCATCGAATGGCACATGGCTTTTGTCATGGTCATGGTAATGTGAAAGAAATGGATGGGATTGTGAGTGCCCACAATAAGAGTGAGAAAGTTATTTGGTAGTGAGCATGGTTATAGCACTAGTTTAAGATCAAAGGAATGGGAGCAACCACTTAATACTATAGTCTAGTTGTATTTTTCTTCACTAGTAAGTGAGATGTCTTAAGTTCGATTGTTACCAAAGACGAATTTGAACCGCATTATTGCTAGCCCATTATGAGGCTAAGCCCACCCTCTCCCCTTAGTATAGATAATATCATTTGTTCAAAAAAAAAAAAAAACACAAAGAATGCACAAGGAGAAAATGGTGTGCGGAAATTCCTTTCTTTCTAGAAAATAAGATAAAATTAAAAAAAGTAGTTTAAGAACAGAGAAGATGAGAAAATTTAGCAAAGCACAAAGTTAGATCACTAGTTTAGGAAAAGAAGAAAGTTAGAAACAGAGAATTGGCGCACGAGCACATAATGTGTGTTACATGCTTTTAAAGTCCGTCTCTTCTATCAATTCCGTATAGATTACTTCCACATTCCACCATATCCTTCCTCCGCCCTCTTTCATCTATCATTTCTCTCATGCATTTTCCTTAGTCTCTAACAAAAAACAAATGAATACGTGCTAAAGCCTAAAACAAATGGATATAAAACCATCCTAAAATGGTAATCAAACTTTCTTAGCTATCTAAGAAAATCCTGCACGACAATTTATGCACTCTATCAAATTCTAATTTCATATCCCTGCACTCTATTAACTTGTTAGAGTAGAATATGTACTTGTTCTAACAAATGCAGATGGTTCTCTAATTTGAGGCAGCGCATTGGTTGCTGAGGAAGCCTTGCCATAGTACAAAGTACTAAAATTGGAGGACAGAAACTAAAAAGGGGCGTCAATCTAACCCTTCAAACACCAGCGTATTGTCTAAGACCCAGATTGTTGAGCGCATCAATCCTAGTCAGGAATCTAAAGTTTATTGCGCATATTGCTAATTGGTTTTGGGTTAGACTGATAGTCTAATTCTGTCATAAACATAGTGGAAAGATGTTTAGGCGCATACCTTCACAGTTTGAGGGATTATGTCCATCCTTACAGAAGCAGGTGAATTCAGCTGAAGATATATTGTACCCGCACTGACCCCCTGATCCTTGACATTGGTCACACAAGGTATTACTTGCATCCCACTTCAACCCAAACCCGGAGTCAAGTGCAGCAACCAGATTATCCTTGGACGAATTCAACACCAGATTTGCAGCTGCGGATTGAGAAATGCTGGCAGTGACAGTCGTTTTGCAGTTACCACTAATATTCGGCAACTCTAAATTTGTGACGAAGTAATTATTGGAAGTGGCAGTACTGTTTATGCTGCAACTGAATTGACTTGTGGGCTGAATTGGAAGAGGAATGTCAAGCGGGGGACAGTTGTAGAACAGCAGTACTTCTTGAACATCCGATGTATTTTTGACACGGCTTGATTTTATGGTTGTATTGGCAAGTGACACAGGACAAAGGTTGTTCCAAAAGTCCGTTCTAGCAACCCGTAGAGTACTTGTAGATTGATTTATATCGAGGACTCGATAATCTTGGCCGTCAAATGAGATCACGGGAGCATCTCCGCTGCAGTTGAGCTTGAAATCGGGGTAGCCACAATAATCTGGCCGGCTTGATCCCCAAAAAGGGTAATGAACATCCCGAAAATTTACGCATTGGAACGATGTGCTACAGTTGAGGTATCGATCGTCATCCGCAGCCGAAGATTTTCGGACATGGAAAAGGCATATGGTAGTTGTGATCACAAGGAGTAAAGAGATGTTCTGGAAGGGATAGAGGTGTATTTCCATGGGGAGAGAGAGAGAGAGAGAGAGAGAGGGTACTATCCAAAGTCGTTGAAAAAAGGAGAAGATGAATGTGGAATCATCGTCATCTACAATGGACGACTGAGAAGATAAAAAAGGTCGGGGAACGTGACGAAGTAAACGTCAGGTTAAATCTTTACTTAAGTTTCTTGTCTTTAGCATTAAAAAATATAAGGTTCTATTTGGAACGTTAATTTAATTAGGAGTGCTTATAGTTAGTGGCTTTGGTGGCCAAGTCTGTAACTAATTTTATGGTCAAACTTTGCGTAGTGGCCTCGTCAGGAGATAGGTATTGGTTGTCGAACAGATCAGCCGCCTTAATAGAAAAATTGGGTTAATTTTGGATTTTTGTATACCTAATCCCTCTGCGCTTTGATTACAATCATCAAAAGTCAACAAAGGGCGACTCACGTTTTCGGGGGAGTTGTGTAGTTGTATGGTAGGTTAGGTGTATTTTTCGATGGAACTTGAGCGTTTAACTTATGTAAATAAACTTTTATTTAACCACTTGTAGTATATAAAACTAAAATTTAGAAGAAAAATTGTGGTGTGGGAAGAGCAACAAATTTGGTTAACTAGAATGGCAACAAGGGATCAAAATGAACAAAAACATGAACAATCGGTTTTAGGGTTGGCTCGAGCAACATTTGCGAGGAATATAAGGAGTTGTTTGGTATTCAATTCGAAATTAACTCATAATTTTCGAAAATGATTAAGGTCACCACATTATTTAGTAATAATTGGTTTCCAAAACCAAAAGAATTGAATCCAACATGGATACCAAACAAATCCATCACTTGTTTGCTGTTTTTGCAAACAATTGGCTCTACCTGTACTAGGTTCCTTCCCTCTGCTTGCATTCAATTTTCGACCTGGGTTTTCTAGTACACAAGCCTAATTAAGCACAGTTTACGACTAATCATCTTAAACAAAGACTTAGATAGCTAGCTAGGAGTTCCAAATGTGTAATTTACAAGAGAATGACAAAGGGACAAACGTACCTCCGCTTCCTCCTCCGCCTCCGCCTCCACCTCCGGGTTGAATTGAATTAGTAGTTTCATAACATATGGTTGCATACGCCTGATCTCGGCAAAAGCAGCTGAATCCGGAATTAGTAGTAGTGTTAAGCCCACACCGTCCTCCTGATTCCTCACATTTGTTGCATTGATCGGTGTTAATCTGCAATTCCAAAGGGAAGCCCCTGTTTACCGCATCGCTGACGGTTGTTTGACTGGCCACAATAGCCTCAGCAGCTGCTGTATAAACTGGAACAATAACCTCATCTGTACAGCTCACGTAAGATGGCTGATTAACCGTTGGAAATGGCACATAGAAAACAGTGCTCACTGTATTGCTTATGTTGCACTGCTTGCTAAGCCCTATGTTGTTGATATTGCATTGGTAGTAAAACGTCATGTTTGTATAACCAGAGCCATAATCAAACAGAGAGAAGTTGAGGGTGGTGTTGACGAAAGTCGGAGGACAGATAGTACTCCAGTAATCCAGCCTAGCAACTGTAACAGTCCGAGGAGTAGTAGTAGAATTCATTTCAAGAATTCTAAAGCTCAGACCTTTCATGTTGATCACAGGGACTTTGTTCAGACACTGGACCTCGTACCCTGGCTGACCACAGTAAGTAGCTCTGTTTACCCCATAAAAGGGGTAGGAGATGTTTCCGACGCCACCACAATTGATAGAGCTACCGCAGTTTGTGAATTGTGCATCATCCTGGCATAGACTTAACTTGACGTTGATCGAAAGGAAGGAAGCGATCAAAAGAAATGGAAACAACGATTGGAGCAGAAGGGAATGCATGATGGATGTTGGAGGAAAAAGCTCAGCAAAGAGACTGGAGCGTCAAAGGATATGGGGGAAGTAGTACAAGGAATAAGAGTCAGGTTTCTTGTTTTGTTTTAACATACGAGTTGCTTCTACTTCAAAGTTTTGAAATATAGGTCCTTTGACAGATTCAACGAAACAGTAGCCTCCCTCTCTTGTTTGTGCTATGTTTTTTTCTCTTTTTTTTTTTTTTTTTTTTTTTTTTTTTTCCTTTTTCATCATTCATATTGGACTTTCTTGCCCACCGGCAATCCGAAGAAGCCACGTACTAATTTAATATTATTTCCATCTAAAATGATTTAATTAGATGTCACTCTGTTTGTGTTGTTCATCCGTTAAGCTTGAAAATTTACTATATGTGAGAGAGCATGTTGAGAATAAATCTCACATTAATGAGAGAGATCTTACATGTGTTTATAAGAAGTTGGGCTATTCCCTATGTTCTAATTAATTTTATGATGAAACCTCAACTTTATTCATGGTATCATAACAGGTTGACCCACATGTGAAGTCAACTACCACATGCCCTCGAAGTCATCCCGTTTGTGTTGTACAAGCGTTAGACTTGAAAATTCGCTATATGTGAGGAAGTGTGCTGAGAATAAATGTCAATCCATCTGCGTTGTCCACGCGTATGTTGAGAAAAATTTCACATTAACGATAGGAGGAAACCTTGTATGTGCTCATAAGAAGTTAAATTACTTTCATATTACTAATTGATTTTATGATGAAACCTCAACTTCTTAAAAATTTATATATTGCTCCAGAAGCTATGCGCCGAAGTCAAAGGGATGCTGGAGCCAATGAAAAATAATAAAGATAAGATTCCTCAAATTGTTGGTTTGAGAGGGATACCAAACCCATAGAAAAAGACAGGGAATTATTCAAAATATTAAATTCATTCTCTGGTTCTCTTTCTTTTTTCTTTTTTTTTCTTCCACAAATGGGGCTACCTTGTTATATGTAAGTGGCACAAGTGAGCTTCATCACGCTGGCTAAAGGGTTTTGTTTAGGAACTTAGATATTGGCGTGAGTTGAGACTTCTCTATCTGCTGACTCAAGCTATGTTCGTAAGAAGTTACGTGCTTTGTTTCAGTACTATTGGCTTGAATCAGTTTTGGCAGGAATCTGATAGTAGAGCTTATACACACACACACACGCAAATAAAATATTCTACGCTAATATGCATTAAAGGGAAGGGAGATGGCTAGAACATAGGACACAGTGAGTTAAAAAAAATACCACAACCGCTAGAGTAATCAACCACTAATAAAACCCTTATTTGTATATTTGACTATGTATAATTAGATTTAAAAATTAAAAACGAAACAATTATCGAACGGTTCTTAAAACTCTTGAAATTTTTCAATAATTCCTATTATTATATATTGACAAAACAATTCACGATTAAGACTTGATCTTTCCAACTTGAACTAGCTTCATTATAATTTGAAAAGGGCAAGCCATCAAAATCGGACAAATTTAAGCCTTAATTTAACCACTAAAGTATATGCCCCCCTAATTGTTATGGAAGGTTAATATTAATTATCTGCCTAGCTATATTTTGGTCCGTCCATAATTTGCTTTTTGTTACAATAACGTGATCGTGTAAATCCTATCATATCTAAGATATCTATTAGACTATATATTATCTTATTAGAGTTATATTCTTATTTGGGATAAGAAATTTCTCTACTACTATAAATAAAGGCACAATAGGGTGAATAACACACCTCATAGTTATACATCTCTCTTTTTCTCTCACTGCTATTTCATTTGTTTTCAAATATCTTATTAGTTGATGGTCACATTGCTAACCATTTCTCTAACAGAAATTACTCCTTCCGCGTATGTGTGGGGCTAGTAACAGAGTAAATTATTCTTGAATTGACAAAGGACTGAAGTATTCCTAAAAAAATTATGCTGTCTCCTAAAAATTAGTACTTTCAACACTCGGTTGAGGGTACTGAACTCTCCTGGCAACTGTCCAAGGCTCCTACATCAGTTAGCTGTTCAAGCATTTCCTAACCATATTTGCTCCCATTCCCTCGATTTGGCATATGTTTAATGGAGTCACATAATCCATAGACAAAACAAAGTAATGCAGGTGGTTATTGTACTGATTAATGTTTACCTACTTCGAATAGAGGAAGTTCGGAATAGGAAGAGAAGATGAGGTAGGATCATCTACCTTTGCCTGATCAATGTAATTCTTGATTTTCAGGTATTGAATTGAGAACTGTAACGTGGAACTCACATGCTTTTTGATTCCACATGTGTTGGTAAATACGTACGGAAATCATTGAATCAAAATAAGTTCAATACCGATTCTATGCAAGTAATATGTAAGTTGAAAAACGATCGATCACAGTACCAAAAGAGAAAAAGTTGATGTATGGAACCCAAGTGCCTAAAGTTTTTAGCCTAATGGTATTTCCCTTCCCTCTAATGTCAGTGGTTATTAATTAGAAACAAATTTAGCTTAAAATGCAAAACTAAGCATAGCTAATTGGGTTCTTAGTTCATACCTTTAGCTGGTGGTGGCACTACTGCTGGATTGTCTATGGCCTCTGCTGTGGCGGCGGAACAAGTCCGGGACTCAGAAGTTTGATTTGCGCAATGACAAACAGTTTCATTCAAATTCCAATCATAGCCACAAACACCCTTTGAACTAACACACTCACCGCATTTTTCACTATCCACCTTATACTTCACCTCAAACCCTTCCCTCACTACAGCTTCAAGCGCCGTCGCGTTCTGTATATTGAAGATTTCGAAACCCGTTGCATCACTAATCGAACAACCACTTTTGACTTACAGATCGGAGGTCGCGGGACATCTGCAGGTATTGCGGCCACATCCTTATAAGCTTCATCATCGGGGCAGCTGAAATCTGCAACTTTTGAGCTAGAAGTACAATCATAGAGTAAAGTGACGTCCGAAGACCCGATAACATAGTCAAAAAGTTCGGAATTGAGTTTGGTATCCCCAAACTTCGGCGAACAAACTTTGTCACAGTAGTCATCTCTTACAATTTTGAGTGTCTGGTCACCTTGGTTAATCTTCAGCAATCTGTATTTGACCTCCATAATCTCAATGGCGGTAACATCGTTCGAGCATGTTAGCTTCAGTTCCGGATAGCCGCAACTCTCCGGCCTTTCATCTCCCCAAAAGGGAAATCCCACTTGTGTAATGTCTCCACAGTGAAACGCGTTACTACAATTTGTGTACGAATCGAAGCTTGAGGACAAAGGAAAGTTGATGAAAACAAAGAAGGCGAAATGGGATGAGAAGAAAAGCCAGGAATTCATATTTTGGGAAAGTGGAAGTATTTGGTAGAAATGAAATGAATTAAGTTGGTCGTGGTTGGAGTTGGAGTAGGAGTTGGAGTGACACTAGGTAAAAGGAAGGAACTAGAGACAGAGGAAAGGAGCTAGTGACGTTATAGGACAAGCTTATTCAAAGAAAGGAAGTTAACCCAAAAGAATGAGAAAGGGTGGGACAAATTATGAGTACTTGACGTTTTGTTGACTATTTATCTTTCTATTTATTTATTTTTATTACTTGCAATATTTTAAATTAATTTAGTATTGAACTAGCCATCTAATCTAATTTTTAAACTCCAACTTTTATGCAAAGATTTTCAATTAGCCAGAAATACGGAGTTGTGCACTACAAGTCATTACATAATTTGAAGAAATTTTTTTTTCAAATGTCCCTTCAATTATATAATAATATGTGACGTATTACTTGTGTTTTGAACGCACTAAAAAAATACTAAAGAAAAATAATACCATAGCCTGGAGTCTTAATGCCTCATAAAATTTTGTTGACTTGATCAAAAGATTTTATTTTACGCAGATCTAGAATTTTCTTCTCCTCTGGCTCTACGGGTAATTTTTATTGTTTGGGGTTATTTGCTACAAGTCAAGCCAAATTAGTTTACGTATAAGCGCTTCCCAACAAGAAAAGACATATTTTAATGGCCTCAAAAACTAGATCGTACCCGTTCATCCACTCCCACCTACCTATCACCCACGGTCTCGAAGGCTCTCTGTAAGGGTTGTTTATTTTTACTTAAGTAGTAGTTGAAAAAGGGCCTAACAACCATAGTTTAGACAACCATGCTGTTGCACTAACAACCATAGTTTATAGTTCAACCGTTGCTATATTAAAGCCTCGTTTGATATCTAAAATTAAATTGAAATAGATAGACTGCTAAATTAAGGTAAAAATTATGTTCGTCTAAAAACGTAGAAGATCAATTAATCATAAAGAAAACTTATGAGTTTCAATTTCTCGATAATGTAGGATTACAAGGGATGAATTTCCTTCATAGCTAATCCTCTCTAATTCCTTCCAAAATAAAAAAGTATAACTATAGTTTCATTTTTTTTTATTATCTGAGTAGAAATTGCATTCAAAAAATCCATCCACGATGGAAATATATATAGGTCCAGAAGGGTGCCTCAAAAACATAAAGGGCATTACAGATATGCCGCATAAGCAAGCAGGATTGGCCAACCTCCACCACTGTCAGGAGCATACATTTAGCGTCCTTCAATCAGTGTCATTGTAGCTTCATTTGTGAGGAAAGTATTCGAAGGCTGTGGTTGAGGATGAGAGACTGTGTTTTGGATAGTGAATAGAGGCTGCTTAGGTTGTGCACCACCAATTATAGTTGTGGAACCATTTAGCATAAAAACTACATCCGGCATGCTCGGCCTATCCATCGCATTGTCCTGTACACAAAGCAGCCCAATATGCACACATTTCATTACTTCTGAAGCTGAATATGAATCAGCCGCCAGCATTTCATCTACCAACTCCAATTCCCTGCCTTCCTTCCATAACTGCCATGCATAGGCTAGTAAGCCTAGCTGTCGATCATAGATATAGAAGGCGGTATTCTTCTTGCTGCTAATAATCTCCAATACCAAGACCCCAAAACTGTAGACATCAGATTTTTGAGAAAATATTCCACCCATGGCATACTCCGGAGACATATATCCACTGCGCGAACATGAAACTCATTAGTATATATGTAACTGAAATAAGTGTTTGGTTTCTTCCTTTTAAGAACAATGTTACCAAAAAATAAGTATGTAATGTGATCGATGCAACAAATTAGCAGTTTTAATCCAAACAGGAGGAGTCGGTTAAGATTTCTTGATGCAATGCTAACCATTAGAACTTTTGGTTGCGAATAACATGTTCAACAATATATAAAAAGGCATGAATCTTACCGCGTTCCCGCAACTCTCTGAGTATTTTCTAAATTCTGTGTCCCTTCAATTGAACGTGCCAATCCAAAATCTGAAATTTTTGGGTTCATTTTCTCATCCAAAAGAATGTTGCTCACTTTTAGATCTCTATGTATTACCTTCAAATACGAATCGTGATGGAGATAAACAAGCCCTTTGGCAACACCTTGAATAATATTAAAACGTGTACCCCAATCAAGCACTGCTCTTCTCGTCGAATCTGATCATCAAATAATCGATCAATACACCAATTAGAATCTAAAGATAAGAAATTGCAGTGAAGTGCAATTGAAACTAACCGAAAAGAAAAGTATCCAAGCTTTTGTTTGGCATGAACTCATAAATCAGTAACTTCTCATCCTCTTTAACGCAGCAACCCATGATTCTGACCAGATTTTTGTGTTGGAGATTGGAGATCAATAACATTTCATTCTTGAACTCCACTACACCTTGCCCTGAGGTACTGGATAGTCTTTTTACTGCTATTTCCTTCCCTTCTGCTAGCTTACCCTACACAAAGTCGACAAATAAATCATTGCATTCATGTCTGTCTCTCTGTAGCTATCATAAAAATAATAATAATTACCCAATAAACTGGACCAAAGCCTCCTTGCCCGAGTTTGTTTTCTATGCTGAAATTGTCCGTAGCAACTAATATGCTATCAAAATCATAGATCAGTAACTCAGACAGATCATGTTTTCCACCTATATATTCTTGAAGGGTGTCCCTTGTCATTTTGATGTGTTTCCTTGTTATTTTGATGTGTCCTGATTTTGCAAATATACACATCGAACACTGAATCAAAGCAAAACAACTTACAAAGTTTTGAGAGATAATCTGCATTATATTAATCCAACACCTATATCTCTTTCACTTAATTACCTTTTTGCTTAGCTCTCATCCTGCACAAACCGAACACTATGGCACCCAATACACCGATAAAACAAACAACCGTAAGGCTCACAATTAACTTTATTGGCTTTCCTTTACCTGTAAAATTTACAATACAAAAACAAGCATGAGATATATAGGAAAAGAAAAGTTACTGCTTGATAATTTGATTTGTCCAAGGCTTCAAGCACTTTTGAACAAAAAAAAAAAAAAAAAAAGGCATCAAGCACTAGTATCATTAGTTCATCTGCTAGTTCTGCGCATGCTAGGCGACTATAAACATCTACGCTGTCAGAACTCCTGCATGTGTTTGGACCAGACCAAACACCCTATTTTAAAAACAAGTGCATACGCTTTGTAAGAACAATTATTTAGGCGCACTGTCTTGCAGTCGGCGGATGTACTGTCAGAATCCAAAGATACAAACTCATGAGAATCTGGTACTTTGAACCCTACCAGCTTCAGAAACCCATCATCATCTTCTTTTCCTCTCAATGTGAATGACTTATTTGTGTATCTCTCACAAAACAATTTGGTTTTCCTCACACACCCTCCCATCCAGTTTCCACTGGTCCATTTCCCTTCTGACTTTGGTACGAACCCTTTCAAGCACTTGCAGATTGGTGAATATTTGCGACGGCGTCTCTTGGGAAATTACAAGCAAGAATATCTCAGTTGACGGATCGGTTTCACTTTTCCAGGAAGTCATGGCAGTCCTCGTTCCAGAATTAATACCGTATCCCAGGAGCTGGCTTCGTACCAGGGTATCACAAGGGTGATCAAAGCTCTGCTATAACAATTGATGAGCTCTTATATCATCTTTGACAACAAAGTTTCCATTGTCCATTGTCCCTGCCATTGTCCCTGTACAGCAGCGTCGCTTTTGGGTCTACCTCTTCTGAAGCTTTATTTGTTTTTTAGAATAAAAACAGAACTCATCTTTCATTTGCCCCCAGCTTTGAATATTATGAAGAAATAATTGGTTACCAAGTCGAAAAGAACTTGGAGATGATGCTAAGAAATCAGAAAAAGTGGGCACCCACTTTGAAGTTTCGTTTCCCATGGAAAGCCACATGGGTTTTGTCATGGTAATATGAAAGAAATTGGATGGAATTGTGAGAGCCCACAATAAGAGTGAGAAAGTTATTTGGTAGTGAGCATGGTTATAGCACTAGTTTAAGAAAACAAAGAAGAGGATCAAACTTAGAAGAACGCACTTGTAGAAAATGGTGTGTGGAAATAAATAACGCACTTGGAAAAAATGGTGTGCGGAAATTTCTTACTTACTAGAAAATAAGATAAAATTTAAAAGGGCCCATAGTTAGATTAGTAATTTAAGAACAGAAAATAGGAGAACATTTAGCATAGCACAGAGAGAGAAAAAAAGTGTAGTGGGTGGACAAATGAAGGTAGAATTTGGAAGTAATCTCTATGGAATTGATTGGATGGAGAGAAAAGAGACGAACTCTAAGAGTATGTGACACACATAATGAGCTCTTCTGTGCTAAATTTTTGTTACGCTAGCAATCTAACTATGCGCTCTTCTTAACTTTTTCCTATTTTAGAAGGAGAAGTGTTCTTCATGATTCTACAAGTACTACCAGCAAAATACAGTCAATTGAAGGTGTCCTATAATACTCAAGACAAGACATGGATTGTTCATGAGTTAATTGCTCAATGCGTGCAAGAGAAATCTCGACAAAAACAAGAAAAAGGCAAAGAGATTGAATCTGTGAACCTTGTGCATGTTGGGAATAAAGAGACCACTAATGCTTTGGTAAGGTATCTAAATTCTTTGGCAAATTAGGTAAGTCCGGTAAGTCTGCCAAATATACTAAACCCTCTAAGTCTAACAATCTTAATGTTAAACCCAAAAATGTTTCTAAATTAAGTGTCATCATTGCAAGACTTATAGAAAGGATTGTGAATTTTTCAAGGATTGGTTGAGAAGTAAAGGTAGAACTGATGTCTATGTGCGTGTGGATTCTAATTTGAATGAAATTCCTGCTAATTCATGGTGGTTTGATACTGGATCTTCGGCTCATATTGCAAACACAATGCATGGATTTTGTCATGGTAATATGAAAGAAATTGGATGGAATTGTGAGCGCCCACAATAAGAGTGAGAAAGTTATTTGGTAGTGGGCATGGTTATAGCACTAGTTTAAGAAAACAATGAAGGGGAGCAAACTTAGAAGAACGCACTTGGAGAAAATGATGTGAGGAAATAAATAATGCATTTGGAGAAAATGGTGTGCAGAAATTTCCTACTTTCTAGAAAATAAGATAAAATTTAAAAGTGTCCATAATTAGATTAGTAGTTTAAGAACGGAAAATAGGAGAATATTTAGCATAGCACGGAAGGAAAAAAAAAAGTGTAGTGGGTGGAGGAATGAGTGTGGAATGTGGAAGTAATCTATATGGAATTGATTGGATGGAGAGAAAAGAGACGAACTCTTAAAAGTATGCGACACACATAATGTGCGCTCATGTGCTAAATTTTTGTTAAGTTAGCAATCTAACCATGTGCTCATTGAAACGATGCGCTGCAGTTGAAGTATCGATTGTCATCCACAGCTGAAGATTTTTAGCCATGAAAAAGGCATATGGTAGTTGAGATCACAAGGAGCCAAGAGATGTTTTGGAAGGGATAGTGATGTATTTCCATGGCGAGAGAGAGAGAGAGAGAGAGAGAGAGAGAGAGAGAGTACTATTCAAAGTCGAAGAAAAAAGAGAAGATGATAGTTTCATTTGGAACGTTAATTTAATTACTAGTAGCCAATGGAAATTTTTGATGGCCAAGTTCGTAACTATTTTTATGGTCAACTTTGCATATAGCTAACACATCAGCCACCTTAATAGAAAAATTGGCTTAATCTTGGATTTGTATACCTAAATTGCTCTGCACTTAGATTACAAGCATCAAAGTCAACATAGGCTGTCGGTGGAATGGGTATAGTTGTATGGTTGGTTATGTGTATATTTCGACAGCAATACACCGTTTGACAAGTATGCATGAACCTTTCTTTATTTCACTACTTGTAATATGTAAAACTGGAATTTAAAGAAAAGTTTTGCAATGTGAGAAGACGAACAAAAAGGGTTGAGTAGAAAGGCACCAACAAAGGCTACTGTTAAGAGTTTATGTTTTGGAATTCTGGGAATGGAAAAAAAATTGCAGAGACAATCAGAGAAGCACACGCGATGGTGATTCATTCATCAGCTCACACAAAAATGTGTGGGAATATTACCGTTGCTACATGATGGGAGAGAGCAGTTGTACATCAACACAAACTGACCAAAACATGAAAAATCTTGAAGGGTGAATTTGTTGCACTAGATTATCTTGGACTAAACTAGTTTTAAAGACTAAAGGGGGCGTATTCAATTGAGAATTTGATAGACTTTAATGGATTTATAAATCTATGAATTTTTATGGAGTTTAATTGATTTGTAAAGATTTCATATAAAATTTTGATTAAATTCCCTCAAAATCTCATGAGAAGATGTGAGATTTTTGGATGCTTAAAATACACTACGAAATTTCTCTAATTCTCTCCAATTCCTCAACTTTATCAAATTCTTTAAAATCAACCTTGAATTTCAGAGAATTACTTAAAATCTTAATTGAATACACCCTCATAAGTTAGACTAAACTAAACTTGATTAACTGAGTAAAGTGTTTGGTGCAGTATCAGATTAAAGAACAAAATCATAACAAAATCTAATATTATATTATTTAATCAATAATAATAAATATTTAATATAATTTAATTCATACTTTTATCCATTTTTTTCCTTTCTAGAAACATCCCTAGTCCCTTCGGACCCTTCCTACTTCTTTTCCGTTCATCTCCCTCATCCTCAATAATTTTGCTCTTTCCTCACCCTCTTTTTCTCTCCTCTCCCTCTGTTTCTTCCTAATTTTTCTCCGTCTTAATCCCTTTTTTTCTTCGTCCCTCTCCCTCTTCATCTTCATCATTTTCTTCCTATTTTTCTCCGTTCATCTCTCTTTTTTTTCCTATTTTTCTAGGACCCAATTGGCAAATCAAAACCCAGATCAGAGTCCCGATCATCTGGTTATTCATCGGCCTGCTTCTCCGGCATTAACGGCGAAGGTCTGCGATCAGGGAGTCTGGATTGCATGTGTGATTAGAACGATTGTTGCGCATGTGTGATTAGAACGATCGTTGTGCATGTGTGATTGGACAACTGCTGTGCGTAATGAAACGCACAGCGATTTTGTAATTTTCTTTTTGCTTTTTTTTGTTTCGAATTTTGGGTTTGGATCTGGTTATGAAAATGGAAATACTGAAGATTTTTTTGCCTTTTTTGTTTCGATTTTTGCGGGATTTAGGTTTGTAAATGGTAGATGAGAGGGGAGAAGCAGGGCAGAGTTGCGAGAGGGGATCTCGGTTTAGATTCCTTCCCTCTGCTTCCTAATTTTAGCATGGGACCAGATAGCTCACATTTTACGACTAATCATCTAAAGCAAAAAGCAAGCTAGGAGTTCCAAATGTGTAATTTATATGAGAATGACAAGGGACAGACGTACCTCCGTTTTTTGACTTGAATTACTAGTTCCATTACATACGGATGCATAGGCTCGATCTGCGCAAAAGCAACTGAATCCAGAATTAGTAGTAGTGTTAAGCCCACACTGTCCTCCTGATCCCAAACATTTGTCGCATTGATCGTTGTCAATCTGCAATTGAAGTGAGAAACCCCCGTCTACCGCATCGCTGATCGTAGTTGTTTGACCGTCATCTATAGCAAGAGCAGCTGTTGTATAAACGGGAACAATAACCTCATTTGTACAGGAAGATGGCTGACCAACTGTCGCCGGACGTGTCAAATAGAAAACAGAGCTTGTGTTGCAGGACTGAACATTAGGAAGCGTTATGGTGGTAGGGCATTGGTAGTAAAACGTTATGTTTGTATAAGTAGAAACATAATCAAACAGAGAGAAGTTGAGGGTGGTGTTGACGAAAGTCGGATTACAGATACTACCCCAGTAATCGTTCCTAGCAACCTTAACGGTCCAAGAATTTGTTGTAGTGTTCATTTGCAGAATTCTATAGCTCACACCCTTCATGTTGAACACAGGGACGTTGTCTAGGCATTGGACCTCGTATCCGGCTTTACCACAGTAACTAGCTCGGTTTACCCCCCAAAAGGGATATGATATGCCTCCGACGCCACCACAATTGAGTTCGCTGCTGCAGTTTGTGAATTGTTGATCATTCTGGCATAGACTTAACTCGACGTTGATAGAAAGAAAGGAAACGATCAAAAGAAATGGAAACAACGATTGGAGCAGAAAGAACTGCATGATGGATGTTGGAGGAAAAATCTCAGTAAAGAGTTTGGAGCATCAGATCGAATGGGGAATTAGTAAAAGGAATAAGAGTCAGGTCTCTTGTTTCGTTTTAATATATAATTTGTTCCAACTTCCAAATATTGAAATGTAGGCCCTTTGAAATATTCTAAGGCCCTGTTTGGAACACCGGATAAAGCACCAGATAGTACTAATAATACAGAGTATGATGTTTAGGTGTCCTTTTGGATTAAATAACCACCGGATTAAATAATCCGGACCCACCTTTTTTATACAGCATTTACCCACTTGCTTATACCGTCCAAAACCACGGTACAATTTAGTCGGGCTGAAATCTCTCGCTCTCTCCTTCCTCTCCAGACCCACTCTGGGTCTCAAGACGCTCTCTCTTCCTCTCCAGACGCACTTTTGCTCTCTCGTCTGAATCCCAAGTTCGTCTTCTCAAATTCTTCTTCTTCGTTTGAATCCCAGTTCATCTTTTCACTTTTCTTGTTCTTCCCAAGTTCCGCCCCTCCCTCTATTCCCCCCCCCCCCCTGTTTTTCTTGCAATTTTCTTTCAATTGATTGAATCTAGTTATTATTTTCTCTTTAATTATGCAATTGATTATGTAATTTTGTGTTTTAATTAGAATTTTCGAATTTTAGGGTTCGCTGTTGGGTTCGAATTTGGGTCTGTTGTTGGTGTTGAACTTTAATTAGAATTTTTCCGTCATTCATATTTGAATTTCGACCAAAAAAATGATATTTGAATTTCTTGTACACCGGCCATCCGAAGAAGCCGCGTATAAGTTTAATATTATTTATGGTATGGAAAATGTGTACCAAAGTCAAGGGACGACGGAATCTAACTCTAGAAGCTATGTAGCAAAGTCAAGGGATGATTGAGTCAATGAAAGGTACCACCACAAAGAGAAAATATCTTAAAAGAGCTGTTATTCCACTTTCAATATCTTATCTTTCCATTCATCTTTTTATGAATTTTTTAATTACAAATTTGTCTATTTGTAAAATGACTAATAAAAACCTTGGTTACTTTCTTTTGCATTACTTTTTTTTTATTTAATTTTTTTAATAAAAAACAAAAAAGAAAAGTTTGGGCGTGATAACTCTCATGCTATGTTTAAACGATTTGTCTCCCTTAAACTCTAACTCATCCTTCTCATCTCCTTTCATTCAGAGAAAACAAAAAGAATGAACTTAGAAGATGACGTTTGTATAGAAGAAGTAGATTATTATATTACCGTTGAAGAGGTAAAAGATGATTTTATGTGGGTCACCTTGATTTGTCGACATTGTCGACATCGTACAATTGAAGCATAGCTTTGTGAATTTTTATTTGAATTTGCTTTAGGTTAGGATGCAATTTGTTTCACGTTTTTCTATGAGAACTTCTGGAATTCGTTTTCATTGGGTTAGGGTAATAATCCAAGTAAGGCATGTTTGTTGCAACTGACAGTGATAATCGTCCAAGTTGATGTGTTTTCTCTGAAACCTACACACAAATCCCCTTCTTAATTAGCAATATTTTCAACTTGATGTAATGCCCATTTATTTACATATGGTGGAATTCATTTGCAGCAGATAGATGAATCTGGTAATAATTCAGCATCTACACATATGGTGGACTGTACTAGTGAATTTACCACAAATAAGGTAATATTTGCTTGACTAAGCAAATGATTTACTTATACTCTTGTATGTTTATTCATAATGTGCAATTTTGGTACATAGTTATTCAAGAGTAGAGAAGAATTAATACAATGGGCTCGAGAAGTTGGGAATGTATGTTTTGCTATTGTGACTTTACGATCCAATCAAGGTGGAAAAGATAACAGGAGCCCTAGACTTACATTGGGTTGTGAAAGGAATGGACAATATGTAAGTCGAATTCACGAAAAAGACATAAAGAATGAGGATAGAAGTAATTCTGGAATGAAAAAATGTGGATGCTCGTTTCAATTAAAAGATAAAAAGCTAGCAACTGATAATGATTGGATATTGACGGTACTAATTGGAGTGCATAATCACACAGTAGCTGGTCATTTGGAGGGTTATTCATTTGCTGGTAGATTATCATCTAAAGAGATTTCGTTATTGACTGATTTGTCTAAAAGTTTGGTGCAACTAAAGGAGATTTTGACTACACTAAAATGAAGAAACAAACGAAATGTATCTACACTAAGGACAATTTGTAATACATGTCAAGACTACACTGATGATGTTCATGTGTACATGTTCAAGTAAGTCTCCAAGCTTAACTAAGTTCTTTGTATTTTCTTTGTGTGTTTAATTATTTAATTAGATTTCTAGTCTAAAGTAGGGAAACACTATTGTAGTCATATTATTATCTTACTAAACTGAAAATCATACCATTTTTAAGCACTTTATTATAGTTGAATGTTTATCATATGTTGTACCATATATTGGGCCTCAGTATTTGGGCTTCATTACTTAGCCCATGATTAATGTAAGAGGGGAAGAAACCCTTATTCTATAAAAGGGCTCTCTCGCACTCACTAGAGGAAGAAGATAGATAGCAAAGGGAAGCACAAAGGGCAGCACACAGAGAGCTCCCTTGCTTGTCCATTGTAATCCACACAGAGAGCTCCCTTACTTGTCCATTGTAATCTACACATTTACATAGTGAAACGGAATTGACACCAATGTGGACGTAGCCCAACTTGGGTGAACCACGATATATCTTGTGTTGTTTACTTCCCTGTCTCTATCTATTTACATACTTATCCACACTAATGACCAGAGCAATCTAGCGAAGGTCATAAACTTCACACTTTCTGTTGTACCAAAGTCCTCACCGATTTTGTGCATCAATATTTGGCGCCGTCTGTGGGAATCGACATAAAAAGCTATGTCGGTTGTCTTTCATTTTTTCATCAAACCACCTGTCTCCACCGTGGATCTGCAAAAAACCAAATTCCATAAATCCCAGAAAAACCCAAATCCCATTGCAAAGTTCCCATATTTTCTGTTTTCCAAGTAGTTTTCAAGAACGGTTTTTTAGTACGATCAAAACCCAGTTTAGAAACCCATGGACACCAAAATCGGTTCCCTCGACGTCTGCAAGCCTTTGTGCACCGATGTCGGCAGCCTACCGAACGGTGCCGCTGTAGCAATCCAAAGCTCTGCCTTCTCCACCGTCAACTCAACTGACGCCACTCTGGGTGGCCATATTGCCCGCCGACTCGTCCAAATCGGCGTCACCGACGTGTTCACTGTCCCCGGTGACTTGAACTTAACCCTCATTGACCACCTCATCGCCGAGCCCAGGCTCACCAACATCGGCTACTACAACGAACTCAACGCCGGGTACGCTGCTGACGGTTACGCTCGGTCGCAGGGAGTCGGGGCGTGTGTTGTTACTTTCACTGTGGGTGGGCTTAGTGTTCTCAATGCTATCGCGGGAGCTTACAGTGAGAATCTACTATTGATTTGTATAGTTGGAGAACCCAACTTGAACTGATTGCGGGACGCACAGGATTCTTCACCACACTATTGGGTTACCGGATTTTAGCCAAGAGCTGACATGCTTCCAGACCGTCACTTACTATCAGAAATACACTGAACAAAGTGAGATCACCATTAACGAGCAAATCAATAAACCAGTGGCCTGAAAAAACACCCACGAGAAGCACTCATGAATAAGATAAGAACTAGTGCAAGGTTCCCACTACACTACACCAAGGTTCCCCGTCTCCACTTTCTGTTGTACTAGAAGATGCCCACCAACTTCTCAAAAAGATAAGACTTTCATCATGAAGGGGAGTGCATGTTCCCACCATGCCCACTTTCTGAAAAAACCTGTGAGACAACTGCGAAGAAGATAAGAATTCTTTATTCTTTTATTAATATGTCGGCTATTAACTAGCATAAGAAGGGTAGTATGGTCAAGGTCAAAATGTGTAAAAATGATATAAAAGACAGTTAGTTAGTTAGAGTTGGGAGGTTTTGAAGCTTAGGAGATAAGATAACACTTGGGTATATAAGTGTGAAAGATCTTGTAAGCAAGCAATCAATTGTAATACACGAAAATATCATATCTTTCTATCTCTCTTCTCTATCATTCTTTCTCTCTATATTTCTAGGTATTTTCTGGTTTTCTTGATGAACACTGTTATCATGGTATCAATCGCTCGGACGATTCTTGGTGCCGTTTCTTCCGCTGGAGATTAGCGAACTGCGAGTGAAGGTTAATGATGGCTGCAAGGTCACAGCGTTTTCTGTCAAAAAGGGTCAAGGGGTTCGTTCATATCAGGTTCTTGGTTTCTGTTTCCGCATTGCACACCATCTGTTTGTGATATGTTCTAGGTGAAGAGTGTGTGTTCTTTTTCTATGAATTTGAAGGCCGATAGCCATTGTTAGCAAGTTCAAAGGCCGATAGCCATTAGTTGAGTTCGTAAGAGGCCGATAGCCATTGTTTGATTGTGAAATGTGTTTTTTGTCGAAGAAAGAAGAAGGCCGATAGCCGATAGCCATTAGCAAAGAAGGGTAGCATATTTCGGGTTCAAGAGCATATTTGGTTTAGGTGTTTGGTATTAAAATGGCGGCGTTTAATGTCAAGATTGAGGGGTTGCTTGGGATGCTTACGGTAAAGCTTCAGGATGACAATTTTGTTAAATGGAGTTTCCAGTTTCAGTTTGTTCTTAGGGGATATGATCCATGTCCTCCGAGATTTGTTATTGATACAGAGTCAGGAGTTACTACGGAAGTTACTGTGGCATATAAAGATTGGGTGAAAAAGGATCTAGCCTTACTCAGTCTTCTCATTGCTACACTATCTAATGATGTTATGGAACACATTATTGGTAGTAAGACTGCGTGTGAGGCCTGGACTTGTTTACAAGAAAGATTTACGTCTGTCTCTATGGTTAGAATCAATCAACTGAAAAGTGAGCTCCACACTATCCAAAAAGGTGGGGAATTTGTGGATAGGTTTCTTTTAAGGGTTAAAGCCATTATGGATCAACTAGTGTCTGCTGGAGAAAGAATCACTGAGAATGATTTTCTTATAGCTGTGCTATCTAGCTTACCTCCTAAGTTTGAAATGATAAAGACTATGATATTGGCTCGAGATTCTCCTATATCATATAAAGATTTGAGGGCTCAACTTCTTGGTGCAGAGGCTAATATTGAGTCACGAATGAAGTCTTTGAGTACATCCATGGCAGCAATGTATGTTCATGGAGATGGATCTGGCTCCAGTGCTTTTCAGAATAATCATAACGGTTTCGAAGTTGGGGAAAGTTCCAACTCTCACATATTTCAAGGGGAGTATGATGGTGAACACTCCAATGCGTTTCATGGTGGTTCTGGCTTTGTGGGGAATAGTGACAAGTTTGTCTAGAAGAGCAATTTTTCAGGGGGCAATAGGAGGTATAATGGCAATTATAACAATGGTAATTTTGATCATAGAAGTACTAATGGTTCAAGAAACTTCCCTGGTAATGTAAATCCATCTGGTCACAGAGGTAACAATGGCAGTTTTAATGGCAATTTTTCTGGCAATGGTAAAAGTGTTCAGTCACAGAATGGAAGTAGTTTCTCCGGTAATGGTTTTCAAAAGAGTAATACCTGGAATGGCAATACATCTTACAGATCTGGTGTTTCACCTGAGTGTCAAATATGTTCTAGGAGGGGACATACAGCAGCTAATTGTTATCATAGAGCTGCCACTGGAAATTCAGGGTTCCTTGCTTGTCAGATTTGTGGGAAAAGAGGACATATTGCACTGGAGTGTTATCATCGCAATAATTTTGCTTATCAGGGTACTTCACCACCTTCTTCCTTGACTGCAATGACTGCACAGGCTCATATTGGACATAATACACCACAGAACAATGGACATGGGTTATCCAATGGGGATACTTGGATTCTAGACACCGGAGCTACACATCACATGACTTCCAATGTTCATGCACTCTCTCAAGTCAATTCTTACAATGGAGATGAGAAGATAACAATTGGAAATGGTGAAGGTTTGGCAGTCAAGAACATTGGTTCTTCTACAATTACAACTACAAATAATGCTTTAATTATGCATAATGTGTTGCATGTGCCTCAAATTACTGCCAATCTTCTTTCTGTTAAGATGTTATGCAAAGATAATGGATGTTGATTTATTTGTGATGATGTGGATTTCGTTATACAAGACAAAGCAACAAGGGTGATTTTGTACCACGGAAGAAGTGATGATGGGGAACTTTTCAAGATTCCAGTAACTGTTTTTGACAACTCATTTGCTACAAGGTTGAGTCGATGTGCTGCATTCTTGGGACAGAAGGTAAGGACTGCAATTTGGCATCAACGGCTAGGCTATCCATCAGGGGATATTTTAGCTAGAATGTTGAAGACTGTTGACATTAGTACTAGTAAAGATACTTGTCCAACTTTGTGTTCTTCTTGTGTACAAGGGAAAATGTGTAGACAAGTATTTCCAGTAAGACAAAATAAAGCGAAGTGTTTGTTTGAGAAAGTTCACTCCGATGTATGGGGACCATCTCCAATCCAATCTATAGAAGGATATAAGTACTACATTACTTTTGTAGATGAATTTTCCAGATTCATGTGGATTTTTCCTATGATCAATAAATCAGAAGCTTGTTCAATTTTTGTGAAGTTCACAACTTTTGTGCTTAATCAGTTTCATGCTTCAATTAAATGTTTTCAGTCTGATGGGGGAGGTGAATATATGAGTAAACCATTTAAGGAGTTTATCGCAAGTAAGGGTATTTCCCACATGATTTCCTGTCCTTATACTCCTCAGCAGAATGGTATTGCTGAAAGGAAACATCGTCATGTAGTAGAAACTACCATTACTTTAATGGCAGAAGCAAGTTTGCCTCAAATGTTCTGGTATCATGCCTGTGCTCATGCAGTTCTCTTAATTAACAGAATGTCATCTCAAGTCTTAGAGTTTCAGTCTCCTTATCAAATTTTGTTTGGACAAACACTAGATATTCATAGCTTTAGAGTCTTTGGCACTGCCATTTATCCTTTACTGCGCCTATATACCAGTAATAAGTTTCAACCTAGATCTTCACTATGTGTTTTTCTTGGTTATGCTTTGGGATACAAAGGAGCAATCTGCTATGATATGAACACTGGTAAATTGATCTTGTCCAGGCATGTCATATACAATGAGGAAGTGTTTCCCTATAAAACAGTCATATCTCGAGGGTGTATTCATTCTGAACAGTCTAAGCACATATCAGGAGATGTGATTGTAGTTCAAATGCCTATTCCTGCAGTTCATAGTACAATATCTGTATCAAGTGCAGCTTCAATGTTAGATCCAGTCTCTCAGCAGCAAGTGTTAAGTGTGCAATCCAGTTCTAAAATGGAAGCATCTCATGAATCTGCTAATCGTTCCAACTACTCACAACCATCACCTTCCCATCATCACTCTAATGCAGAAGTCAATGCATCACCCTTGTTGCCTGTCCATCATAGTTCCCAACTGGAGGTATTGATTCCTATCTCTCCTCAATTCAGTGAAAATTCTGAAAATCATTCCATGTCCCCAGATGTAGTGTCTATTCATCCCATGGTTACACGATTGAAAAGTGGGACTATACAACGGCAAGATTATGCTGCCTATTTGACATCTTTTCCAGAATTACAGTCTTTACATGTTACAGAAGATGAAGTGTTCTCTGGTGGTTATTCCTTTATGACAGAGATCACTGATACTAAAGAACCTTCTAATTTTCGAAAAGCTGCAAGTCTCCCACATTGGCAGCAAGCTATGTAGGAAGAATATGACTCTCTCAGGGCTCAGGGACCTGGCAGCTAGTTCCATATCCTAGTAACAGATTTGTGGTTGGTAGTAAATGGGTTTACAAGGTCAAAAAGAAGTCTGATGGTATTGTATCGAGATACAAAGCTCGATTGGTGGCTCAAGGGTTTTCACAGAAGCATGAAATTGATTATTCTGAGACATTTAGTCCTGTTGTTCGACATACAACAGTGAGAATCATTCTTGCTATAGCTGCGATGAATCACTAGGAGTTGAAACAATTGGACATTAAAAATGCATTCTTGCATAGGGATTTACAAGAAGAGGTTTATATGCACCAACCTCAAGGTTTTGTTGATCCCACATGTCCCACTTATGTCTGTAACTAGTTAATCACTGTATGGCCTTAAACAGGCACCAAGGGCCTAGAATTCGAAGTTTACCACCTATCTGTGTGCTATGAGGTTTCATGCTTCATTGTCTGACACAAGTCTGTTTGTAAAGAACACTGGTGCTGATATCATCATCCTCCTTCTCTATGTGGATAATATAATTTTGACAGGTTCTAATTCTGTCCAAATTCAACAGGTCATTCATGAATTATCAGAGGTGTTTGAATTGAAAGATTTGGGCAGACTCAGCTATTTCTTGGGCCTACAGATTTCATATCCTTCCAATGGGGATATATTTATTAACCAGTTGAAATATATCAAAGATTTGCTTCATAAAGCTGCCTGTAAACCATCCACAACACCATGTAAGCCACACAACTCATTGCTTCTCACTGAAGGAATGCAATTGCCTGATCCTACATTTTACAGGAGCATTGTAGGTTCTCTCCAATACCTGACATTTACTAGGCCGGATATTGCTTTTGCGGTTAATTCAGTGTGCCAATTTATGAAAGCACCAACTGATGTTCATTTTAGAGCTGTGAAGAGAATCTTGAGGTATCTTAAGGGTACAATACAGTATCGTTTTGTATATTCCGCAGCTACAACACCGAGTCTTGAGGCTTTTTCAGACTCTGATTGGGCGGCCGATTTGAATACTCGGAGGTTTGTGACTGGTTATCTTGTTTTTCTTGGCAATAATCCAATTTCATGGCAGTCCAAGAAACAAGGTTCTGTCTCTCGAAGCTCTACTGAAGCAGAATACAAAGCCTTAGCTCACACTGCAGCTAATCTAGCATGGATAAGGGCAGTCTTGAAGGATTTGGATGTGTTTCTGCCCACATCACCTGTTATACACTGTGATAATTTGTCTGCGATTGCATTAAGTGCAAATCCAGTGTTTCACTCTCGAATCAAGCACTTGGATACGATTATCATTTTGTTCGAGAAAAGGTGCAACAAGGTGATTTAGCAGTCTCCTATATTCCCACTGAAGATCAATTTGCTGATATTCTCACAAAGGGGTTACATGGGCCATTATTTGTCAAACATTGTTCCAATCTTAAGCTTGGTTCCCAAGTTAAGATTGCGGGGGGATATTAACTAGCATAAGAAGGGTAGTATGGTCAAGGTCAAAATGTGTAAAAATGATATAAAAGACAGTTAGTTAGTTAGAGTTGGGAGGTTTTGAAGCTTAGGAGATAAGATAACACTTGGGTATATAAATGTGAAAGATCTTGTAAGCAAGCAATCAATCGTAATACACGAAAATATCATATCTTTCTATCTCTCTTCTCTATCATTCTTTCTCTCTATATTTCTAGGTATTTTCTGGTTTTCTTGATGAACCACCTTCCTTTTAAAATAACACAACTTTAATCATTATGAACACTATATTTATTATTTAAATATTATTTTCATACGTAATTACTGTATATGCTTCATACACGCCATACTACCTATTTTGTTCACTATACATTAAGTGCCACTATATATATATATATAAGTAATTGCTTTATGCACTTTTTTCAATCTTGTCGCAGTGACAGTCAGCACGATATTTAGATAGTACTATTTGCATTTGATTAATAGTTCATGACATGGTGTGTGCAACATGACAAATAGAGTCATGCAGCTACTGATACAAGTGACAAGTACAAATTGATATGCATAGTTATATGTGTATGAATTGTGACTGCCATTAAACTATGTCACTTATACAACATGTGATTTACCGACTGAATAAATTATTTATTTATAGAAGGCACATAGTATAATATTTTGCCTTGACAAACTTTATCAATTTGATTTATTCATTATACGTTCATACTTATACTGTCATTCATTGTCAGGAATTATTGAGCAACTAGCTCTATTGATCAACATTGTTACTGATTAAAGAAGCCTACCAACCTATAGATCGATGAGCCACATTCTTATGGTGACAAATATTTAGTCTGAACAGTAATCTCTTGTCTGACCCGGACACCCACTTCCTCGGACACTCACTCATTTGGACACCTAAGTGCTTGGACGCTCGCGAGCTTGGACACCTATTCGTTCGGGCACTTACAAGATTAGACACCGTCAAACTTGGACACCCTTGAGCTCGAACCCCGACTCACGGACCCAACTCAAAGACCCTACGTATGGCCCCGACTCAAAGACCCTGAATTGTGGACCTGATCTGCGGATCCGACACATAGACCCAATATATGAACCCGACAAACGGACCCGAGTCATGTCAAGAGTTAACTCATAATGAGCTCACGCTGACGTCGAGTGCATACTCGAAATGAAGAACGCCACAAGCCGAGCCGCCTCGCAACGAGCACCGCCTCCAGCCGAGCAATTGCCTCGCCGCGAGTATTGCCTCTAGCCGAGCAGCCTCGCAACGTGTGCTACCTCTAGCTGAGTATTGCTTCACGTTAAGCACTGTCTCATGTCAAGTACTAGTTCTAGACGACATCTAGTCACTTCGGCCCGCACATGGATTGAATTTGAAGTCTCCAGTCAAAAGACTCTCTTGACTGAAGACCTGGGGGACTTCTGTTGTACCATATATTGGGCCTCAGTATTTGGGCTTCATTACTTAGCCCATGATTCGTGTAAGAGGGGAGGAAACCCTTATTCTATAAAAGGGCTCTCTCGCACTCACTAGAGGAAGAAGACAAATAGCAAAGGGAAGCACAAAGGGCAGCACACAGAGAGCTCCCTTGCTTGTCCATTGTAATCCACACAGAGAGCTCCCTTGCTTGTCCATTGTAATCCACACATTTACATAGTGAAACAGAATCGACACCAATGTGGACATAGCCCAACTTGGGTGAACCATGATACATCTTATGTTGTTTGCTTCCCAGTCTCTATCCATTTACATACTTATCCACACTAATGACCAGAGCAATCTAGCGAAGGTCATAAACTTCACACTTTCTGTTGTACCAAAGTCTTCGCCAATTTTGTGCATCAACATCATACAAACAATTGAACATTAACCAGGGTACCTCTAAGTTTTCAGTGTACCTTAGTACAAGATCGAAAAGAATGCATTGGATGGATGCCCGGGCATTGAGAAGGAAGGACGCTTTCAGAGGCGAAAGGCCATGGGGAGATACCGTCTGTGATCCATGGATCTCCGATAGGGAAACCGTATCCAAGCTCCGCGGGGGCCTTCCGTTCAGAGGTAGCATATTCATCGACTTCTGGGAATAGGGGGTTGGGGAGAGGAGCTCTAGCCTGGGCAGCAGAAGTGAAGTAGAGAAGACCGGAAACTACTTAGCTGTCAACGACGTCCACTTTCTTACAAATCTTTATGCGGGTAAAGCCATGTGTCCTAAAAATGAAGAAGTCAAGAAAATAAATTCTTTTTAATCTCTACATTGTGAGTGAACATGTCAAGTTCCATGTGAAAGATTTTATGTCTAGTTGTTATACCTACATTGGAGTTTGAATGCTTGTCATACGAACAATTGAACGTTAACCAGGGTACCTTTGAGTTCAGCCTTTATGGCCTTATACAAGCAATGTGGTGAGTGAACATGTCGAGTTCCATGTGAAAGGTTTTGTGTCTTGTTGTTATACCTGTATTGGAGTTGTGTCTTAAAAGCCAATTTCGTAATATTGGATTTTAAGTAACAAATTCATATTAATAAATATATGCGCAAGATCTACTCATTCATGAGTTTGGCTTTATATTATAGTGATAATATGCTATGAATGAGTCCATGAGACTTAAGGTATGGAAACAATGTCCTAAATGAGGTTTAGGCATTGAGACTTGTTTTCCATAGTCACTGAGCCTTTAGATAAAGTTCCTTACCATTGGAAAGTTAACTGGACATCAACTATTCGGAAAAGCTGATGTATATCGTATTAAGGATAGCATTGGTCTCGTGCTACGCATGTTAGAAACATGATGGGTATAAATGTTACAAAGCTTCTGGTTGTATTATGCAAATTGTTCTTAGACCTGAGGCATCAAGATATTTTATATTTGTAGGTACGAACTTTGGTTACCTTAAGGCCTCAATGAGATCGCAAGGCTCGATAATGTGATATTTAGTTCATGCATATGTATAAGTATGAAGGCACATGAATGCGCAATAAGGAATCTATCACATTCTGGTAATTGTTCAACAAAATGAGATATCCCTCAAAGCCACTTGAAGATCCATCTCATAAATCTTTGACTGAAGCACTTGGTAATTAAGATATGTTTGTAAAAACTGCTTCAACATGTGATTCATCATGCAATCGTAGATTACTACATGTGATTTGACACATATCCATGTCATTAAATCTTGATCGGGATATGGATGATAGAAGAATCGACTTGCATTGTAACTAAAATCAAGGTTTGGAAAAGTATCATGATTTGCTTGCGGATACTTCTACTAACCCAGGTAGCCATGACATGTTGCTAGATGTCACTCATAGTTTGTAGGATTAAATAAATTGATTGATTAGTTTCACTGCCGACTTTAATTAGAACCTAAGATGTCATACACATATGATAAGTTTTAATAAAGTTATATATAGATGATTATAAGGTATAATTAATTATAAATTGTATTGGATTAATTATTTGGGAATATTGGACATGATTTCATTTAAATAGGTAGTGGGCTTTGTTTAATTAAAAGGGGCCCAAGCCACAAATTCAAAGTTGGTAAGTGGTGGGCTTGGCGCATGGCATAAAGCCTGAGGCACCAAACCCTAGGGGAGGTGCAACATAGGGGTGCAACAAGGAGTCTAAAAACACTCCTTTTGTTTCCCTCATACATAGAATGCAAAAGTTGTTAGTTTTGTCCCTCGGGGAAAAGAGAGAAAAACCCTAAGCCAAAACACCTTGTATGCCACCCATTCTATATTGATCCAAATGAGAGATATTGCTAGCACATCAAATCAATCACTGCATCATCCATTACTAGTTTTATCAGTGTGGATACGCTTAGAGGCTCAACACTTAGGGAGTTTTGTGTGGTCAATTATGAAGAGGAAGATTGCAAGCATAAAGATGATCCAATCAAGCGACATGCATGTGGCTAGATATTCAAGTAAGCTAATCTCGACGACTTCTTAAATTGTTGTTTTATCAATTACAACCAACCAGATATATAATTGGGATAACATATTGTATGTTATTTGTTATTTTTCGCTCCGTATTAATTATTCAAATTAAATTTATCCCATTAATATGCCCGGAAACCCAATAGTGGTATACAAGCTAGGTTGTAATCCATAATTGTACAATTTGTTTCGTTGTTATGGTGAATTTAATTATTAGGGTTCATGTTGTTCTTGAATGGTTCTTTATAATATGAAAGGAGAATAAATTTTTTGTTTTTTTTTTGTTTTTTTTGTTTTTGTTTTTGTTTTTGTTGTTTTTTTTTTTTTGTATTAGCTTAATGTATATATGAAAAATATCAGACAAATATAATCATGAATTTAATTTAGAATTTTCAAATTTAGTTTAAACATTGGGAAGTAAGCATGTAAATATAATAGAAGTAAAACCCCCTGGACAACAATTTTTTATAAGGAACCCAATAAGCATTACCTAAAGTAGCAAGAAATAGGCAACCTGATTGTGTACAAATATATGAAGTTAGCGATTTAAACTCGAACTCGATTGCACTGCCATGTTTGTAAATTTTCTCTTTTTCGTAGTAGTCTTATCTTTGCCCCTTTGGTTCTCATCAAGAAATTCTATTCTTTGGTTGATAATAACTACAACTGTGAAGTTCGAATGGCTGGGAAATTTTTAGATTCAACAGATGAAACTGAGTTGCGTATAATGATATTAATCCTTTTAAATAATCAAAACAGCAAACTCGCTTTGATAGCACTGATAGAAAAGATGATACTACATTATTAGAAAGCTGATGTCGTAAGATTATCGATTAGTGCAACTTCACCGCTGCTTATTGCCTTGGGGGTAGGCAACCTAATTCACTCTCCCCTTCCCCAAAACACTCTAAGCCACTCGGGCAATTGGAGCCGAAGAGAGATCGATGGAGAAGTCAGGCAATACTTGCATAGCCTAGTGCCCTGCCTATGTGACGTCATCCACAATTTCAATTATTAAAAAAATTATAAAAAAAACTAATTAAAAATGTAAAAAATTATAATTTTTTTTCTATAAATACATAACCATATTCTTCCACTTTATACTACATTTCAATATTTTCAAATACTTTTAACCGATCTTTTATTATTATCTAAAATTAAAAATAAAGTTATCTTTTATTATCTTATAAAATTAAAGATTCTAATATTTTAACACGAATTGCCTTGGTTATTCAGTTTAGGGGTTGAAATGCATTTGGGCAATCACTGTTGGGATTGAGTTGCCTATTGCTTAGGGGGTCTTCCTACACTGAAAGTGCTCTCACAGTGGTGTCTTGGATATGTGTTAAAGAAGGGATAAAATTGTTCCAACAGGATCCTCTCTGGATCCTTTTGGTGAGGATTCTAGTGATCCGTAAATCGTGTCCGTTCATCGTACATCGTGTGGTCAATTTTTGTCAAGTACTTGTATTTAATTTTAAATAAAAATATTTAAAATGATTTTTGATCGCATGATGTACGATAAACGGATATGATTCATGGATTCTTGGAATCCCCACAAAGAGGATCTGGTGAGGATTCAAATTCGAAATTGTTAAGCATTGAATGGATTCCTATGACAATGTCATGGACCCTATTGGACTTCTTCAGGAACAGTTATAAGTTCTCGCCACTGTTTTAAAAATCAGACTAGGCGGTCGCCTGACTTCTTCAGGAGCAGTTATAAGTTCTCGCCACTATTCTAAAAATCAGCCTAGGCGTTTGGAAAAATCGGCTGGAAGCTAGGCAGCTGCCTAGGTGGGCTCCAAGGCAGAGAGTTGGGCGGCACCCTAGGCGGTCCTAGGCAGTTTTTTATATATTTTTTTATTAATTATGTGTTTTTTTCTTTTTTGGTTTCATGGTGGTATACTTATGGAAATGTTGTACCTAATTTGCAAATGATGGATTTACTACAAGTTCATCTAATACTTATGGAAATAGTGTACCTAATTTGCATTTTATCATTATTTTATTACCCATACAAATATAGTTTTTTTTAGGTGTAAATAGACACTTATTTCAAGATATATAATAAATTTACATAAATCCGACTCGGCCGCCTAGGTGCTAGGCCCCTGCCCCGCCGTCCGACTAGCGCCTATCGATTTTTAGAACCTTGGTTCTTGAGCAGGATATAACTGTTAGTTATATCATACCAGACTTTTTATGCAAAAGGATCCCCATTTTTTTTTTAAATAGGTATTAGGTGTGGAGCCCACTCCACATCAAACTTCAATAATCCGAACTGTCTATTTTGTAAGTCTCGATTAATAGATCATTCTTACAAAAATTCAATTCAATCCGAAACCATTTGCCTATTTAATTATCAAGATAAAATTTCATTGTTGCTTATATAACAAAGTATTCGTTAATTTTTTTGAACCCAATTAGATGTCTTAAATATTTCTGATTTGGCTAATATTTTGCAAGGATAGTTTATGAGATGCAACTCGAAAAATAGACGATTCAGATAGTTAAAGTTTAATATGATATGGACCCCATAACTAATCCCTATTTTTATAAAAAAAAAATAGGGATCTCTTCCCTTAAAGGCTATGATATGAGACATAATTTTAATAATAATATTATTATTTACTTATTAACTAGTATATATTATATACTTAAAGCATGTGTATCGGTACACCGTTATTATGGCGTACTTTCACACATGATTACACTAGTTCTGAAAATCATGTGGTTATAAATTCCAACATTAGAAATAAGGAGAAATTTTTTATTATGATCGGAATAAGGGAGTACACCATGTATTTTTATATAAGTAGTGAGAAATTTTATTTTTTAAGCTATTAACTTTTTTTAATACATATATTACATTATTTGTATAATGACATATAATGTACTATTCTGTGTACCAATCACATTGAATATCTCTAATAAATAAGAGACGGTGATTCTGAGAAAAAGCAGTGATGTAACTTTTGCTCTCTTCGAGCGTGTCGAAATGGGAGCAGAAAGGGTCTTTATATATAGAGCTACAAAGTAATCTGCAAGTTGGCAGAAGAAAAGGAAATGCATACGGGTAAAAACTCAAAAAGTCTTTGAAGCTACATGCCTACCGACAGGGAAGAATAGAAAGTCTTCTTCAACAAAAGTTTAAAGAGGCTTTTAGAGCAACTCCAGCGTTGGAGCCCTCCCCCCTGGCAATACACTATTCAATCCACCTAATGAACAGTAATTGCCCTTAATGAACAGTAAGTAGCCCTGGCAATAGATTTTGCATCTCCACCGTTATACTTCTATAGCCCTGACAATAGGCAATAAAATATTAGTATTTTTTTTATTTATAAAATTAATACAAAATAATTTTAAATGTAATATCGGATAAGATTTTTAATCGTTCTCGTTGCGCCATGTGTCATTATCCGAAGTATTATTAAATAATACAAAATAATACAATTATTGGTGATGGATTTCTGATAAGATTATTAACCAATCACGTCTCGCCATGTGTCATAATCGGTTCAAAATCTTTGAGGATAGATTTCCATCAGATTTTAAACGAATGACGGCATGCCACGTGTCATAATCTGTTAACAATCTTTGATGATAGATTTCCATCAGATTTTTAACGAATGACGGCATGCCACGTGGCATTATGCAGAGCCTAATCCTTTCTGAATCCTCTATATAATCCACCATCCATCTTCACAAATCTCACACCAAAATTCTCAAGATCTCTATCATTATTCATAATTTCTGCTTCCTTATTCACAAAAATCAGTATCATTATTCATAGTTTCTGTTTCTTTCTTTCAATGTCTTCTTCTTCTTCCTCAAGGATGATGTGGGAATTGAATCAGGAAGAGGAAGACTTGTTTAACCAATCAGAAGCAATGTTCAATCACCAGAGGGTAAGAAATGAGAGGGAAGAAGATGATGAGCGTCAAATGAGAGATGACGAAGTAAGAAGGGGCAGAGCCTCACATTCCCGTCGAGTCATCCAAGCTGCGGCTCAGATCTGCAGGCCTAGCCGTTCCGGAAACCTTGATAGAAGCAGGCAACGACGAGGTATGGAACTCTTGGATGATTATTTTGTTCCTAATAGTGCATTCCTTGATACGTACTTTAGACGTCGTTTTAGAATGGAACGACATTTGTTCAACAAAATCATGATTGCTGTTTGCAACCATGATTCTTATTTTGTGCAAAAAAAAGATGCTTTTGGTGCTATGGGTCTACTGCCGGAGCAAAAAATTACTGCTGCCTTGCAGATGCTTGCATATGGAGCGTCTGCAGACCAAGTGGATGAGATAACGAGGATGGGGCAATCAACCATTCTTGAGTCCCTGATGAGGTTTTGCGGAGCAATCGAATCTATCTACACCGCTGAGTACCTCCGCAAACCCACACACATGGACTTGGAGCGGCTGTTGAAGAAGGCGGAGATGCGTGGCTTTCCTGGGATGATTGGAAGCATTGATTGTATGCACTGGACGTGGAAAAACTGTCCAAGTGCATGGCAAGGCGCTTACGGGGACAGAAAAGGGGCAAAAAGTATCATTCTGGAGGCGGTGGCATCTTTTGATACATGGATCTGGCACGCCTTTTTCGGGGTCCCGGGAGCTCAAAATGACATCAACGTCCTTGCCCAATCCCCAGTGTTCAACGATGTCCTGCAAGGAAAGGCACCAAAAGTTACGTATGAGGTCAACGGACGTATGTACGACGGGCCATACTACCTAGCTGACGGCATCTACCCGCGCTGGTCAACATTTGTCAAAACAGTGCCACGTCCGCGGAGTGCGAAGGAAAAACACTTTGCAAGCTGTCAAGAGGGGTGCAGGAAGGATGTGGAGCGTTGTTTCGGTATCCTCTAAGCTCGCTGGGCGATCGTCAGGGGTGCTACCAGATTGTTTGATGTAGAGTCGCTGAGATCCATCATGATGACGTGCATCATTCTTCACAACATGATTGTGGAAGATGAGTACGATTATGAAGCTGTTGATGAATATGAGCCAGACCCGATGAACAATTCAAGAACACGTATATATTGTGCTCATGACGCCACCGATGAGCCCGTGCAACATGAGCCATTACAAAGGGATGAACGTTACAATGAAAGGCTCATTCAACGATATACTGCATTTCAAATGCCAGACATGCACAATGCCCGACAAATTGACTTGATAGAGCACCAGTGGGCATTGAAACAAGCTGAAGATAATTAAGTTCATTTAGTGTAATTCTTAGTATGTTTATGTTTATGTTTATGTAATTTTTTTATGTTTATGTTTATGTAATTCTTAGTATGTTTATGTTTATGTTTATGTAATTCTTAGTATGTTTATGTAATTCTTAGTATATGTAATTCTTAGTATGTTTATGTTTATGTTTATGTAATTCTTAGTATGTTTATGTTTATGTTTATGTAATTCTTAGTATATGTAATTCTTAGTATGTTTATGTTTATATTTATGTAATTCTTAGTATGTTTATGTTTATGTAATTCTTACGATGGACTTTTAATAATTTTATACAAGGACTTTTAATTAGAACGATGGTCATGGTCATGGACTTTTAACAACATAAATAACTTACCAAATTAATTTGAATAAATATTCATGAACATGGAAACAACATAAATAATACAAACAATAAATAATAAATTACAACCCAAAGTGATTGGAAAATTATGGGCTCCGATTACAAAAAGTACTTTATTCATCATCACTTAACCAATTTGTGGTGCTAGGATGATCTTCTCTTGCGGTGCTAGAACCACCTTGGCTTGCTATTGTTTCTCTTGCACGCCTCATTCGCACCACGTCCGCTTTCTCTGACTTCCAAAAAAATTTAGAATTTGGAGACTTCCCTTCTAAAGACATGTTCATAATCTCACAATCTTGTTGAGCCCGTCTTTCTTCTCTAACATGTTCCCTTTCTTGCCTAAGTAGCTCTCTTTCTCTCTCATTAGCATAAAATTCTCTCTCAACAGCTGCTGCTTTTGATGCCTTATCAGCCTCATCTTTCGCCAGTTCCTTCGCCAAAGTCAATTCACCTTGGCGAGTAAGTTCTTCCATGAACTTTGCATAATCGTTCTTGGAAGCACTCCCTTTTCTCTTTGAAGCCTTCTTACCTTGAGGCCTAATTGGAAAACGGGTCGAACCCGACGCTTGTTCAGGGAGGGGCGTTTCGGGCACTTCTTCTGCATCATCTTCATGAACATGATCGGGTGTAGAGTGTAGAGGGGTGCTGTTCATGTGCACTTCTGGACCGACTGGCACAACTCTAAATTTAGGACAATCTTTGACAATATTCCAACATTCCCACCGGTTGAATGATTTATTTTTGGTTTTGGTTTTGGCAGCGTATCAAGCTTGTGCTTGAAGTTCCTACACAATAAAAATAAGTAACAAATAAATAATACAAATAAATAATTATAATGAAAATAATTAACTAGCAAATATATACATATATATATAAGTAACAAATATAATGAAAATAAGTAAGAAGGCTTCAAGTTTAGTAAATAATGAAAATAAGTAACAAATAAATAATTATAATGAAAATAAGTAACACATAAATAATGTAAGTGATATTATACATAAATAATGTAAGTGATATTACACATAAATAAATAATTATCATGCAAATGTATACCTAGCAAATATATATATATATATATATATATATATACATGTCATGTTAATCATAACATGGGGCTAGAGTTCCAAGTTTAGTAAATAATTTTAACCTTAAATATACACTTTTTTTTTTCTTAATGTAAGTGATATTATACATTAATTTTAATGAAAATAAGTAAAAAATAAATAATACAAACAACATAACAAATAAATGTAACAAATAAGTAACAATAACATAATTATAATGTAACAAACAACATAATTATAATGTAACAAATAAGTAACAATAAATAATAAATTTTTTACGTAACAAATAAATAATACAAACAATAAATAATAAATTATGTAGATAACAAATAAATAATACAAACAAATAATTATAATGTAAATTTGGGTATCAAATAAATAATATATTGTTACCTGATCCGAGTAATTTTCCCCACTTCGAATATTACTACTAGCTTGTGCCAAGGTGTCTCTCCACGTACTAAACGATTGGCTAAGTAATTTCCAACGACTGGACATCGATTCTTTGGTTCTTTTCCCACCTATTTTCTCAAGAAAATTGGTATGAATAAGACTCCACATTTCTCGCAACTGCATCTCATTACCCGTAAGCGAACCATGAGTAACTTCAACCCAGCTAGTACACAACGCAACATCTTCAATAAGCGACCAATTCGTACCTGCACCAGTGGTCATTTTGTTGAAAAAAAATGGATTCAAACTTTGAGACAAAGAAAGGAATGTGATTGAAAGTAGTTGAGAAAATATGAAATTGTTGTGTAAGGTAGATGATAATGAGAAGGTATTTATAGAAAAGTAAAAACAATTTTTTTTACAATTTTTTTCAGATTTTTCAGATATTTTTTTGATTTTTTTTGAATTTTTTACAATTTTTTTCAAATTTTTATTCAATTAATTAATCTCTGCCGTTGGATATAAAAAAATTTGAATTCCAACGCTCCAGATTGTGTCACGTGTCACAACGGTAACTTTTCAGATTTTTTAAACTATTTTTTCATTTATTTTTTAATTTATAAAGCATTTTAATATCCACCGTTGATCTCAGATCGAACGGTGGATATTAAATCTGACACTTTTTTTTTTTTTTACCGTTGAGATCTAACGGTCCACATTAAGTGACCGTTAGGATCTAACGCACCGTGGGAAGCCACGTGGCTTCCCAACGGTAACTGACAAAACCTTTTTTTTTTCTGATTATTGTGTCGGGACGCGCCCCCACGCGCGGGTGGGGTGCACGCGCCTGACACAAAAAAAATTAAATAATACGCTGACGCCACCCTGGCGTCAGCATGGCGTCATCCCCACCTCGGGCTCAAGGCCTGGCAATCCCTCACGGGCCTGGCCCTCGGGCCTCCCCCTTCCACCCGGCTCCCCCACGCTGGAGCCAACCCACCGGCACTCGGGCCTCCGTTTTGGAGCCCGTCCCCCGAGCTAAACCCCACGCTGGGGATGCTCTTAACGAAAAGCTTACAACTCTGTTCATTTTAACGAAAAATTATATTTTTACACTAAAAATTCAATTCTGTTTCTATTCACTTTACCCTTTATTTTGTCTTTATCGTTAAAACTCAAAGTTTTCAAACCCTTTTTATTAATTTTCCTAAGTTCAAAATCATAATGGAGGCCAGCCATTCATTACTCATTCATAAGTAATATCAGTAAACTAAATGTGTAGACTAAATTTTATAAACTAAATAACATGAAGTTGATAAATTGATGATTTAACCACTACTTCAGTGTTAATTAAGGTGGCACATCATTTAATTTTACAACTTTAGTCTACAAGTTTAGTTTGTAATCTAGCATTACTCTTTCATTCATTCTATAACATTTAAAAAAGCATGGTGGGCAACTATTCTTCTCATATAAAAGAACTTGACAGAGGTTACTGGGGTTTGCAGACTTGCACTTGTAGGCGTAGAAATTACACATTTTGATTTCACTTTCAAATGAAAAGGTTGATATTGACATATTTTCACGTGTAAACAACAGGAAACAAGAGAAACAAGTGAAAGGAGACTAAGACACGAACCCATCACCCAAAGGTTCATGTTACATGTGAGTCCTAAAAGGCAACAACGACCTTTTTTGACAACAAACAAAGCATATGTTTGGATTAATTCAGCTTAAGAGCATAGGATGATATTATGAAATGGTCAAGAACCAATATCATTGACAATCGCATTCAGCTTTCTTTCCACCACTTCAGAACAGATTTTCCCCATCATATGGTAGTGTTGAATAAGAAGAGTATCCAAGATAACTGTAATGATCCCAAGAAGAAGAAAATAGAACACACTCTTAAAGAAAGCTCACAAAACAAACTAATTAGCAAAGCTTTTCTTATTTAGCTCTAGGCTTTGTTTTTCCTTGGATGATTTACAATGCTTGAGGACTTAGGTATTTATAGCAAACCAAATGAATAAACTAAGATTATTTATTACCACACAAAACACATTAATTGCACCTAATTTATTTTTATTCAACCATGCCTAACATTGCCTAATTTTCCATACCTAACTTTGACATTGATTTTCAACACTCCCCCTCAATGTCAGCTCTCATTCTTTGCACTGTGCTGAGCAGACAGCGAAAATTTTCGAGCTTGCCTGTACTTAAACTTTTTGTGAACAAGTCCGCAACTTGATCATTCGTCTTGACTTGTCTCATCTCAATCTCTTCTTGTAGAACCTTTTCTCTGATAAAGTGGTAGTGCACTTCCACATGTTTAGTTCTTGCATGAAAGACTGGATTTTCCGCCAAGCGAATGGCCGATTGGTTATCACAGTACAATGGTACTGGATAATCTACTGGTTGATGTAGATCACTCATCAGCTGTATTAGCCATGCATTCTCTTGAGCTGCCATTGCTGCTGCTCTATACTCTGCTTCAGTGGTTGACAATGATACCGTCGGCTGTCTCTTGCTACACCAAGAGATGGTTCCAGAACCAAGCTTAAACACATACCCAGTTGTTGATCTCTTGGTGTCATGATCTCCCGCATAGTCAGCATCATAGTAACCAACTAACTTGCAGTCTTCACCTTTCTTGTACAAAAGACCATAGTCAATTGTACTCTTCACATTTCTTAGTATTCGTCGAACTACTTCCAAGTGAGGCTTCTTTGGATTTTGCATGTATCGACTCATCACACTAACTGCATAAGAAATGTCAGGTCGAGTCAAGGTTAAGTAGATCAGACTACCTACCAATTGTTGTTGTGAAAATTACTTGACACACAAATTAAACCCTATTTGTGACAATTGTAGTAATGAAGTAAGTAGGGATCGTTCTAATCGGGGATTAACTAGGGGTGCTAAAACCTCTAAACTGACTTAGAAACACAAAAAATAAACTTAAAAACGTTTGAAAAGACTCAAGGGACTCAAAACAGATTCACAAGACTCAAAACAAGCTAAAAACTCTCAAAACTGTCTAAAAACACAAACTGGGCAGTTTTGACACTAAACTCAACTTTGGACGAAAATTAGGTTTGAGCTTGACTCAAAATGCTTCAAAACACAAGATAAGACAGATTCTAAGCCTAAGACTTAACAAAATAAAGGGGGGGAATTTGTGTTTGGACGAAATTCAATTAAATGGACAGATTGTAAAGAAAACAGATTGTAAAGCAAATTGATGTAAACCAATGGATAATGGAATGGCTAAGGGATTCTTCTCCACACATGAAATATATGCAACTTAAATCAACTTCCAGTTATCGATTCGGCAAGTTATGAACCTCGACACTCCAAGTTAATTAGGTCCGCTTAAATTAACCTTAAGATTTCCCTAAGATCATTGAATTGAATGAATATGCATTGCAACCAAATTATTCCTAACAAGTTCTCTATATGAACAGCATGATAAAGATACAAGTTAGAATCATTACGTTCATTGGAAATCATAAGCATCGACAAGGCAATTGTAACTATGAAAAGCATGATACTTTCGCCAGGAATCTACTTAACACGATCATGACTAGTGACCTTCACTACTTGTGGATATAAACTCATAACGATTAGGTGAAACAAATTCATATCCTAGCACCAGATTCAAGCATGCAAATTAAGTGTGCACTCTCAATCAACATACAAGAATAAGTTCTAAATCACATAGTTAAACAGATTGTATTCATGACTTATGCAACGATAACTGGAGTAATCAACTTATTTCACATATATATCCATGGTTTCGAATACACCCTTAGCCAAAAACGAATTTAGCCAATCATACTCAGAGCAAAACAGAGATTACATGAATTAGACATTGAAATATAAGAGAGAATACACCTAAAATCGTTCAACAACTCAGAATGGAGAACCAAACAATTTTGCGCATCTGTCTCCTTCCTCTTGCTTGCGGCAGATTGGATGGGGATGAATTCTGGGACGTTTTGATGATGTAGAACGGTTTGTGGGATGTTTAGAGACACGGCAAGGGATGTAGGATGGGTGTGGATGAGTGTTTGATGGTTGGGAAGTGGTGGAATGGCTGATTGTATATCTAGGTTGAAGAATGGTGTTTTGGGGTCAATGGATGCGGCTGGAATAGAATGGACGAATTTTGATGATGAATGAATGATGTGAAGGGTTTGTGAAATTTCTCAATCCTTTGTGATGCTTGCAGCTGCCTTATTTATAGGGCTAGGAAGGGTTTAGAACTTAGTTGAAACCAAAGGGTTTTGTACTAGAAATTCTATACATGAAACACTTAAAGGATATATATGTGTAGCTTGGACAAGGTAGGAGACAAGATAGGACGGCTAGTAGACAAGGTAGGACGGCTAGGAGACAAGGTAGGACGGCTAATGACAAGCTAGGACGGCTAGGAGACAAGCTAGGACGGCTAGGAGACAAGGTAGGACGGCTAGGAGACAAGGTAGGACGGCTAGTGACAAGCTAGGACGGCTAGTGACAAGCTAGGACGGCTAGGAGACAAGGTAGAAATTAGGCACCATGTGTGAATAGATAAAGCCTTAAGGTTTTTAGGCCCCCTTGCAGCTCCCTAACTGAATTCAAGCCTTCAAATTCGTCCATCCTCATGCCTCCATGCTTGCACTATCCAATCTTGGCCCAAAAATGCTCTAGAATGCTCCAAATTGCTTCTTTTTGCATACTTTGACACTAAAACCTGAAATTGCACGAAAATGACTTTAAACACTAAACTAACTGTTGTTTTAGCTAATTAAATGCAAGAAAACAAGCTAACTAAGTAGCATAAATATGCTCCTATCAAATTCCCCCACACTTAGCTTTTGCTAGTCCTCAAGCAAAACAAAGATATAAACATAACCTAACCTTCCAACATTTGCTTCAGGGATTTCCAATGATACATAACATGCCAAAGATCATTATTCCCACAGATTTTAGTCATCCCTACTCTTAAGCATATACTTAATCATAGTTACCATTCACTAGCTCACATTTAATCGTTTAAAATAACATTATGGACGTAGTAACATGCCTTAGAGAATCCACTCAATTCCTTACTGGATACACTCTTATTTTTACACAGATTTTCTAACTACACTCCCTATACTAAGCATATGTGAGAAGATTGATGTAAATATGAAAACGAACACTCACACATGTTATAACAAAAGAAGCACTTTTCTGGAATGATTAAGCATTTATAGATATGATCTCATGAATGGAATGCTACTACTTAGATGCGAGAACCAGGGACACCATATGCTCAAACCAATCCCAAACTCCACATATTGAAATACATAACACTCAAGATAGATGTTAAGGATTGTAACGGGGCTAAGGGGTATTGGCTAACAAAGAAAGGTTAAGGATAAACAAAAGTTCGTAAAGCGATAGCAAACAAGTAATGAACTTGGCACTTAGAATTCACTTTTGCATGCAGAAAATCACTTAGACACACAAGGGGATGAAATACACAATACTTAGGGTCTAATTTAACTTTTTGGACCCTTTCTTCAACAACCAACACTTGTGAGTTCTTTCTCACTTATTTTGACCTCTTGTTCATTCTTTTCACATTTTTTTTTTTCGTGCCCAATTCTTGTTTTTGGCACAAATTCTCACACATAAATCCCTTCCCCCACACTTGTTTTTCTGCACAAGAATAATCAAAAGGAATTCATTCTAAGTCATGTTCACTATGCTTTAAGAACAAAGGCATGGATGGTCCTATTCTAGGCTAGGTAAGGATAACGTGGTTTAACAAAGAACATAGGCTAAACAAGGCTCAACGGGGCTTAAACCTACAAAACAAATGAACATGGGGTACAGCTATTTGGCTCTTGGTTCACAAACAACTTCATCTTGTTATGTGTTATGCTAATCAATTTTATGCTTTGAATGAAACTGGCATGAGTTCTAGTATTTGGAACTAAATGATGAAACGCCTTCTAAGTAGTAACCAAGCAAAGAATAATGAGATCATGCAACGACTTTAGAAGACAACAAATGCACAGATTATTAACTCTCCAAAGAACGTTAAAAGCTCAAGTCTCTCAGGGTTGTAGCGTTAGTTTGAGTTTCTTCCTTCAAGCATGTTACAAAAACTAATTTTTCTTTTGATTACAAGTGAATTCATGAACTATAATTACAACTAAGCATAAACCAAAGAGCATATCAAACTTTCATCCATGTTTGTAACTTACTTCAACAGTTATGCAATTAAAAACCAAATCCTCATCATTGTGTTGGAAGGTACCCTAAGACACAAAATGACTCAAAAACAACTCTTTTTGGTATTTTCAAAACAATTTTTCAAATTTTTATGTGATTTTCGGATTTTTAAGTTAAAACACATTAAAAAGCACCAAAACAGCTTAAAAACACCTTAAAACAGCAAGGAACAAGTCTATAAGTAATGGGTGATAAAATCCCACGAATTTGCATCAAAAACACTTAGTTACCCCCCCCCCCCCCCACACTTCAATCAAACATTGTCCTCAATGTTTCAAGCATAAAATCACACAAAACACAAAGAAACGCACAAACAGCAAGTAAAACAACTAAATAGGCAGATTCTAAATAAACAACAAAGGGAAGGGTTTAGGAACGCAAATCTGGAATTGGAGTGAGTCCGAGAGCTTCCTTTGTTGAATTGCATGGGTTGCCTCCCAAGTAGCGCTTTCTTTTACGTCTTGCAGCCGGACGTTGCCACGGTGATCAACCTTCATGGAAACCCACGGCATAGTGGGTTGTCTTCTCAACATCATGTTCTACAAAGCCCTCGTAGTAAGGCTTCAATCTGTGCCCATTCACTTTGAACTCTTGACCTGTTTTGAAGCTACGAACTTGGACTGCACCATGAGGAAAAACGTTAGTAATAACAAAGGGTCCAATCCAACGTGAACGTAACTTACCCGGAAATAGACGAAGACGAGAATTAAACAACAACACTTTCTGTCCAACAGAGAAGGACTTGGTGCGAATCATCTTATCATGAAAGGCCTTCGTCTTTTCCTTGTAAAGGCGAGCATTCTCATAAGCTTCATTCCGTATCTCCTCAAGTTCATTCAATTGAAGCTTACGATGAATTCCCGCTGCATCCACATTCATGTTGAACTTCCTCACGGCCCAATGAGCCTTGTGCTCCAACTCCACAGGTAAGTGACATGGCTTGCCATAAACAAGCCGAAAGGGGGACATTCCTATGGGTGTTTTGTAGGCGGTCCTATAAGCCCACAATGCATCTTCTAGCCTTAAGCTCCAATCTTTTCTTGTTGGACCCACTGTCTTCTCAAGAATCTGTTTTATCTCCCGATTCGACACCTCGGCTTGCCCGCTTGTTTGAGGATGATAGGGTGTGGACACCCTATGTGTAACGTTGTACTTCTTGAGCAAGGCCTCAATTGTACGATTACAGAAATGTGAGCCTCCATCACTTATAAGAACTCGAGGCATTCCGAACCTAGCAAAAATGTTAGACTTCACAAAATCTGCAACTACCTTGGAATCGTTAGTACGGGTGGCTTTTGCTTCCACCCATTTGGAAACATAATCCACCGCCAACAAGATATAGAGAAAACCATGTGATGAAGGAAAAGGACCCATAAAATCAATGCCCCACACATCAAATATTTCAACAGAAAGTATAGGGGTTTGTGGCATTTGATCCTTAGCACTTATATTACCCATTCTTTGACACCGATCACATGTAAGGCAAAACGTCCTAGCATCCCTAAAGATGGTTGGCCAATAAAACCCACATTCTAAAACTTTAAGGGCAGTGCGTTGGATGCCAAAATGTCCCCCACATGCATATGAATGACAAAATGTTAAAATAGATTGAAACTCAGATTCATTCACACAACGTCGGACAATCTGATCGGGACAAAATTTCCAAAGGTATGGGTCATCCCAAACATAAAACCTAGCATCCTTTCTAAGCTTATCACATTGATTCCTATTAAGTGTGCTAGGGGTATGTTTAGACACCAAAAAGTTCACCAAATCTGCGTACCAAGGCTCACTTACCTGGATAGACATTAATTGTTCATCGGGAAAGGTTTCAGAAATTGGCATTGCTTCCTCATGCACCATTCGGCTTAGGTGGTCAGCCACCACATTCTCCACGCCCTTCTTATCCCGAATCTCAATGTCAAACTCTTGTAGAAGCAACATCCATCGAATCAATCTAGGCTTGGCCTCCTTTTTCGTGAGCAAATATTTGAGAGCTGCATGATCAGTAAAAATAACAACTTTAGTACCAAGTAAGTAAGATCGGAACTTATCTAATGCAAAAACCACAGCAAGTAATTCTTTTTCAGTGGTTGAATAATTTAATTGAGCATCATTTAGTGTCCTAGAAGCATAATAGATAACGTGGGGTTGCTTGTTCTTTCGCTGTCCCAAAACAGCACCAATGGCATAGTCAGACGCATCACACATTAACTCGAATGGAAGGCTCCAATCTGGAGGTGTGATAATAGGAGCCGAAGTGAGAGCTTCCTTCAAGTGCTTGAATGTCGTGGAGCATGCTTCATCAAACTCGAAAACCACCTCTTTTTGAAGCAACCGGCATAGTGGCTGTGCAATCTTGGAGAAATCCTTAATGAAACGCCTATAAAAACCTGCGTGGCCAAGAAACGAACGAACCTCTCTAACCGAAGTTGGAGAGGGTAAGTGACGAACAAGGTCTACCTTAGATTTATCTACTTCAATGCCTTTTTCAGAAATGATATGGCCTAGAACAATACCTTGCTTAACCATGAAGTGGCATTTTTCCCAATTAAGTACAAGATTCGTTTCAACACAACGTTTCAAGATTAAAGTCAGATTATTCAAGCAATGATCAAATGAATTGCCAAACACGCTAAAATCATCCATGAATATCTCAATAATCTTCTCCACATAATCAGAGAATATACTCACCATGCATCGTTGAAACGTCGCCGGAGCATTGCACAAGCCAAATGGCATGCGTCTATATGCAAAAGTGCCAAAGGGGCACGTAAATGTTGTCTTCTCTTGGTCCTCCGGAGCGATCACAATCTGGTTATATCCGGAATATCCATCAAGAAAGCAATAAAATTCATAACCGGCTAACCTTTCCAACATTTGGTCGAGGAATGGTAATGGAAAGTGATCCTTCCTTGTCATGGCATTTAACTTCCTGTAATCAATGCAAACACGCCAACCAGTCACAACACGAGTGGGGACAAGCTCTTGTTCTTCATTCTTCACCACTGTGACGCCAGACTTCTTTGGAACAACCTGCACAGGTGACACCCAACGACTATCAGAAATAGGATATATAACACCACAATCAAGTAATTTTATAACCTCCTTTTTCACTACTTCCAACATAGGTGGATTAAGGCGACGTTGAGCTTCACGAGATGGCTTGGCTTCCTCCTCCAAAAGGATGCGATGCATGCACGTGGTGGGACTAATGCCTTTGATATCCGCCAAAGTCCATCCAATGGCAGATTTGTGCTCTTTTAACACCCTTATCAACTTGTCTTCTTCTTGAGCCGTGAGTAAGCTTGAAATGATGACGTGTAGCGTTTGATCTTGGCCCAAGAACACATACTTCAAGTGACTAGGTAATGGCTTTAACTCAAGTATAGGTGGCTGCACAGTTGATGGACGTAACTTGTTAGTCAAAACTGAATCTAAAAGTGAGATTGGAGACTTACCAGAGTGGGAGGGCAATGACTCGAGGGCAGCGACCATTTCAAGTACTTCATCACAAGGAGGCACGGCAATATGGTCAGATTGCATGCCGTGGGTTGCCAAGACTCCCTCACACTTATTTCTTGTTCCTATGCCGTGGACTAAGGCTACCTCAAGTGCATCTTCGTTCATTTGATCTAAATGCACATGTGCCAAAGAATCAACAATGTCAATAGCAAAACAAGAATGGTCCTCAATTGGATGTTTAATGGTTTCAGAAAGATTAAAATGAATAATGTCCCCATCAAACTCCATGGTCAATGTTCCCGTATACACATCAATCTTTGTTCTTGCTGTTTTCATGAAGGGACGGCCTAGCAAGATTGGCAATGATGGAGCATGGCTTGAATCCTCCATGTCTAAAACATAGAAATCTGCGGGGAAAATTAGGTGATTGACCTGCACTAAAACATCCTCAAGGACTCCCTTGGGATAAGCTTTAGAACGATCGGCCAATTGAATTATAACGCCATCTTGTTTTAACTCACCAAGGTTCATTGATGCATAAATGGAATATGGCATTACATTGATGGATGCACCTAAATCTAACATGCATTGTTCAAATCTAGTGTTTCCAATTATGCATGGGATAGTAAAACTCCCTGGATCCTTACACTTTGGAGGTAACTTGCGTTGCAAGACCGCGGACACATTTTCACTTACTTTCACAACTTCTTTGTTTGAAATTCTTTTTCTAGTTGTGCATAACTCTTTTAAAAACTTTGCATACCTGGGCACTTGCTTAATAGCATCAAGTAAAGGAATGTTTACTTGAACTTTGCGAAAGGTCTCCAAAATGTCCTTTTCGCCTTCTTCCTTCTTTGATTGTGCAAATCTGCGAGGAAAATGAACATTGGGCAGATTAGTGTTTGAAATCACAACATTTGGAACAACATTACCTGAGGTGGACGGTTTGGAAGGTGTAGATTGCTGCGGCATGGTTGGTGCCATCTTTGCCGTGGGGTGGGATTGCTCCTCTTCTTCCAATTGTAACTTCTCATCTTCCTTGTTTGGGGCAGATGCATGTGCTTTGCTTTCCACTTCTTTTCCACTTCGTAAAATGATGGCTTTTGCAGATTCAAAACCACCCTTTGGATTGATCTCCGTAGTGCTTGGTAACTTACCACTCTCACGAAATTGTCCCAAAAATTCAGCCATTTGGCCCATTTGCTTCTTGAGCTCATTCACCTCCTTTGCTTGATTCTGCATTCCCTGCGCCATTGTGGTTAATAATTGATACGTTTTATCATCATTCATGGACATACTTGAGTTGGTTTGGGATGATTGTGCTTGAGGAGGTGGTTGTGGTGCCATTGGCCTCGGGAAGAAACCCGGGGGTTGTCGGAATCCACTTTGTTGGGCAGGTTGTTGTGCATCCCTCCATCTGAAATTGGGGTGGTCACGCCATCCCGGATTGTATGTGTTAGAGAAAGGATCACCCCTTGGTTGGTTTGGATTCCCATAACCCACGGCATGGGCAGATTCCCACCCTCCATTTTCAATTAATTGAGGGCATTGATCAGATTGGTGTCCTTGAATGGAACATACACCACACATTGTAGTTCCTTGCGGTTTAGGGCCTTCAACAAACTGTGACAACATGGACGTAAGGTTAGCCATTTGGGATTGTAATTCAGAAATAGAACTTACCTCATTGACATGATGTGGCCGTGGGGCATCTCTTTGCCCAACTCCTTCATATTGTTGTGCGTTGAGTGCGCGATTAGCAATGAGAATTTTGGCATCCATGGGTGTCTTATCCACTAGAGCTCCTCCCGCGGATGCATCCAACATTTGACGTTCAATTGGTAAGAGCCCTTCGTAGAAATATTGAAGAAGAAGCTCCTCCTTCAATTGGTGCTGTGGACATGAAGCAACAAGGGTTTTAAAACGTTCATAATAAGTTGGGAAAGATTCACCTTGGTTTTGCTGAATTCCACTAATCTTCTTGCGAAGAAGAATGATTCGTGATGTTGGAAAGAACTTCTCTAAGAAAGCTCGCTTCATACTTTCCCATGATGTGACAGTGCCAGGAGCCAACTTGTACAACCAATCCTTGGCCTTTTCCAACAAAGAAAAAGGAAAAGCCTTCATCTTCAATATGTTGCTATCCACGTTCACCGGTGTCATACTTGAGCATACGACTTCAAACTCCTTCAAATGCTTATTAGGGTCCTCCATTGATAACCCATGGAACTTGGGTATATGATGTAGCAAACTAGACTTCAATTCAAATTCATCGGTCTTCTCAGGGGCTGCCCTAGGGTATTGGATGCAAAGAGGGGCTGCATTGTCCAAACCCGAGGCGGAAAGCTCCTTGATGGTTCGGTTGTCTACTGCCATGGTTGGTACTTCTTCTTCACACCTTGCCGTGGGCTCTTCTTTAACCTCCACTTCTTGCTCTTTGATTTCAGGTTCGGAACTAGAAGGATTAGATGCTTGTAGTTTCCTTTCTCTCCTCAAAGTCCTCTCAAAATCGTCGTTAAAGTCGAATATATTCTCACGAACAGGTTGTGAGCTACGAGTCATAAACTAGTACCTGCACACAAGAGCAAACAAGATAAGTAACACACTTAAAAGACTCGGCACAAGTAAGAAAACAATAGGCCTATACACGGCCCAAAAACAAACACACACACACGGTGCAAAAATATAAAACAAAACAGAAACTAAACAAATTAAACAAGACTCAAGACAAGGGATTAGCAACTTTGCTAATCCCCGACAATGGCGCCAAAATTTGTTGTGAAAATTACTTGACACACAAATTAAACCCTATTTGTGACAATTGTAGTAATGAAGTAAGTAGGGATCGTTCTAACCGGGGATTAACTAGGGGTGCTAAAACCTCTAAACTGACTTAGAAACACAAAAAATAAACTTAAAAACGTTTGAAAAGACTCAAGGGACTCAAAACAGATTCACAAGACTCAAAACAAGCTAAAAACTCTCAAAACTGTCTAAAAACACAAACTGGGCAGTTTTGACACTAAACTCAACTTTGGACGAAAATTAGGTTTGAGCTTGACTCAAAATGCTTCAAAACACAAGATAAGACAGATTCTAAGCCTAAGACTTAACAAAATAGGGGGGGGGGGAATTTGTGTTTGGACGAAATTCAATTAAATGGACAGATTGTAAAGAAAACAGATTGTAAAGCAAATTGATGGAAACCAATGGATAATGGAATGGCTAAGGGATTCTTCTCCACACATGAAATATATGCAACTTAAATCAACTTCCAGTTATCGATTCGACAAGTTATGAACCTCGACACTCCAAGTTAATTAGGTCCGCTTAAATTAACCTTAAGATTTCCCTAAGATCATTGAATTGAATGAATATGCATTGCAACCAAATTATTCCTAACAAGTTCTCTATATGAACAGCATGATAAAGATACAAGTTAGAATCATTACGTTCATTGGAAATCATAAGCATCGACAAGGCAATTGTAACTATGAAAAGCATGATACTTTCGCCAGGAATCTACTTAACACGATCATGACTAGTGACCTTCACTACTTGTGGATATAAACTCATAACGATTAGGTGAAACAAATTCATATCCTAGCACCAGATTCAAGCATGCAAATTAAGTGTGCACTCTCAATCAACATACAAGAATAAGTTCTAAATCACATAGTTAAACAGATTGTATTCATGACTTATGCAACGATAACTGGAGTAATCAACTTATTTCACATATATATCCATGGTTTCGAATACACCCTTAGCCAAAAACGAATTTAGCCAATCATACTCAGAGCAAAACAGAGATTACATGAATTAGACATTGAAATATAAGAGAGAATACACCTAAAATCGTTCAACAGCTCAGAATGGAGAACCAAACAATTTTGCGCATCTGTCTCCTTCCTCTTGCTTGCGGCAGATTGGATGGGGATGAATTCTGGGACGTTTTGATGATGTAGAACGGTTTGTGGGATGTTTAGAGACACGGCAAGGGATGTAGGATGGGTATGGATAAGTGTTTGATGGTTGGGAAGTGGTGGAATGGCTGATTGTATCTCTAGGTTGAAGAATGGTGTTTTGGGGTCAATGGATGCGGCTGGAATAGAATGGACGAATTTTGATGATGAATGAATGATGTGAAGGGTTTGTGAAATTTCTCAATCCTTTGTGATGCTTGCAGCTGCCTTATTTATAGGGCTAGGAAGGGTTTAGAACTTAGTTGAAACCAAAGGGTTTTGTACTAGAAATTCTATACATGAAACACTTAAAGGATATATGTGTGTAGCTTGGACAAGGTAGGAGACAAGATAGGACGGCTAGTAGACAAGGTAGGACGGCTAGGAGACAAGCTAGGACGGCTAGGAGACAAGCTAGGACGGCTAGGAGACAAGGTAGGACGGCTAGTGACAAGCTAGGACAGCTAGTGACAAGCTAGGACGGCTAGGAGACAAGGTAGAAATTAGGCACCATGTGTGAATAGATAAAGCCTTAAGGTTTTTAGGCCCCCTTGCAGCTCCCTAACTGAATTCAAGCCTTCAAATTCGTCCATCCTCATGCCTCCATGCTTGCACTATCCAATCTTGGCCCAAAAATGCTCTAGAATGCTCCAAATTGCTTCTTTTTGCATACTTTGACACTAAAACCTGAAATTGCACGAAAATGACTTTAAACACTAAACTAACTGTTGTTTTAGCTAATTAAATGCAAGAAAACAAGCTAACTAAGTAGCATAAATATGCTCCTATCAATTGTCGATACATCGTCGCATCTTCCAAATCTTTTCCTTCATGTGCACTCATTTTGACATTTGGCTCCATCGGCGTAGAGATCAGCTTGCATTCGAGCATTCCGAACCTCTTCAATAAATCTTTGGAATACTTCTGTTGACAGAGAAATATTCCTTCTTGTGTGCGATCAACCTCTAGACCAAGGAAATGCTTGAGTTGACCAAGTTCCTTCATCTGGAAACGGACTGATAAATTCTCCTTCGTCCGAAGAATTTCTGCCTCATCATCACCGGTTATGATCAAGTCATCCACATACACTAGCACGATAACTAGCTTTCCTTCATTGGCTTTGACAAACAAGCTGGAATCTGCAGGTGTTACTGAATAACCACTTTGTGTTAGAAATTCAGCAATCTTACCATACCACGC